>NC_052954.1:6271703-6631703 GCF_013358895.1 Oreochromis aureus | reverse complement strand
TATAATAGCAAAAAATACCAAAAGATATAGCTGGAATTAGCAGAAATAGCAGAATAGTTTAAAATTTGAAAGGTAAAAATCGAACAAAAATTGTGGAAGTAGTTAAACAGCAAAAAATGTACAGAAGCAACTTGAAGAATAAAGAATAAAGAGAAACAGGAACTCAATAGTGTGGATGTTTTAAAGCATCCACACTATTAGCTACGTTAGCTTTCTTTCATCAAGGCTGCCCGCGGTAGTGCTCGGTGAACACTGAGCTGTAACGTAAGGGGCGCTTAAGCTAACAGGTGGGCTGGTTTGTACGTGTTGGGGTTAGCTTGTAGCTAATTAACCTTTTGTTTGGTCAAGAAAATATGGTAAAGTGACCCCAAAGCATTCATGCCTGCTTTCCAAAGTATTGCCATTAAGGAGAAATGACTCAAACTGGGGTAGATGGGAGCATAACCGTTTAAATGTACAAACAGTACGGTGGCCCGAAGATGCCAACGTTTCAGAACTAAAACCACGCGAATTTTAAATAAGTTCCACTGTGCTGAAATTACTTTTTAATGCCAAGCTTCTAAAATTGGTTTAAAATTTGGAGAGTATCACTGCTAAACGAAATGTTATCAACCTGTTGCCAGTGCCAGGTTTGTTTATTTAGGTAAACGACAGGAATGTTGTCCCTACCTACTCTGTGAAGTGCTTTTTTTGTGCCTTTGACAGTGTCACTGTTCTCATATCCATGTTTTCTGAAATGGTGTATTTTGCACCTTGGGGCCACCAAATCAAAATATCCCAGGGTTGATTTATCTATAACCAATTCTAGTTCAAGAAACAAGGCTTGCTGTTGAGGGTATTTTGTGGACATCCAAAGTGGGTTCCAGCAATATCTGTGTTGTTTTTGTGGCCAGAGCCACAGTCAGCCTGACAGGTCAGAGGTGGGAAGAAATGGACAATGGCAGCAGTGTGTTCTATTTGTCAGCTCATGTCTTTAAAAGAAATGTTTTTCATGAATATTTATCATTAAATGAATTAACAGTTAGTTGGAAGCTGAAGATTATATTGTGTAGAAGATCAGTAATTGGATCAGACCACAATTATGCCTACACTTGGCTTTCTTTGGTATAAGTCAAACAGCCAAACACAGTGAACAGAACTGATTTTCATCTAAAACTGTGACATATTTTATGGCATTTTGCACAACAAGGCTGCACTTTGTAGTGCATAAATCGGCTACAGTTATGGTCTAAACTGCTGGAAAGAGTCATTCATAGCACCCTTCCACAGCAGGAAAATAAAATGATACACTTCATTATTGCCACTGTGGGGTCATCACTGTTGCTGCTCTACCAGGTGTAACAATTAAGTTTAACATCCACATCCATGAAAACAGAATATGTGAAATTTAACAGTGTTAGAAGCTAGCAGGGAGTTAGCTCGCTAGTTTCCTGGGCTGTAGTTACATCATAAAGTTTTAAAAACTGAGCTTTAAAATGAATAGTGCTAATAAAAACTGAGAGAGGCTGACAGTGATCACTGACTTCTTTTAGGGGCTTGCTCAGATTAAATACAACAAGATACAAAGCATTAAAACATGTTAAAAACACAACAGCCTTAATAAATGCAGAGTAGTTTGGACCCGGAAGCAGCGTTCATACGTCATCACTTACTGACCGGATTGGCTCTAACGGGGGAACATAATTTACAAAATAAACTTCATGTTGTATTAAATTAGATGTGAAACTAGAGATAAAGCCCATCAACTCATCACAGATCTGCAGACAATTGCCTCAAAGACTTCTGTATAAACACTCCTTTTTGAAATCACAGGAGTCGCCCCCTGTTGGCGATTCGGAATATTGCATATTTAAAGCACTTAACAGTACTACGTTTAACCACCATAATATTTGATTCACTTCTACATCATCAGGATATAAATATTGAAGTTATATTCTGAGTTTAGTTATTTTCTCTGAGTGACTTATTTTTAGTTTTCTTGTGCTTATGAGTTCTGATTAGATTGTTTAGTTCCTTTTGCATTTCCCCTTTGATGCCTCTGTCTTCTTCCTGCGTTCCCTGTATTTGATCTGTCATGTCTATCATGTATGATAAGTTCTGTCTCCGTGTTTATTCATCTGTGTTCCAGTCGTGTCTCTCGCTCCCTCTGTTCTCTGTATTCAGTCAGTTCGCGTCTTAGTGTGTGTCTCGTATTTCCTGTTTTATTTTGATAGTTGCTTGTCCCGTGTTCAGTGCATTCAGTTTTGCTTCCTCCCTGTCTCATTATGTTAGATCTGTTCCAGCTGCATTCCCCATGACGTCCATCGTTACCCCTCTGTGTATTTAGGCTCGTTGTCTTCCTCTGCTTGTTGTTGCTTTATCCCACATAGCTGTGTGATTTCCTCCATGCTTGTGGTAATTCCTAGCTCTCTGTTCCAGTCTTTGTTTTCCAGTTTCCTAGCTTTATTTCCTTGTTTTTAGCCCCTAGTTTTTGAGTTTTTGGTCATTAGTGCCTTTATGTTTGAATATTTTTTTATAAAGCAAAATAAAGCTGCATCAATCTAAATTCTGGCAATCTGGCACAAATTTCCACGTAGGATTCAAGGATGACTTGATGGAAAACTGAGAGTCAAAGTTCACTGACATCATGTTCTACAAAAAAAACACAAACCCTTCTCTCTCATCTCTTCAACACCATAAGTCTGGAAAAGACGGATTGATTGTATTTTAAACTGACTGAAGTGGTCACACTAATCTCCTCTTGTGATACGATAATCAACAAATATCTATGTTTTTGTTTAAAAAAAAATGCAGCCGTGTGAACTGATTCCTTCACCAGACTCAGTACTTCATGGTTGCTTGTATCAGGTATAAAATTTTAAATTACAGGGTGGCCCAAGCACACCATTGTTTTTTTCTTGTGACATTACCAATAAGTTTGATGTGTCACATGGCCCTCTTCCTATTGAAAAAACAAAGTTGTATCCAAGATGGCCGACTTCTAAATGGCCACCATGGTCACCACCATCTGGAGGAGTTTGCCCCTCACATATACTAATGTGCCACAAACAGGACTTTAATATCACCAACCATTCCCATTTTATTACGGTGTATCCATATAAATGGCCCACCCTGTAGAAAAGAAGTTAACCTCCTTGCCATGAACAAGAAGACACTCACAGGTGAAAAAAAGAGAAATGAAAGGCAGCACAGCCAAAGAGCTGATAAATATAAAAGCCTCTAATTAAACCCAAATAACTGGGTGCATATTTTTATCCACTCACTATGTTAACTGGAACTAAACTGAAAACTTAAAGTAGCTGTGAAAAAAAAAAAATCTTCGTTTAAGTTGAACTTGAAAAACTAAACTAATATAAAATAAAAATAATTATGTAGAAAATAAACTAAAACTTAATTGAATTCAAGGCAAAACAAACAAACAAACAAAGTAGAAATTACAGAATAAGAATCACTGTACACGACACCATGATGTTGGAGTACTATGTTGTAAGCTATGAGTCATGGATGCAATGTGAACGTTCATTTAGAATAAACTTTATTGGCAGAACATGCGAACATAATAACAGAATCATATTTACAACTGCATATTCTCTATATTATCATACACTATATGTCAGCCATACAACATAAGAACAAAGCTTAACAGAATCAAATATATTGTATCAACATCTTCGTTTCCCAAACCAATAATTAACCTCACAGGGCTTCATAATCTTTACAGCAAACAACATCCTCTGTTATCAGATCCTTAAAATTAATCAATCAAAATGGAAACATTATACAATAACATCTCTATATCTATAAATTATTTTTGTTAAAATTCTTTTTTACATAAAGTCTTATTTAATCTAAATTTAATTTCAGCATTCATTAGGATTTAACATGTCTTTATATTACTCTCCATAATGTCTCTGCACAGAAAGAAAATCCCCCTTTTCTCATATTTACAACTCACAGGCACCATCTACTGGCTGTAGAATGTGACCTAGTTCCCTCCCCAGCTTGATACCAAATCTGTCACATCTGGACAGCAGCGGCTGTGCGGATATGAGCAGAGCCAAATCTCTGGTCATGAATTAGCTGAGAGTACATTCTTGGAAAGGGGAAGCCAAGAAAACAGTATTATGCAATATAACGACTGATTTTTGTTTCTTTTTTTTTCTTTTTAAGTAAACTTGAAGAAAATAAAAATAAAAAAATCCTAAAAATGTGCAGTAATTACTGCAAAAACATGGCTTTTTTAAAAATATTTTGAAAATACGTCAAACACTTGAGCCATTAAAAATACTCATCATATGCCATCAGAAGTAAGGGGGCTCTTCTCCAGTGACTCCGTTGTACAGTCCATTTCCTCCCAGCCATTCCTCATCCAGCTCCCACATAATATCTTGCAATGACAGCACTGGCAGTGAGCTATCCTGGACCACTGGCGGATGTCCTGCATCCCTGCCGTCCTCAAGAGCTGCTACAGTCTCCCCAATAATCCTCATCTGTGGGGTCGGAACTTCCAGCTCTCTCGGCTGCTGTTGAAGAATCCAGAATCAGGAGTCTCTGCTTTGAATATTTGAAGGAGGTCGTGTATGTCTGAATTAGGGTGCATGGAGGCTGCCTGTCTGGAGCTTGAGTTGTAGCTTACCATCTCCATGGGAGGCTGACGCCACGCAGGCACCCCAGTGGAGTTTTGGCAGCCTGGCTGAGGCATGTACTCCCACAGGTTTGAGCTGGGGTTACTGCCCATTGAGCCTCCTGGTTGAATCCCATACGAGACTCCACACTGTCCATACGCCCGGTGGCATTGAAGGCAGGAGGAAACTGTCCATTGTTTAACACCTGCTGCATTTGAGGTGCAAAGGCCTGTGTGTGGCGGCGAGCCTGTGGACTGTGCGCTGGGCTCTGAGACTGCCACTGGGCTTTGCGGGATCCTTTTGATTTTAGGGTGCGAGCTCTTCGGTTCTGAAACCACACCTGGACGGGAAATGAAGGAAAAATACGTGAGCTTAGATTTAAAAGCAGTACAGCTAAAGCACTCTATTATGCTGTGTTAATAATCGTCTTTCTCTTTTAAGCGGAAGCTATCAGCTGTCAATGTGTCTCTTCCCTCAAATAAGCTCCTGATAAAAACAGCTGGTGTTATCTCAACAGATAAAGACATACAGTGAGCGCGGTATCAAGTCCCCGCACAGCAACAGTGGAAGAGGTACAAAGTCCATGAGGGTCTTTAACCAGCTCGCAGGTCGAATAATGTCAAAAGTATTGTTATTTTATGTTAAAAAAAGGGAAATCCTAACCTGATCTAAACTTACAAGCTGTATTTATTTCATCATTATATTAATCTTGCTCCTTCATTAACAAATGTTTACCTGGATGCGGGACTCGGGCAGGCCTGTGGTCTGGGACAGGCTCTCTCTGATGGTGATTCCAGGCAACGGGTCAGTCTCGAAGGTGGCGTGCAGCAGCTCCACGTGTTCTTTGGAGAAGCTGGTCCTCTTCCTGCCGTTGCCGGAGGACACAGGAATGGCGTCATCTGTGCAAAGAAGAGAAAGCAGATTGTTCCATCAGATCAGACGGGATATACAACCTATTTTCTTGCTGTACTATCTTTGCAGCTACATAAAGATGTAAAATGTGGTAATCCAGCTAATAGTTTTCTTGTGATCTTGTTGGTATGAGTCACTGTGCAGTGTCCCAGGAAGCTGACTGTTCATCCGGATGCAGTGTTTCCAGCAGGACAAATGTTTCTTCACTCATCTAAGTGACTCTATCAGTCTCCAGATATCACTTGGATGAGAAATGCTGCGTCTCAATGAACAGATTCAACTTTCTGGGATTTTAAGAATTGTCAACCTGGATGATTGAGCGTGCAAAAAGCACGCCACACTTAGTGCTGTTTGCACCTGGTGGACTGTTTGACCCAGGTAGAAAAACCTGAAAACACACAATTTAGTTTTTCTAAGTTTTCAAACCTGGAGAGCAGCTCTTACCATTAGAGGAGTCGTTCCACATGGCAGCAGCTAGAATGGATCTCTGGATGTGCAGCAGTTGAGAATGGAGGTCACTCGTCTTTCCCTCGAAGTATCTCTGAGTGTCCCCTGTTTACCTCAGGTCACCTTTTATGAGCTGTCACCTGAGGCCTCCACAGGTGATCCCAGTGATGTCACGGCAGCTGGATGGCTAACTTAGAGTACCCCCACCCCTTGACTCCGCCCCCACCCACGTACCCATTATCACCTAAGTTGATTGATCGTCGAAACCAGTTAATTAAAATACGACGTGCATGTGATTGTTTGCGTTTTGGGATTGTCGGCACATGATGGCCGCCCAAGAAACAGTAAACGTACAGAGCAAGGTAGAGCACGAAGATTAGCCTGCAACTTTTCTGTGCACATATTTATATATCAATACACAGTTATATATTTTTTATATATTCGTTTGTGTTTTTGCATATATTTTTATTGTGTTAGTGTTATATTTTATTTGTGTTAGTGCTCTGTGGTTTCATTCCAGTAATGTGGATGCATTGAAATGTGCAGCAGAAAGATATAATGTTATATTTTCACTTAAAGGAGGCCACTTTAGAAGCCACTCGTCTTTAATGCGAATATGACAGCAGGGAGTCATGTGATGAGTTTTAAACAGTCTCCTGATGATTAATCAAAACATTAACAATCTTGAAAAACAAACAAACACTTTTGTCCAATTGGAAAAGAGCACTCTGAGTTGAAGCTTGTCAGTGTCTTTGCTTTGCTCTTCATATGCAAAACACCAGCACAGCTGTTATCAGAAGAGGAAAGACAAAGGGGACCTTCTTGATTAACTGTCCTGGTCCAACAGTAGCCTCAGTAATTGGTGGGTGTGTGTGTGTGGGGAGGGGGGGCAGATTGATTAACATGTCCAGGCCTTTACTGAGCTGTGGATGCAGTGACCTTTAACCTTTATGTGTCAAACTCTATTTTCTGTCTTTAAACTAAATCAGATATTACTTCTTGCACTTACTATGCACGGGGATCCCCCCTCAAATGTTTGCCTAAGTCTTTGGCCATTTTTCACGCAGCTAGTTTTTATTGATTCTTCTAAAATCAAGAAAGCAGCGGTGCCAGAGAGCAAAGTGCGCAGATCTGTAGTATGCATTATTAAAACACAATGCAGCTTTGAAGTCTCTGTGAGTTATCTGATACAGGCGTCGACGTTTTTCTTTTTTGTGGTTATCTGTTCCTGGAGCAGAATCAATGTCTCGGTGTGTGAGACCGGCTCCTTTAAGTCCCCCTTAGTTTTTTTATCTGTGGGTCCTATATCCAAATCCCATCACACATCCATTATCAAAGTCCTGCAAAGTAATGGGACCTTCCATCATGACCAGTGTGAGGTAATGTTTTGAGCAGAGCAACTTTACCAACTGGAATAAATCCGATTTTATTTTTAAATAAAATGAAACGCAGATCTGTCTTTGAATATAAACGCCATGGGTGAGTTTGCACACAATGACAATGTGATTAAAGTCTGCTAAGCAGCTGATCAGCCTACAGGTTGTTCAACTAATGGAAAAGAGTCTTAGTTTGATACCGCTGCCTACAGCGAGCTGCACAAACAGCCATCTGATCAGCTTATTACTTCAATTAAATTGCATATCCTCCAAAAAGGTAAACCGTAAAAAAGTGCATTGCAGCGTAGGGGAGCGATTCACTGCAATCTTAATGCTACGATTATGACTATTGATTATTGCGTTATTGCAGGTTTTCTGTTTAATTCCACAAGAGACACATACAACCTTTTATTACTTTCTGTATAATTGATGTAACGTAATACTGGAAGAAAAATCTACAGGGGGAATTACGGGATTGCAATTTGAATAATAATTAAATGTAGAGTTATGCTAAAGGTACAGAAGTCTCACAGGTCATTTAAAAATTCAAAATGGGTACAGAAATCTTTCAGAATACTAAAATAAAGTATGACTTTTTCGAATAAGCATGAGCTCTCTATATAAATATATAAATGATATTTTAAAAATGACAATTTTATGCAATTTTACATTTCATATCAGCAAAACAAATTTTGAAAAAAGAAAATTGGAGCAGAAGATTTTAAATAAATAAACAGCCTATGTCTATGATTTCTGGGTCTTCAGGCTGCAGTGTATAGAAAACACACATGGTTCTCTAGAAGAAGTAGTTACATTAGCACAGTTCTTTTTGATAAAGGCTAAAATCATACAGTGCAACAACAATTTAAAAGAGAAAGGAAGAGGAAAACTGTAATAAGATCTGACCAATCATAATATAAAAGTCCCTTTTTTATATATCATCAACATTTAATTCTCTGTGCAAAAGAGGAGAAGGACATCTGACTTGTTATCAGTGCAGTTCAATAGCCAGCATCCATGATGGGAGGTGCATTAAAGCACAGAGCATGGCTAACGTGCACATTTTTTAGGCATCGACCTTTATTTAATCAGAAAGTGGAACTCTTGACATCAACAATCTCTTGGCAAGAGTGTCTTCGGCCCAGACAGTCAACATTAACTTAGCATTTTTTTTTTTGTCAGTGTAAGGTCCACACAGAAAGGGTGCCAGGGTTCAAACCCAGGACCTCCCTGCTGTGAGGCAACAGTGGTAACCAGTAGTTTTCCGTGAAGGCGTTGTTTATTTCAAAAAAAGGCAAATATCATTCTGGATACAACAGCATGCGTTCTGCTGTAAAAGCTGTAAAATGTGCAAGAACAAAAGAACAATTTACATAAGAAAAAACTTCAACACTTCTATGTGCATCTCTGCACTGATTTAAATTTGGTTTGAATATGGCTGATAAATTCACAAAGGTTTGTTAATGGAGAGCCAGTTTAGCACAATGCACCATACAAATCCAGTTAATGTATATAGTGTGTCTGTTTATGCTGATAACTGTTGTTGTACGTGATGGTTTCTAGTTTTAAAACATGAGTGTTGTCATTTCTTGACACTCACTGTTTGTCTCAAAGATATTATATGTTAAATTCATCGCAATGAAATATTATGGCAGCTATAAACAAGTACTGAAAACAACTAGAGAATCAGACCACATGTCTAAAGACATTCAAAAATCCTTTAACCTTACCTCAGGGTGATCAATTTGTATGTTCAGTCTAAACTCTTATTTTTATAAGAGTTTAGTTTATTATAACTGACATTAATTACTGGTATTCATTTATTATTAGCATTATTTTTATGTTTTGTTTTGGGTAATATTCTATTATCATTGGACTTTTCAAGACAAGCATTTGTGGAAGAATGCGTCTTTCTGAAGGGCTCGCTGAGCTTGAGCGTGGTTGTGTAGCAGGATCCCACCTTTGCAACGAGTCAGTTCATGAAATGTGTTCGCTCCTAGTTATTCCGCGATCAGCTGTAAGCGGTGTTACTGCTAAGTGGAAGCGTTTAGGAGCCACGGGACTCAGCCGTGAAGTGGCAGACCCTGTAAGTTACACAGCGGGGCCACCGAGAGCCGAGCGCGCACAGTGCGTAAAAAGTCGCGCTGATGAATTCATGTTGAGTCCCACGTCTTCTCTGGCATTAAGAACGAAAATAAATGAATAAAATAAAATAGAAACGAAATAAGTAACATTATTTTTTAATTTTAAAACAAGAACAAAAAGAAGGAAAAAACTGCTCTGGAAGCTTCATGGCATGGATTTCTGTGACTGAGCAGCTCCTTTGGGTGTAAACGTGACTCAGTCATTTTTCTATATAACCTGTATAATTAACATAAGCAGGACAAGACCGAAACAGTAATTCAGGCCGGTCATTTGCTGCTTTTACCCTGCGCGTTATTTAGCCTTCACAATACCCGGGCTGCCGTAATTATTGAGGCAGGAAAGGAAAATCGCTTTACTGAGATTATTGGATGTCTAGCAGTTAAAAAAAAAAAAAAAGAGAGAGATGAGTTGCATTTTAGTGACGCACAAGGAGACAGTCTCCATCCTTAAATGCGCCAAAGATCTATATAATCATTTGTGAATTTATATTTATTATTAACATATTTCATTTTAAAAGTTATTTTCAGCACCAATGTGCAGCTATAGAGACAACCCATAAACTGGAATTTAGTTTTCAAGTTAATTCATTTATTCACGTGTTCGGGGTAATGCAAAAACTCAGCAGAGATGCAGAAATGATAGCGCATACACATGCAGGATGATTAGAGCACACCTTTTAAACAGAAGTTAAAACAGAAAAACTTCAACTAAAAAATAAAAAGCTATATACACGCAGACCAAGTGTTTTCTTCATGCGTTACACAAACACATTTTTCAGCGTTTTACTTTTGTTATTATTAAATGATCTCTGTTTGTTCTCTACCTTTACTCCGATCTCATCGTCAAACACCAAGAGTAACGAATCAGCCAGCCAGAGACAGAGAGGCAGGCTGCCCGCCTCAGCTGTGCTCGTCTTTGGGGTACGCACAGGTGACTGCCGCTGTGACCAAAGCTCACGGTGTCGCAGGTGAAGCAGTGCGCCTGGCGTGTGGCTCTGAGACTTTCCCCACTCCTGCTTTAAATCACTGCCTGGGGGGGTAGCTGCTCACAGGAGGCCAAAACAACCTCAGAGCACCGGGTAATGCTCCGGATAGTCCCCTGTTTGGAGTGTAAGTGTATCTCCAGGGTTGTTAAAGAATACCAAACAGGTTTATAACCAACTGATGTTTGTGTTTTACTGCAGTGCATTGTCTCCTTTTGTGTAAATTTTCTACATAGAATAAATAAATAGCTAATTTAAAAATAAATGAATAAATAAAAGAGGCTACCAGCACTGTTCCATGAACCCCCTCCCAGCCCATCAGTAGGTTTATCCCTACGCTTATGGGAACTAGAACAGCAGCAGACTGCAGCCATGGATAAAAGTGGTTGGTGTGATTATTTGAGAAGAACACTGAAATAAGGTAATTTAACTCATTAAATCAGCTGTATTAAGGTAAAATTGAAATCAGCCTTGTTTTCTGCTCTGCAGCTTTGAAGTTTACTTTAACTTTAAACTTTAAAGTTGTTTTTGCATTAAATTTCCTTAAGTGTTTTTTTCTGAAATTCACTAAAAATCGCTGTTATCACCAGATTTGTAATTAACAGGTTTTATGTCAGCACATCAGTTTTCTGAATCCTTGCCAAGTCAGCTAATCTTATCAAGATCCATTCAGGCCTCAGTGCTGCACAGATTAAGCAAACAGTCTGAAGTCCACGTAGCAGCAGAACTTAGCAGCTGATACGAAAACATCGTTACAATTATGTTAGCTTACCTGGCCTAGCTTCAGGCACTTGAAGCTAACATGCGAGCTAGTCTGTGAATGCTGAGGGTTAGCATGTAGCTAATGTACCTTTGTTTGACCAAGAAGATGTGCCAAACTTACCTCAAAACGTCTTCAAAATGCCTTCAGACAACTTGCAAAGTACTTCTCCTCTGAATTTAAAAAAAAAAATAAATAAAAACAAGTAGGGAGAAGTTTTTAAATTGATATAATTATTAACAGTTTGTATGTTCAGGCTAAACTCTGTAGCTTTGTAGATGAGCAATGCCACAAACTTACAAGATATATGTAACATAACAAAATAAACAATAGCATTTGAAACTACAAGAATCAAACTCAAAAGAATTATTTTTTCAACATATTAATGACCACAATTCATTATTGTTTTTGTTAGTTTTATATTACAGTTTGGCTGTTCTGATAATATAATTTATGTTTCCATGGAAACCTTTACTTTATTCAGCATATGTAATTAATTTTTAGGAGGGACCAAAACATCAAAATAACTCACTTTAATGATATTAAGTGGAGATGTTTGGTTATGGACCCGTGTGTGTCTTTAATGAAGCGACACTAAATTAAACTAAACTATACTATAGGAACCATGCAATCACTGCACTCTGTATATCAAAGTATTCTAGAGTCAAATGTGATGCCCTCTGTGTGACAGCTAAAGCTTGGGCCAGACTGAACCAGGCAAAAGGACAACAATCCCAAACAGCAAATCAACAGCAGAATAACTGGAATTATTAGAAAATATTGGGTTTTCTTAACTAACACACATTTTCATCATATTCTTACATGCATATATCCTAGATTCTTTTTATATATATATATATATATATATATATATATATATATATATATATATATATATATATATATATATATATATATATAATTAGAAATGCACCAAAATTGTGTTCTGATGTGCACTAACTGGTGGAGGTTCTGAATGATAATAAAGTGGCTACTCTATTCTATTGTAAAGTAAATAATAGCTTGAGGTGTTGTAATGCTCCGGTCAAAGTCCAGACCTCAACTTGTATGAAATGCTGTGGCAGGACTTTACGAAAGCTGCAACAAACCTCAGTGAACTGAAGTAATGTTGTAAAGAATAGTGGGTCATAAAGAAAATGATTACTGTGAATTTTTGTTAATCTTTGTGGTTCTGCATAAATCATGGGGTAATCTACTGTAGTTTTCACAGGACTGCGGAGAGTCCTTTTGTTCACATAATATTTCATTTTAAATTTCTTCAGTACTACTTGGTATATAGTGACACTTATAGGACTGAAATTTATAAATGCAATTTTTTAAATTCATCATTCAGTCTGAATGATGAATTTAAAACCATTCAAGGTAATTCTTTCATTCAAAGTAATGCAAAGCAACCCCAAAACTGTCTTCCTCTTCCCCAGAAATGGATCGTTTAACGTTACCTGTAGATATTCAGGTAGGCAACAGGGACAGAGATGGAGAGAGACAGAGAGGAGGCTTGGGGGTTCGCATCAGTGCACCCTGGACCAAGGCACGTGCGGGGGGGGGGAGGGGCTTGAGCACCCGCCCCTTTCCTGATGGGTGCCCAAAGTGCCCTTTTGTTGAGGCAAATATTTTTTTAATTTTTAATTATTTTTTTTCAAATGTGTGCGTGCGGAGTCCTGTCTGTGCCCCTCAACAATAACATTTAATTATTAATCACAGTTTTGCTAAATAAAAGGATCTGGCTTGCATCAGTAACATGATCACCATTAACCAATGATCGCCCTTGACGGCAGAACGCGCTGGTTACGAGCCGGGAACGAGCTCACAAAGAGCATGCGCATTTTTTGCGGTCCGGACGGAGCTGTAGGAGAAACACAAATTACCTCAGACACACAGACTGATGCGACAAAACCAGTAAGTAGGTGTAGAGCGTACACTGTAGTATGTAGCACACAGGAGTATTAGCTTATTATGTACACGTTGGTAAGCTGTCTTGTGACAACTGACGAACTGAAACAAACGAGCGTGCTGTGTGTGTAACAGCGCGACAAACATTACCTGTCCTTTTATTAACTGCACAAGTAGTGCTGGTCATAGCTGCTGGCTAACTGGGTAGGGCTGTCGTGGGTCTGTAGCTCTTTCCACCGTTTTAGGGAACATATTTAGTTTTAAAGTAAGTTACAGGGCTTTTCCTGCCTTTCTGGAGGGATTATATTTCACTTAAAACGATCTAATATGCATGTCCACATAATAATGGATTATTATAAATATAATATTTAAAAAACATGCTGTATTTCAAAGAACATACATTAAGAAACAGATTATATTCGATTTATATTTTAAATAAGACAAAATGCTGATTTTACAGCAGCAAAATTATTGTATCTCTACAGTTTAAAAATGTAATAAGCTTTCTGCCTGCACAGAGTGGATAGTGAAACAAATGGAATCATCATAAATACATTATTTCATATTTATTACTTTTTTTCCCTCATCGCTTTATTATTGTAGCTCTAGTAATAAATAATAAGGGAAGGATTCTGGATCAGCACCATGATGGAAACTTGTGCCCACAGTATATACAGTATTCTGAAGAAGGTCTAAAATGTCACTGCGTGTGCATGCATGTGTG
Source organism: Oreochromis aureus (assembly GCF_013358895.1). NCBI lineage: Eukaryota > Metazoa > Chordata > Actinopteri > Cichliformes > Cichlidae > Oreochromis > Oreochromis aureus. Next base: position 6,617,818 of record NC_052954.1, on the reverse strand, counting down.
TGTTTTATGTATATGGATTTTTAAATTATTACTCATGATATAATATTGTCCAGACATGGCTGGTAAGGAATGAGGAGGAAACAGTAGGAGCTTTGTGAGGCTACTAAAGGCAGTGAATCTCTCAGCAGCTGGATTACAAAGAGCACAGGTAACATTAACACATGTACCAGTTGTTGGAGAGGTATTCCAGTATAAAAATAATAATAAGCACAACTGAAATGTTTTGCTTCTATAACATTTTTCTGTCATCATTTTATTATAGATTAAGTGTAAGAGTTGTTAAGTGTGGATAATTAAATAATAGTTTATTGCAATAGCAAGTTGTGCCTTGTTCTCAGATAGACAGCAAGTGGAGAGTGATAGATGAGATGAGGAAATAGAAGGAGGAAGAGAGGCAAAGAGTGAATCACAGGCAGAGCCTTGTTTATTTCTGTTTTTTGTTGCCTTATGGTTCCAAGCACTGTCACCAATCTTTGCATTTTGTTATTATCTCATGACCCTTGTTTAGTCAGCTACCATCTCTCCTATGGACTTTTTAATGTCTACAGTCTCAGATCAACACAGCCCTGCCCTCCAGCACTATCAGCAGCAGGAGCAGCAGCAACCCCTCAACACCAACATTGTACCCATCAGGTAAAACATAGGCTACGTTTACTTTGCCTCACAACAGTGATATAGTATGATGCGATCCCATATTAGATTCTTGATGATTGTGTGTTGTTGTTATTCAGCCTGGTTCAATGTGCCCCTTTTTAGCTTTGAGCACCCGCCCCTGTAAACGTCTCTGCACGGCCCTGCCTGGACCCCACAGTTACAGCTGGATACCGAGTGCCGCCTGGTGTCTGATTGTGAGAGCTCCCCCTCAACCTATTCCTACTTTAACGTAACATCACTTTAACATAACATCACTGCTCAAAGTGGCTGCTAAAACCTCAAACCAAAGGAAATGACCTGGGCTACCGGGTGGACAGTCCGCTGATTAATGAAACTATCCTGTCGACTTAAATTAATTTAAAAAAAAACATTTTTAAAAGTAAAGCGATAATTGTCATTATTTCGGTAAAATTTTCCCATTTGTGTAATAATCAAAAAAGGGGGGGGAGGAAAAAAAAGAAAAAGAAAAAAAAACCCTGCCCGGATGGTTTAAATATCCGGGTTTAATTGCACGGTCATATTTGTACGGGGCAACGGACAGCAGCGGCAGCAGCAGCAGCAGCGATGGCTACAAGTAGTGATGGGTAGATGAGGCCTCGTGAAGCGTTTCAGCACATTCCCCAAACTGTATCGACACTGTGTCGACACAGTTTTGCTGTTTTGCTCCATGCTGACACCTGCTGGACCTTAAATATCATTGCAGGCAACTTACTTGAGACTCACAACAGACACTGATTCAATGACCTAGTCATACTTGTACACTGTAAGGTATTGTACTTTCCATGGAATCATTTTATATCTTTTATATTGCAAATATTGTAGACATCTTTAAAATATATTGTGAATGACATTAAGTGAAAATTAAAATGAAAGTATTGTGAATGTAATATTACCCATTTGACTCAGTTTATTATAAATTTCTATTCAGAAAAATAGGTTTATCCAATGTTTTTGCATTCAGTCTATTGCGTTTTGTTTTTTTGTTTTTTTTTTTTTTGACACCATTTCCCCAGCTTTGGAAAACTCACAGGGACAGATGAAGCTGGGGTACACAAAAGCTGTAAAGCCAGGTGGAAAAGGTTCTGATAAGATGTCTTCCTATTCCCCCAGTACGTTAAAGGATCCTCTGATCTTGGAATGTTCCTCTCCGACACTCTCCACAATACTAAGGGGTTGGCAGTCCTTTATAATAAAATTCAGGACTGCCTGGTCCAGAGCAGTCTTCCTAGATGCTTGATTTGAAAATAATAAAACACATATTAATAAAAAAAATGATGATAAAGCTGTTCAGTGTCTATATAGGCCTACCAGTGTTCATTCTCGGTGAGTTTGTCTCCTCATTTTCATTTTTGGCTCTGTAATGCCTAAACACGGAGGAGGTGCTTTTGTTTGTGTAAGAAAGCAGAACAGATGCGACATTTGACCTGCATAAAATGAAATAAAAATTTACACTTCAAGTCACATTGCTGTTTTTCCTATTCTGATAGATTAGACTGAAACACAGACAGATAAACTATTACCTTATTTGCAGTTAACAGATCAAAATGATCCCACACAGCAGAAACATTTCTTTTTCTTTCAGGCTCCATTTTATTATAGAGAGATGTGTAATTTTTATTTTATTTTTTTAATCTTTGCGAGAGTAATTTTGTGGGTTTTTTTGGTGGCGACTCATTCCGTTGGCAGATGTGGATGCGGTACCTTTTAAACACAGTTTGGTGCGTTGGCAATGAGCGATACAGCAGCTGTATCGATCACGTGACTTTTTCTTAAAGCGACGCACGCACCGATACAGGCATCGCTAGGTGAGCTTGATACATGCGTCGGTGCGTCAGTGTTGCAGGACCCATCACTAGTGCATGCTGACCTCAAACCTGGAAACAATGTTTGTGAACCGTCACGAGTCTCCTGTCAAAGTCAAACTTATAGACTTTGGCCTCACATGTCCTGCTTCTGCAGCGATTTCTGGTGACCGTGTGGGGACGGTTGGTTATTGTGCACCTGACGTTATGCTTGGGATTCCATATGATGAAGCAATTGACATGTGGGCTCTGGGGCTGGTAGCTGTGGAGCTTGTGTAACACACCCAAAAGAGATTTTAGGTCTGACCAACCGTCTCAGCCGTGGGCAAAAAGATGACAGTCAATAATTCTAAAAGATAATTTATTAACACGATAATCAAAAGATAAAAGATAAAACAGTCCAGTGTCCCATTTGCGAATCAAGTAAAAACACACAATCCCAAGGCCAGAGCCAGCTATGCCACAATGCCAGTTGCACTCCACGTGTTGACTTCAACAGGGTTAGCAGTTGTCCTCTGAGACCCACCACCCTGTAAGTAGATAGCCAGTGGTCACTCCAGCCTCTGCAACTCCGCTGCCTTTAGGCTGTGGCATATAATAGGCCCTGGCCTGCACAGAGAGACAAAATTACACATTCACTATAGAATTCATAGCGCAAAACCCATCCATCCCAAACATATCAGATTTCATCACATTACATACCTGCACAGAGAGACAAAATGACACAGCAGTGTTTGTAGTGTGGGCTATAAGTAGACCAGTGTATCAGTGCAATCAAGTACACCTCTAATTAGTCCAACCTCATTACAGCCATTGGCTCACCAAAAATGTGACCCACACACAACCACTCCCAACCCAGTGCAACTTCACACAATAATATGGAGCTGAATTAATACAGGCACATCAGTCTACCATGTTACACTTGCTACAGGGGTGCCTCTCTATCCTGGGGAAGACGATTATGATGTTTTGAAATTCATAATAGAAACTCAGGGTCAGCTACCAGATCATCTTCTAGAGTCTGGCTTGTACATTGATTGCTATTTCATGGAAGATAACAACAACGAACAGCGCTGGACATTTAAGACCAAAGAATAATTTCAATACGAGACAGATTATCAATCCAAGGAAACTCGATATATAAAACTTAAGCGTCTTGATGGCCTTGAACAACTACTGAAGGTTAGGCGAGGACCTGAAAATGGCCAACAATTATTTGTCAGGCTAATCAAAGAAATGTTGGCTTTGGATGCTATTCAGCGCATAACACCCTCAGAGGTTCTGAAGAATCCCTTTTTTCGACACTGGCCTCTCTAGGAGACCCCCCTGCACTGACATGAATAGCACAGGGGGAAAAACCTTGTGCTTTCTCAGCAATTGTCTGATTGTTGGGGTGGCCAAAACTCTTGGGAAGCTAGCAATTCTTGTGAAAAAAAAGCCCAAAATAATAACAGCAACAAAAACAACCAATGAATATGGTCTTAAAGTTGGGCACAGTCTGGCTTAAATTCCATTAACTAATCTCTCAATATTCAAAGCGGAGCAGCAGTCAACTTACCATCACATCAGTCCTTTAATCAGACCTACAACAACTGTCTTCCTTCTCTCACCCCAACCGGTCGCAGCAGATGGCCGCCCCTCCCTGAGCCTGGTTCTGTTGTAGGTTTCTTCCTGTTAAAAGGGAGTTTTTCCTTCCCACTGTCGCCAAAGTGCTTGCTCATAGGGGGTCATATGATTGTTGGGTTTTTTCTCTGTATTTATTATTGTAGGGTCTACATTACAATAATACATACAGCCTTGAAGTGACTGGTGGTGTGATTTGCTGCTACATAAATAAAATGGAATTTAATTGAGTTAAAGTTGAATTTGGAACTAAGTGGAAATAAACTGGATATTAATTAAATAAACCTGCTTTAAGCATCAACTAATTGTTGTTTGTAATTCTTTATAAATATAAAAATATAGTGCTACTCTTCTACTGTTTAAATTGCTACTGTTTAAAACTGACGCATTTATTCATACACTAGAGCATAAACACACACACAGACACACACACAAATATACTGTACAATACCAGTCAGTGTTTACATACTAGTTCTTTCCCCTACTTTTTCATGCTCATTGGTACAAATGCCTGTTACTAGAGCTAAATGCTATTATCGTACAGTATGCATTTGTACAGTTCGATAACTGTACAAATGCATACAAAATAATACTCACGTAAACATAACTGTGCACTAGTTTGCCCTTATTGCTGCAGTTTGTTTTAAAGTCACTTTGAATAAAGCTCAGCTTCTCTCAATCTCTCTCTTTCACAAACACACACACACAAGCCCGTTCAGCTATCTTAGCGAGGACCTTCATTGACATAATGGTTTCCCTAGCCCCTTACCCTAAGCCTAACCATAACCTAATTATAACCCTGACACTAAAACCACATTTTGAGCCTCAAAAATGCCTTCAAATTTGTGAGGACCGGTTTGTGTGTCCTCACAAGTGACTGTTGGTTCTCCCAAGTATAGTAGAATGCAGATTTCGGTCCTCACAAAGATAGCTAGACAGGAACACACACACACACACACACAAATGGACACAACGTGTTTCCTGGCAGCCACTTAAGGACATTGAGAGCCTGTTAATTACGTCAGCGACAACTGTCTGTGCAACAGTGACTTTAATGGAATGCATGGCTTTATCTTACACACACACACACACACAGTTTTTAAGCACTTTCAAGGCTCCCCTTCTGAAAGGGCATAGGTCAAGGCTTTTAGACACACACTTCTTTCTTGTCTAAAGCAACATTTGCAGCTTCCTCATTTGTAATATTGAATCATTTTTAAAACGTAAGCAGATATCATGAAAAAAGATTGTCCTACCAGCTGAAGACTCCAGTTTTTCAAAAGGGATAACTGGTTAAAGACACAAATTCTAATTAGTATGCAGCCTGCACTGTCCCCATTTGGTGCTCTTCTAGGAGTAATCAGTGCTTGATAGTTTACTAACCTTAACTTTTTTTCACAACATTGATAACAAACACACAAAAAGAGCAACAACAAGTGTTGGGATGTACAAGGTTTGTACACATTACTATTAACAAGAACACGGTTACAGACTGACCTCTCCCATTATTGTTTAAAATAGATCTTATCTAAAAAAAAAAAAAATGATTGGACCACAGTTTTAATGCTCATGCTACATGTTTATTGAGATTGTCTAATGTCTGCGACAGTATCTTCTCCCACGTCTGCGGACACCGGAGGCCTTGTGGGGTCTCCTGCGTCTGCGAACGGAAGAGTCTCTGGAAGACTCTCCTCTCTCCACAGAGCAATACTGGAGCTGTGTCAGAGTGAACACTGGGTTCTTGGTCACCTCCTCTTGTCATGGTCTTCAAACCCATTTTGAATTTGTTATGGACTCTTGGTTATTTCTTTTCTTTAGAAGTTTGACTTCATTTTGTATTTTCTGTATAAGTTGATGTTGTGCTCAGTTTTTTGTATTGCCTCAGAGTTGTTGTCATGTATATCAAAAGTTCTTGATTTCTGGTTTCTTTTTTTATTTGTTTCCCTTCGTGTCCAGTCTGTTTCTATCTCGTCTGTGTGTCCTGTCTTCAGTGTCCCTGTGTTTGTGTTCTGTTCAATAAAAAGCAACCACAGGGAAAGAGATTTAAAAATCTGTTGGAAATAATATTTATCTGATTGCCAAATTACTTGTAAAGTGCTTGGTCATAAATAAAGTCTGAAACGTGTCATCAGAAAGTATGATGTCACAAACAGAACTCACAAAAGGACTTTGTGAGCAAACTTCCAAATAAGGACATTGCATCACTCCTCCAGGCTTTTTTTCCCCACTATGTGAGATCATGTTGACAATGTGAAACTAGGGACACTTGCATCCTCATGTAGCAAACTGATCTGCATCAGTTATGATCCTTCAGTTGATGTCGTATTGCAGGGTGACTTCACAATGACATCATAGTTCAGATACTATGCCATAAACAACACATATTATCACCAATAGTGACAACATCAGCAGTGACATCACTAAAGTTGCCAGGTGAGTCCATGAATAGAACCCGTGACATGGAGCAGGTACCACCGGTTTGGACAATGCCACGATGCAGGTAAAGACGCAAACATGCGAGGTCTTCTCGCCCTGTTCACAGATGCAGGAGACCTCACAAGGCCTCTGGTGTCCGCAGACGTGGGAGAAGATACTGTCGCAGACATTAGACAATCTCAATAAACATGTAGCATGAGCATCAAACTGTAGTCCAATCATTCTTTTTAGATATGATATCATTTTAAACAGTAATGGGAGAGGTCAATCTGTAACTGTGTTCTTGTTAACAGTAATGTGTACAAACCTTGTACATCCCAACACTTGTTGTTTTTTTTGTGTGTGTTTGTTATCAATGTTGTGAAAAAAAGAAAAAAAGTTAAGGTTAGTAAGCCATCAAGCACTGGTTACTCGTAGAAGAGCACCAATAGGAGACAGAGCAGGCCACATACTAATTAGAAGGTGGTATTATTCAGTCTGTACATCAAAGAGAAGGCACTAACCACAAGACGATCTTCAATGCATCTCTGTGTGAATGTCAGATAGAAAACACTTAAGTAGGAAAATCATAGAACAAAGTGTTTGGGTGAACAATTGCAAAAAAGATTGTCCGTCTGCAAGAGTCAGTCCAATTTTTGGGGTTACTTTGTATTATTTAGTGCTTATGCATGCATAGGCTGAAGCTCCTGTTTCTGGGCTAGGAAGCGAGGGATAGTTATTGAAGAACCCTCTAAATCTTGTAATTTAGACATATTTAATTCCAAATGATTTGACTGCATCATTGTGTCTTTGAGTTATGACCCAAACTCTCTATCAACTTTGTGAATGAATTCATGTCCCCCTGTGACCTCATATTTACACCACAGTTCAGATGGCATGAATGAGTCATGAGGTCTTCGAGTGGGACGATCCATTTTAATTCAATTCAATTCAATTTTATTTATATAGCGCCAAATCACAACAAAAGTCGCCTCAAGGCGCTTTATATTGTACAGTAGATCGCACAATAATAAATACAGAGAAAAACCCAACAATCATATGACCCCCTATGAGCAAGCACTTTGGCGACAGTGGGAAGGAAAAACTCTCTTTTAACAGGAAGAAACCTCCGGCAGAACCAGGCTCAGGGAGGGGCGGGGCCATCTGCTGCGACCGGTTGGGGTGAGAGAAGGAAAACAAGATGAAAGACATGCTGTGGAAGAGAGACAGAGATTAATAACAGATATGATTCGATGCAGAGAGGTCTATTAACACATAGTGAGTGAGAAAGGTGACTGGAAAGGAAAAACTCAATGCATCATGGGAATCCCCGGCAGCCTACGTCTATTGCAGCATAACTAAGGGAGGATTCAGGGTCCAGGGTCCATTTTACAATTGTTCACCCCACTGGAAGACCCTCCTTTCCCTTTATTGTTTAAACATTTTTTTAAAATTGTTATTATTAACATTAATATGAATTATCAGTGTAAATATGCATTTGTGAGTGTTTCCCGTGTCAGATATTCTGTTCGGATCGTCCACTTTGACTCTTCACAACGTGCGTTATATTCTCTTAAATATATTAACCTGTGAGTAAAGTAAACTGATACTCACACTGAGTAGAGTGCTATCAATAGTGATTTTGTGGCACCAGAGTCATGTCCAAAGTTCTGTTCAGTCTTTCTGGTTATAGGGAGCAGAGTGTTTGCCCCACTCAAAGCAACTTGTACTACAAGTGGAGCCCAAGTCTTTACCCCGGACCTCCCCTCTGCCTCTGCCTCAGCCTCTGCTTCGGCCTCGGCTTCGTCAGAGGACCTTCTGGAGTCGGCGAACAAAGAAACACCTGCTTCATTCAGTCAGGGATCATCCAACTCCGCCATGCCCTCCAGCACACCACTTAACATCCCTGAAAAGACTGATCCATGATTTTTGTGTGTTTTCATTCATAACAGTGGTTTGCTCAGTCTGTAACTCTGGAGCTTAACTAATAATCTGCTGTTAGTTGATATTTTGGGGTGGTGGGCGATCCACTTTTATATGGGCGATCCACTTTTATATGACCTCATCAGGAACTGTTAAAGTAATTCTCAATTCAATATTTTAACGCAGTATGGAACTTCTTATTACTTGTCAAGAATGGTTTCCACACACAGGCCTGCTGCGTGTTAAAATCTGGGCTTAATTTTTTTTTAACTCAATGCTTTTACAGAAATAAACATATGAGTATTCTAACATGTGGTTTTAGGTGCACTGGCAGATTATTTGTACACGGACAGTGTAAGAACACAGTTAAAGTGCTTTGTTTGATCATGTGACCACGTTTTGTTTTGACCCTCACATGTTCGGGTTTCTGTATAGTTTTCTGTGATGTTAATGTGATCTATTCCGAATAAGAAAGGGAGGAATTTTGCACATTTTCAACAGTTACCATTTAGAAATTTTCAAAATATTTAATATGATTATTATGAAAATAATTTAAAACTCGTTTTTGTCCAGTGTGCTATAAGGTATCAAGTGAAAATGTTAGAAATTTTGGCAAGATTTACAATTTTGATTAAACTTGGACCTAACTGTTTAGTTTTATTTTATATTATACTAAAATTTCATTTACAGTAGCATAATTTCATTTAATTGTTTTAAAATCCGCCTTTATGGCAGAAGCACTTGATTTGCGATCACTGTCTCCAAGCAACAGGACGCCTAGCCTGCTGCACTGCGCCAACAGTGACTAGTCACCGTTGCAGATACAGACCGAATAAACGCATTTTGTTAATCCAAAGTGTTCTGGGGGTAGATTTTTATGTATTATTTTGATAGTGTAACCTGTCGATAGCATTTTCTGTGTTGTCGGGCTTAATAATATACATACGTCAATTTAAGTAGCCACTTGCTCAGCTAACTGTACGCTAGCTAGAAGCTAATGCTACCTTCCTTGGCTATCGGAATTACTGAGGCAGAGTTGAACGTGAGGGCACATTTTTGATCTTCTAGTTCACTTTGGCCTTTGGTTTAAATGTCATCGCATAGCCACCTTGCTCAAACGCCTTGAGACAGAGAGAGAGAGCTAAATACGTCGGTGTAAATCCCACCAGAAGCTACTTGATGCAATAGGACGGACCGCATCACTAGGGACAGTCGTTAGATATTTACGGGGAGTACCTGAAGGCAGCAGATCTGTCCCGTCCCGCAAACTTAGCTAGCATTAGCCGGTAGGAGAACACCGCAGCATCAGCATCACCCACACGCACAATGAGATGAAACATTTACCCGCTTATTAGATTGTACGAGACGAGGGTGAGGATTATCTCACAGACCAGAACAGTAAGTGTCATTTCTGTTGTTGGATGTGTGTCCTAGGAAATCTGAAGATTTTAATGTGACCTGAAAGCATCCGATGTTGATTCAGCAGGAGGACAGAGGCACTCGGCCTACCCTAATCTGTGCCTCTACTGCATCCCATAAACGTACAGCATCTATCCGTAGCATGTACAGTACATGAATGATCTCCTCTTTCAGCTCATACATAGTCACCAGTATGCTCTAACCTGTGATGCATTTAATAACAGAAACACAAAACACAGGAACTTTGAATAGTAGTAAACGGCAAGTTCAGCCGCCAAGCAAAGTCTTTTACAGTAAACTTCTTCTTTTTTTCTCAATGAAAATGTGTTTCTGAGGCATAACAACCAAACCATACTAAATAAACAAACAATATTTGTCTCAGTAGTCGGCCAAATTGATTATTTTATGCAGTGGTGCACAGTTTCACAACTGGTCCATCCCTTTTATCCAGCAATTTATTATCTGGGCTATAAAATCGTCCCTCAGACTCCATCGGCCCACTGATGATTTCAGCTCTAATTTGGGTATGATGATCAAACAGATGGAGGAATTTATTGTTGACTTGCTGCCTGTTGTTTCCTGCCCTCTGTGCGTGTAGAGATGAGTCGCTTCTGTTCGGATAACAACAACTTTCCCTACGACAACAACGTCCTGGTTTTGGACATGGTGCTGGGCTCCCTGTGGGGTGTGCCCCAGCCCATAAACTGGGACAATGTGGCCAAGCTAGTACCAGGCTTTACTCCTAAGGAGGTAACTGGATCACTGGGTAACTAGAACGCCTTCATCCATCCTGCCTCTCCATCCATTCCATCCCGGCCATAGTTCGTTCCATGCTTTAGTAACAAGAGACCTGAATTTTTAATGAGAAATAATTCTGTGGCTCTGATGCGATTGTGTTGCAGTGTGCCCGTCGGTTTGAGGAGCTGAAGAGCATGGGGGGGTTTCCTCATGTGGATAACCAATGCAATGCCCTGACAGAAGGAAGCAGCTCCCCGTCAGACCTCCTCTCCACACTGCTGGACACTCGGGACATAGTGGAGAGAGGAAGCGGCCAGAGCAGCAGCAGCAAAGTTACAGGTCAGTTACTTTCACCCACAGATAAAACCTTCAGTAAGTTTAACCAGCAAGAACTGGTTTTATCGATACCTTTACTCATGTCTTACAAACTTCACACAGTAGTGGACAGTACACAGTTCATTGTACATTGGGAGCAAGAGCTGTATGTGTGCATTTAAACCCTGGGAACCACAAGCTCAGGCTTCAGACTGCTCGAAATATGCTGTTTCAGACAGTTTCCTATACTTCTGGCTCTGCGCTCTGCATGATGTCAGTGAGGGAGGATATACTAATTTTGGTCATCTCAGGCACATAGTTCTGGCTGTGAGCACAGAAGCCCCACCCACCTGCTGTTCAAACCTTCTGTTTGCAAGAGGCAACCAATAATCTTTCAGAGAGTGGATAAACTCGGGGGCTGCACCGTGAAATTAAAGAATAAAAACGCACTGCAGGAAATGAGCGTAATAGGCCCACTTAAATATAAAAATAATAGAATTTATTGTGTTGTTACATACTACTAGAAAGTGCTGAGTAAATATGAAATTATGATGGCTATTTATATAATTTGACCAATTTTGGTCTATATATACTTGCCTGTTATATGCTGGCTTCCTTCCACAGTCCAAAGACATGGGTAGTCATATATCTTTCTTGAATTGTCATGAAATAATGAGGAATGCTGTCCAGTTACTTCTGAGACACAGAAAATGTCTCTCAAAAGTAACCGAAAATGTATAAATGTATAAAAATAGCTCCAATTCCTAAACAGTTGATGCGATCCTGTTGTTAAACCCACTGTAATTTAAGTCTGCATTTTAATTAGACCTGCTAGCTTGAGTTAAAGAACCACTCAGATGGTGTACAGAGTCAAAAATACAAAACGTGTGATCATCCAGATACTTATTCTGGATGTGATTTTATGTGTTACAGTATAATCGATTGGAATTACTATAAAGCAGTTTAAGTGGCATGCTACTCTAATCACAGGTTATATCATAAGTTTAATGCCCTTTTTCTCTAAATTTAGAACTTCAACTAACATAAACACAAACACATAAACATTTTTTTTAATAAGAGATTTCCTTTATGGGTTACATGATGGTGTAAGTTCCAGCACAGCTCATTTAGCTTGCGTTGCTCTGAGGCCCCTATGAAACACATAATTGAAAGAATCTAATAAATTAGAGGGGTGCAGTAGCTGTAGTATGACTTTTTGTTCTCATGCTACATGACGACTTTACCTTTGTTTTGTTTTTTCCAACGTTTTTGTGTACAGGGTCCAAGTTGAAGTCCACAGGAAGAAGTGCTGCTGTGGAGAAGAAAGAGAAAGGAGTGTCAGCAGAGGAGGATGAAAAACCTCAGAAACCACGAGAGTACGCTGGGAGATATCTTTTCATATCACAGTGAACCGAGCTAAGAGAGATTCCTCACAGTCTTTGACAATCGAATCTATAAACATGACTCCATCTTAAATTGGAAATGCTTTCATCATTAATCACTCACACCCTGTGGATGAGTATGATTGAATATTATTTTGGCTTTTCCCTACAGTCCCAACATGGTCATCCATGTGTGCGATGAGACCAAGAACCTGAAGCAGGACTTCACTTGTCCCAGAGATCTTCTGGTCAAGGAGATGCGGTACTTTTCTGAATATTTATCTGTGGACCCCCAGAGGTGGGAGGAAGTTGACATCTCAGTCCACTGTGACGTGCAGATCTTTGACTGGCTTATGAACTACGTCAGGAGGAACTCAGCAGGAGAGGGAAACAAGGATAAACCCCGGCTTGGTAAAAAGAAACAAGAACAAAAAAACCCAACATTATTACACATCCCTGAGCTGTCATTTACACCACCTGTGGCGCTTGATTTATTGGTCACTAAACGTGGTGTGTGTTTGGTGCGTCACTGGCTGCGTGTTCTGTGTTGTTTGTCGTTCGTGGGGTTTGCTCGGTTGGTCATGTGGTATTTGTCGGTTACAGAGCCCAGCAATGTGATCTCAATCCTGATCTCCTCCGAGTTCTTGAAGATGGACACGTTAGTAAGTGTTGTGACATGTGATGCAAGGTGTGGTGATGTGCATCGGGCCTTTTGTTTTTCAGCTGTGAACACATTTTCTTAGATATATCAAAAAAAAAAAAATGTTACAGCAAAAGGTGCAAAAGTCTCACATTTGTCCTGTAAGGCACAAGCAGTGTGTAGAATTATAGTTCAAAGGTAATAATGGGTAATTGCTCCTAATCCACAAAAAAACAAGAGGCCTACACACAGAGCTTTGTTAATTTAGTGTTGCATGAAAGTGCAGATGTGCACTGCCCCCGTGCAGTTATGGTAGCAGTGTTTTCTCACCACTGATGTACTCTTAAGAAGAGCTGAACTGCTAAAGAAGTGTAGAAGTGGTTTGGACGGAGCATTGTTGAAAGGACATTTCCCATTTTTGTTTGATGAGTGCTCTGTATATGCGTCTGGCTCAGGTGGAGGAGTGCATCCAGTACTGCCACAAGCACATGAGTGCTATTGTGGCTACTCCCTGCAACATGAACTGCATAAACAGCAACTTGGCCACACGGATCGCTGAACTCTTCAGCCACAACGAGGCCGACGACATCAGGGACAAAAAAGACAAGTTCAAAAGGTAAGAGGGGGGAGCTGCTTTGCTTATTCTCTGCACCGTATTTGTATTCTGGGTCTCTGTGAATACAAATATTTGGACAAAGCTGTGAATCAGCTTTGCATCATTCGCATTTCAAAATAATCCTTTTTTAACGCCGGGCTTCGGCATGGACCCTCAGTTAAGGTCAGTCTATCTAAAACAAGCCATTTTAGCTTCTTTCCCCCTCCATTTGTGCTAACTGCTTCTGATTTGTTGCACATAGCAAACAGAAGGTTCGAACCGCAGAGAACATCTTCTTCTGCTATTAAATGCAGTTATGTTTCAGTTCAAATTGAGGACTCAAATGCAGACAAGCAACACCAGGAACAACATGGAGACGGGGAGTGGAGACAGATGTATGTGTTGGGTCTGCGCTTCCACAGGCCCCACTGGTTTAGACACTTATTCCCGTTAATGACAAGGAAGCAAGACAATCAGCGATCGGTCGATTTTACTTGCGCAAGGGAAGCCCCGGTCGGTGTCTCAGAAAAGCACTCTGAATCCAACCGCAAAATGACTCCGACTTAGGCCTCCGCTTGCCGCCTTTTATTGAAAAGAGTTACAGTACACACAAGCACCACCCATTGTAAAACCCCCCTATGGTTCTAAAAGATAAGGCACCGTATGTGTGTGTGTGTATGCATGTGCAAGAATGTGTGTGTGTGTGTGTGTGTGTGTAGGTGCATGTGAGTGTGTGTTTGTGTTTCGGGGTGCGTTTGTGTGACCTCCTGCTCACCAAAAGGGTCATAAAGGCAGGAAATTTACTAAGCAAGAAAACAGAACCCTCCCCCACCAGTCAACAGGCTGGGGAGGACAATAGAAACAAAGGAGTGTCCTTGATCATATAGTTTGAACCAAATGGTAAATGGCCTGCATTTGTATAGCGCTTTACTCAGTCCCTAAGGACCCCAAAGCACTTTACACTACATTCAGTCATTCACCCATTCACACACTGGCAATGGCAAGCTACATTGTAGCCACAGCTGCCCTGGGGCGCACTGACAGAGGCGAGGCTGCCGGACACTGGCGCCACCGGGCCCTCTGACCACCACCAGTAGGCAAACATGGGGTTAGTATCTTGCCCAAGGATATTTGGCATGCAGGCAGGAGGCAGCCTGGGATCGAACCACTGACCTTCTGATTAGTTGCTGACCTGCTCTGCCACCTGAGCTACAGCCAAGACTTACAAATTTAAGTAACACAATGACAACATTTAACAATTTGAATCCAACAATATACACTGAGACGGGACACAGGTAGGAACAGGTGGGACAGGGGAAAAATAGGAAAAGACTGGGAATAAATCTACAAAAGATGCACAAGGAGAAGTAAGTGCCAAAAAACAATCACAAAGTAACTATAGCTGAGACAAATGAAGACCACAGGCAATGAAAGATGTTAATTAAATAACCTCGAACCAAAACTTAAACTCATTCAGTGCTGACTGAAGCCTGAGCTTTTGGTATGATCATCTGCCAGTGTAATAGTATATTTCCTCGAATTCTCAGTGATCACAGAGAAGTTTAAAGTTCTGTCAGTAACACTATGACGGCTGCAGCAGTTCAGCTGCAGACAGATAGTCTCTTTAAGCTCCACAGATTCGATGTAGAAAACAATGCAGTGACTTTTCTTTTTAGCCAGCTATGCCCCAGAGAACACGGGACCATGACAAAATCTAAGAAGTGTCAGATTCTTTTACATGAGCCCTACGCTGAAGTTTTGTCAGGTTAGAGTTTCTCCATATAACACCAATAAAAGAAATATCACATGTGTTGCATTAAATAACTGAAGCACAAGCACAAAGGCTGCTGTCACAAAAGCACCTGGTATAATTTTACTAAAGCAACAGTGGCTTATACTTTTATAACCTTTTATTAAGATATATGCAATATCAGCTCAAGTTTGATCCTTTCTTGTCTTTCACCCTCAAAGCAAACTGTTTCAAAAGAAAATTGAGCGTCTCTTTGACCCAAACTACCAGAACAGAGATTCACCGGGAAATGCCTCAATTCTATACAGGTGAGTATAAGCTTTTTATTTTTGCATTGTGTTTCTTTTTATGCTCTGGCATGTTTAGCGAGCATGTGAATATTCTCTGCTAATTTAATTTTTATTCTTTGTCATCCATGCTTTTCATCCCAGGTGTGGTCTGTGCCTTAAGCTGTTGACCAAAGACACAGAGAGGAAAATTTCTTGTGTTCCGGGGAAAATCAATATTGACGCTTGTGGAGAGATCATCTATACACACACCAGGTATAGTAGCACATTTTAAGGGCTGTTAACTTTTTATTGATTGGCTGAGTTCCTGATCACAGTGTGTGTTTGTGTGCGTGTGTGTGTGTGTGTGTGTGTGTGTGTGTGTGTGTGTGTGTGCAGACAGAAGAGTTGGGATGTGCACGAATACATCACAGGCCTGTATGAGGAGCTCAAGTCCTGGGTCTTGGTTTACTGGAGAATCTGGGGTACCATCAACTACCTCACCTGCTTCCGATGCCAGCAGGTTGGATTGTTATAGTGTGTGTGTTGCACAAATGAGCAAAGTGAATAATAAAGAGAAAGTGAACAGAGTAAGAGTGCCTGCGGGATATACTTTTAAAAATCATTTGTGTGTGTAGGTGTTTGTATGTGCAGAGCTGACGCAGTGCAAGTACCACCCAGACAGCGTCCTGTACCCTGGCATGGGTACAGAGAGAGGCTGGCACGGTGCAGGAATATATCCGTGCTGCAACCAGCGGGTTCTCCGCTTTGACCCCTCTGGGATACCAAAGGTATGCATGTGCATGCACACACACACAGACACACACACTTACCTATTCTAGATGCAAGGTAATGCTTAATGCATTAATGCTGCCTTTGCTTTCTTAGGGCACCTTCACACTTGGAGTTCATTTAACACACATTTTATTGATAAAACAGGACAAGTAAATGTGAGGACATATAGACAGACATAAGTCAGTTATAGGCATATTTCACTTATTCCTTTTTTCCAGTTCCATATCTTATTTTTTAAATTTATATGATTAATAGCTCAAAATAATCCATATTTATCCTATACTGATGTACTTGTACAGCTCCTTAGTTCATCTTCATCTAAAACAAGCTGTACTGCCATGCTCTGTCCTTTAAGGCAACCTTCTTCTGATTGGCTGCCCCTCAAAAACGCCACTGACATCATTCAGAGGCAAGAGTAGGAGAAAGACTACTTGAATTGAGTGGGGAGATCAGGCTTAAGCCTGAACTTCTGGCTCACGGGGATTTCTTGTACATGCGTTGACATAGTTATTTGAAAATGAAATGCTTAATGCAAGCATCCACCACTGTAGTAGTATATGTTAGTGGAAAATAATTGACCAGGTCCCCTTTAAGCCTCTGAATTGATATTAAAACCACTATGAAGTGGAGCAGTGCTTTTTCACACTGAGCTGATGCTGGTGCTGCTTCTGCTGCATTGCTGTAGCATACAGCTAGTTCAACATGACCAGGATATCGTTCTATAATCTAGACTTGGTGGTGTTTGTAGCATCTGACTGATCTAAAAGGGGTGGTTCACAGGTCATGTGACTTTTCCCCAGAATGTTATTAAGTAACTTAGTTATTAAGTTAACTTCGTAGCAGAATGCTACAAAATCCTTAACCTGTTGATTTAGTGCACCAAGCGATAAAATACATTTTAATTCAAGTTAATGATTTTATCACTGAGTGCGCTCTCAGTGCTGCTGTTTATTTCTAAGGTGATGGTTGCACGTCAGATCTCTGAAACTTTAAACTGGATCCTTTTAAACATTAACCCTGTCATAAGTCATATAAAGAACTAAACTATAGCGCTGTATAAAGGCTCAAAGGTTACTGCCCCAAAGCCTAATAAATAAAATGTGGAAATTGCTTCATTTTATCAGTAGATCAAAGTGAAATTAGTCTGATTGATTGAACAGATATGCTTGGTGTGTGTCCTGTGAGCTAGTAGATGCATTTTCCAATGTAAAAAGAGTCTCAGCAGTAGAATACAGTATTAAAAAAAATGATACAATTTACCAGATTACCATACATGCATTCCCACAACAATACTGCACACAGTTTACGCTTTATTCAGCTGTTTTAGTAAGGTACAGAATAACAAGCTGCACACTTTATGTCTCATTTGCATGCACCTGTGACGTGGTGCATGTTAATTAAACGCTGTGCAAGGAGTCTCATTCTGGCTGCAGCAGAGTTTGTTTGACATCTCTCTCACTGGGGGTAAAATTGACAAACACCCAAATTTACCCTGCAGAAGAAATCCTGATCCAGTTTGCGCGTGTTTGTGTCTGTGTGTGCAGGGCTGTAAGACGCGGGATCACATAGTGAATGTGCCCGATGAGGAGAACTGTGACGAGGAGACTTCAGCCCAGACCCGAGTCCTCAATGACCTGCTGCTGCACAGAGACGCTGTGTGTGTGTCAAACTCTCCACCGGCAGAGGGGTGAGTGTGTGAGGATTCTTTCACAATGTTCTTTTTGATTTTGTGCATTATCGATACACTAATTGCAAATGTTCCTGTGTGTGTGTCAGTGCTGAGGAGAGCCAGTCCAGTGCAGAAAAAGTTCAGGACTGTGACGTTCTCTTGGAGCCAACAGTCCTTAGATCTCTGAGAGGAGACGGCAGCACCGTAAGTCTCACACTTCCCATTTCTTTGTGTGCTTCTGTCTGCCTGCCCTTGGCCTTTCTTACTGTGTTCTTGCTGTGTCTACTTTGTGTCTTTAACCAGTTTTGCCTTTTGAAAAACTGGAGTCTTCAGCTGGTAGGACAATCTTTTTTCATGAAATCTGCTTATGTTTTTTTAAATGATTCAAAATTACAAACGAGGAAGCTGCAAATGTTGCTTTAGATGAGAAAGAAGTGTGTGCCTAAAAGCCTTGACATTTGCCCTTTCAGAGACAGCAGTCTCTTCTGTCAGAGGATGAGGAGTACACCACAGGGTCAGAGGTCACTGAAGATGAGGTTGGGGATGAAGAGGAACTCTCTAAGAAGCAAGGTGGAGAATGTTTTCTTGTTTTTTGCATCAGCTGAATCTCATTCTCTATTTTATACGGCTGAAGGGGAGCCTTGAAAGGGCTTAAAAAGTGTGTGTGTGTGTGTGTGTCTGTGTGTGTGTGAGAGAGAGAAAGAGAGAGATTGAGAGAAGTTGAGCTCTATTCAAATTGATTTAAAACAAACTGCAGCAATAAGGGCAAACTAGTGCATAGTTATGTTTACATGAGCGTTATTTTGTATGCATTTGTACAGTTCGATAACTGTGAGAGTACATTGATAGCATGTAGCTCTAGTAACAGGCATTTTTCTTCCAGCGAGCATGAAAAAGTAGGGGAAAGAACTAGTATGTAAACACTGACTGGTATTGTACAGTATATTTGTGTGTGTGTGTGTGTGTGTGTGTGTGTGTTTATGCTCTAGTGTATGAATAAATGCGTCAGTTTTAAACAGTAGCAATTTAAACAGTAGAAGAGTAGCACTATATTTTTATATTTATAAAGAATTACAAACAACAATTAGTTGATGCTTAAAGCAGGTTTATTTAATTAATATCCAGTTTATTTCCACTTAGTTCCAAATTCAACTTTAACTCAATTAAATTCCATTTTATTCATGTAGCAGCAAATCACACCACCAGTCACTTCAAGGCTGTATGTATTATTGTAATGTAGACCCTACAATAATAAATACAGAGAAAAAACCCAACAATCATATGACCCCCTATGAGCAAGCACTTTGGCGGCAGTGGGAAGGAAAACCTCCTTTTTAACAGGAAGAAACCTACAACAGAACCAGGCTCAGGGAGGGGCGGCCATCTGCTGCGACCGGTTGGGGTGAGAGAAGGAAGACAGTTGTTGTAGGTCTGATTGAAGGACTGATGTGATGGTAAGTTGACTGCTGCTCCGCTTTGAATATTGAGAGATTAGTTAATGGAATTTATGCCAGACTGTGCCCAACTTTAAGACCATATTCATTGGTTGTTTTTGTTGTTATTATTTTGGGCTTTTTTTTCACAAGAATTGCTAGCTTCCCAAGAGTTTTGGCCACCCCAACAATCAGACAATTGCTGAGAAAGCACAAGGTTTTTCCCCCTGTGCTATTCATGTCAGTGCAGGGGGGTCTCCTAGAGAGGCCAGTGTCGAAAAAAGGGATTCTTCAGAACCTCTGAGGGTGTTATGCGCTGAATAGCATCCAAAGCCAACATTTCTTTGATTAGCCTGACAAATAATTGTTGGCCATTTTCAGGTCCTCGCCTTACCTTCAGTAGTTGTTCGAGGTCATCGAGACGCTTAAGTTTTATATATCGAGTTTCCTTGGATTGATAATCTGTCTCGTATTGAAATTGTTCTTTGGTCTTAAATGTCCAGCGCTGTTCGTTGTTGTTATCTTCGATGAAATAGCAATCAATGTACAAGCCAGACTCTAGAAGATGATCTGGTAGCTGACCCTGAGTTTCTATTATGAATTTCAAAACATCATAATCGTCTTCCCCAGGATAGAGAGGCACCCCTGTAGCAAGCTCCACAGCTACCAGCCCCAGAGACAATTGCTTCGACATAGGGAGTGCCAAGATTAACCTCAGGTGCACAATAACCAATCATCCCCACACAGCCACCAGTAAACACTTCACTCATGGTATTTCACAACCATTATGTTTCCAGATTTGAGGTCAGCATGCACTATTCCCAAAGAACCCAGGTGGAACAGAGCATTTGCAAGCTGATGCAAAATTGGCCTTAGTTCTCTTATTGGGAGAGCCTGGTTATTCCGGTCCCCTGTGTAGTCTCACAGGCTTTGAACGCTTTCCATCGAGAGCGTATTTGCTCCATCATGTTGCACCTGTCTGGATCGAAGCATCGCAGCTGCTACAGGATGAAAATTTCCAGTTTTGCCTGTTGCTGAATTTCAGGGTCGCTCTTGTTGACTTTAATAGCCACAGTTTGGTTGTTTTTTGTATCGCGACATTTGGTTAAAACACCAAAGCCTCCTTCGCCAAGGAAAGCCTCTACCATGTGGTGATCTCCTAAAATGGTCCCTTTAGATATTTCAAGATCATCTTCGGAGGAAGATGGGTTGGCTAAGGTGTTGACGTGTCCCTTTTGAGGAAATTCAACTGAGTTTTGGAAACTGCAGTTGAATTTCTGTGATCCATGACTTTTCCAGCTTGAAGGCTGCTGAGAGACCACAAAGTGCATGCTTGTGCATTCTTAACGTCTTATATGTTGAATTGAACTGAGTATGTCATCTGTTCAAAGCCTCTCCCAGTCAGTGCTGTTCTCTGTGCCTGTCTTACTGTACATGATGTTATTAGCACAAACACTTTAAAGGTGATCATTTAGGATTCAACAATAACACAGACAGCAATGTAGTTAAACATCTTGCAATTAGTTTTGAATGAATGAACCTTAAAAAAAACAAAAAAACAAGCAAACATCTGTCTCCTAATTTTTGTGTCACATAGAAAGAAGCATCAATATCTGATGAGAAGACTTATTAATTTGGCCTTTCACATGGTCTTACTGAGGTGAATTTATATGCTAAAATATGTTTTTCTTTTTGGCCAAGTTGGTGAAAACACTTTATTATCCTCTAATAGATTTTTTTAAATGCTTGCTGATCGTGGTACCCAAAATGAGCTGCATCAGGTACTTCCCTGTGTATCTGGAGAGGATCAGAAGTCCCAGGTATACTGGTATTGGGGGTTGCAGCTGTAGGGATGACTCTGTCTGAAACCTTGAGCTGACTGTTTCCTCTCAGCTGTAAAAGGCTGATGATTTACAAAACAGACACCACATTGTTCAAATAGATGAGGCTCAGCATAAAATAAGAGATACTTTCCTCTGTGAGCATTGTTCCTAGTGTCCATTCATCCATTTAGTTTACTCTGGTTTAATAAAGAACTTAAGAAGAGATATTGTTAGAACCTAGAAATTGGAGGAGCAATTCAGAAGTGAAGTTTTGAATACGTGTTGCTGGACAGAAAAAGTGGCACACCTATTCATCTTCAAAACAGGTTTGACTGACAGATTAAAAGCTTACAAGACAAGATGCTGAAACTTTACATACATGGCTGTTACATACTGGGCTGAACTGGCAGCTTATCAGAAGTAGCTTTTGATGTTGGCAGTGTGAGAGCTGAAAATCCCAAAGTCATCCTGTTTTCATCACTGACTGGTTTTAATCACGTGATCGCTTCAGGTTATCATGTGCTGTGACTAATGATCGCATAATGTTATGCTTACTCGTTTCCTTTAACCCTGACAGTCCTGTAATCCTATCGTCACAGAGCGGCTCTTTAAGTGATTAAAGCAAAATGAGGACACTCGACGAAACACAATCTATTTATAGCACATCACCGCTGTTCCACCCTCATCTCCACCACCTCATCTATTTTTAACATTTCATTGTCAGTCCTCACAGCTTAAGAATGTAATCTGAAGGCATTTCTCTTTTCAGCCTGCAGATGGCGCGGCAGTCCTTCACTACGTCTCATCCTGTTTTTCTGTTTTCCAGCTGCTAAGAAGGCCAAAAAGGCTCACAGACCTCTGAAAAAACAGCTGTCCTCGCCAAACTTCCAACGCAAAGAAAAATCTGAGAAAGTGAGTCAGCAGTTTCATGAATATTTCACTCCGGCTCCTCAGTGGAGTCAAACACAGCAGAGTTCAACCCAAATATCTGACACGTCTTATCTGTAACCTACAACAGGATGAATTGTTTTTAGCTGGGTCTTATAAATAACTGAAATGCCCTAAATATGGATACAGAACTGACTTTGTAGCATTTTGGTGCATATCTGACATTAGCGGACATCCTGCAGGAAAAAGCTGGATTTATTATTTATACTCCACAATATCTTATTGCGTGGCCATAAAAAGATCTCACACACTTACACTGACTTATACTTCCTTTTAGATATTCTGTCATAATTTTTGCTTATCTTTTTTACTTCAACTTTACAACATTCATTATTTTGTCTTCAGAATGTGCTTTTTTTCCTCCCTCAGTCACAGACCAGGGACAACACGCCTTTCACGTGAGTAGATCTACACGTTTATCCTACTTACAAATTTGCTAAGCAGTAGCTGTGCATTGAAGTTTAATTCTTTAAAATGTAGCTGGAGCTAATATAAGGGTTCAGCACTTTGTATTAATCACATTCATAGACTGTATAGAAGAGATGGATGAAGCCACCATGCTGTCATTAACTTGTTGGTGAAGTCCCGTTGTGAGGGGAGTGTCATCGCCTTTGCAGTCTTGGTGTTTTAAAACTGGGCGTGGCTCCGACGGAAACAAAATTCATGTTGCCACATCTGTGTTTGTTTGCATATTTGGCTAGAAGGAGTAAAGCATTATGGGTATTCAAACTATCCAGACTTCACTTCAATTAAAAATTTCTTTGTCTAGCATGACTTGGATCTTGTCTGTGGCAGAAGAGCCACAGAGAACGATAGTAGCCCATAGACCAGCTGGTGCCCTCTGGTGACGGTAAACCAGTCCTGGGTAGAAACCAGTGGATCCGCTGAGCTCAGCTTTTAGGGTTTTCCATTAGGTGGTAGTACTTGGTACCAGGTAATGTTTTTGTAGTTTCTCAGCCGAGTTTCCAAGTGATCCGAATCAATTTGAAAACAGACATCAACAGACTACATGCCACCGATTGGCCAGTCAGTGACTTCAGACTCCTTCACAAAAATCAAAACTGACATTTTTGAAATCCAGCAGTGAGGGAAATGCTACACAAAACCCACCTTCTGACCTTCAGCCCAACCATTCTGGTTTTAACATTAGAACTTTCTTTTTTGATAAGGCTTATAGTTAGGGCTGGATCAGGTGACCTGGAATCCTACCTTAGTTACCCTGCAATAGGCTTAGGCTCCTCGGGTTTCCCATGATTCACTGTTTCTACTTTACTCACCTCTTTGCAGTCTCTGTGTTTATACATCCCTCTGCATTTAATTCTTAGTTATTATCAATCTAAGCTGTCCTCCACAGTTTGTCTTTTCTCCTGCCTCACGCCCAGACGGTGGTGGCAGATGGCCGCCCCTCCCTGAGCCTGGTTCTGCCGGAGGTTTCTTCCTGTTAAAAGGGAGTTTTTTTCTTCCCACTGTCACCAGGTGCTTACTTGAAGGGGGTCATTTGATTGTTGGAGTTTTCTCTATATGATTGTAGGAACTATACCTTACAATATAAAGTGTCCTGAGGCCACTGTTGTTGGGATCTGGTACTATATAAATAAAGTTTAATTTTAAGTTGATATAGTGACTCTTCTGAGACACATTAGTCCCAGTCAGTAATCATTTTGCCATCTTTGTTAGTTAGCAGGATCTGACTTTTGGTAGCAAGAATGTCAACAGCAACTAGTCAGCAGTGTGTTGTGGTATTTTGTTTTGAAATGTTTCTCCTTCAGTCTGTGTTTGCGCCATGTTCACTGCATGTGGGAAGGCACTCTGTGTCCCGATTGGTCCTTGTCATAGACGCAAGTTATTTTGACTCAGGAGTTCCAGGTAAGGTGTGGAGAATCAGGTCGGGACATTGTCCTTGGCTGCCCTTTCTCACACTTAACTGGAGATAGTCCACTTAAGCTGGGCACTCACCCTGGGAAATACTCGGTGGTTAAGGGGAAGCTGCTCATTTTCAGTCCCTGTTTGTTCCAGGTGGAGCTGAAAGTGTACCGCACGAACCTGATATAACAACGTATTCATACTCTGAACTAATTTCTCTGCTGTAAATCTGGATCAATAACATGGATAAAAAAAAAAGTATAATGTATTTCTCGTGTTTGCTGTTTGAAGTTAACTGGTGCTCGCTCTGTGGGTGTTTGTGTCTGTTGTAGAGTAAGCGTCCAGAAGAGTAAGTGGGACAGCTCTCGCTCTATGCGCTACAACCAGGACGCTCAGCGAGAGGAAGGTAAAGGAGGACTCATTGATGCTTTTCTATTTTAAGCCACTGATTCAGACTACGTTCCTTCAGTCCTGCATTAACCACGTTTTTTTGCATGTTAACCAGACCAGCGCCGCATGGTGGAGATCATTGGCTACCTGACAAAGATGAGGTTTGGAGACCAGGAACAGAGTAAATCCAAGGATACTAAAGAGGTGGCTGTTTATTTACTGTACACCTAAAATGACATTGATTGTCAGGGTGCAGGAAATGTGACTTTGACCAGGATTTATTGTCTTTCTTCATATCATGTGATCAAGATTGATGCCGAGCTGTCAGACCTGCTGTCCTTGTTTTTGCAGCTGCCTCATGTTGGATTGTTTTTCTTCCGGACTCTGTGTGTGTGTGTGTTACAGCCTGCAGGGGGGATCTACTCCAGACTTGAAGCGCAATTTAGGAGCTCCTCTCAAGCCAGACAGAGTTCAGAAAAGACACCCAGGTACATTTACAGTGTTACACACACACTCCGGTGTCTCACTCAGTAATTAAGCGCTTTTTTTCTTTCTTTACCTCTGCAGGTCTAAAACACGCTACGCTCAGATCCGAACAACATAAAGAAGCTAATGGGGGGGAAAAAGGCAGCGGAGCTGCTAAATAGACCAGCATTAAACCCGATGAAGAGGACAGAGACTCTCTCCTCAACCCCAGCACTTGTCAGCCCCCCGCCCCTGCTTAACTCAGGTGACTATGTATGGATCACCGTCAACCACATCTCCTCTCACTTGGCCCACTGTGTGTTTGTTCAGCTGCGTCCAGTCCACAAAAACAACAAGCAGAACTGTGGACCCAGCTCGGCTCATTAGAAATGGACTTTGACTTTCCTCAGTGTTTCTTCAAACATGGAGGGGGGTGGGATTTCTACAGAAGGCAACTGGAGGAATGTATGGAAGTTCACTTATGTCAGTGGGAAAAGAAAAAATATTTCATAGCAATGACAAACATGTATCTTATTGTAAAATACACAGTTTCTGTCTGTCCACCAACTCAACAACCAAACTTGGCACACAGGTACATCTTAGGCCCCTATAAGTTCTTACCTATATCAGATACTATGGTGTAATCACATTGCGCAACTACCTACTGACCTACTGAAAGGACACACTTTGTGTTTATGCACCTATCTCACCTTATACAAGCATTGTATCATTTCAGTTTCACAACAGTAGCATCTCATTTACATCAGATGTTACAGTTGTAAATATTTTGATATGCAATATCATCGTATTGCTTGGCAACCACCTGGTAACAGAATAAAATGACATGTATGTAGTAGAGCAGGGCATGGGCTGTAGTAGTAAAGGCAAATTTAAAAAATAAAGAAATTACAAAAATGCCACAACAGAAAAAAAGTTTTGATGTAAAAAAAAAAAATAGTTAAAAAAAGAGCATAAATCAAATTGACTTGAACTGAGGAAAAAAAACAGCATCAGGATACTGGAAAACGTGTGTCTAAAGCTCTGACATTTTTTAAAAATGCTAAATTGAGATCAAATTTAATTTTGAGGTTAAGAAGTAAAATTGAGATAAATATATTGTGTTATATGAAAATGAGACAAAAATATGTTATGAGAAAAATTTATGGAAAAAAAAATCTTTTTCTTAAACTGGCAGTAATTATCTTCTGTGTGGCTAGTTGAAGATGTTACCTTCTTAAACTGACATCTTTTATTTCAACTGTAGTGGAAGGTCAGAGGTGTGTGGCATGAAAATTTTACTGCATCAACTGAAATTTACACCCAGCCTAACATTTACACTAATTCTGCCTGCGTTCTCTGGTGAAGCCCATTCTGCAGGTGAGAGGGATGCCACATTTGTTCCACCAAGTTCTGGTAGAGATGTAGTTCTAGTCTTTCCTTGTTTACTGGAATGTGACTGTGTCATGTACCACACCGAGGCCAATAAAACACAAGTGACTAAATCCATTCAGAGCCTTATGCGAACTTTTGTTTCTGGTTTATATCCACTGGGTGGCAGCAAATCACCCTGGGGGAATAACTACGGATTCCCAAGACAACCTTTGCCCCAGTTTCGCCATGACCTTTCACCTCACCTTTCTAACAATCTACCAGGTGACAAATATGCACTTGATTGGTTCTCAGCTTTAGCAAAGAGTGTTAGTGTTGTTTCCTGCGTGAAAAGAAGCCAGAGCAGTTTGTGGAAACTGTGAAAGTCCCAGCAGAGGGCTGGTATGTGCCACTGGGTTCGGGGTCACGCCGCTCCTCTCTGCATGAGAGGCACTGACCAATGGGCGTGCTAACCTGGCTCTTCCTGTAAGACTTACTCACAGGGGTATTAATAACCCTGGCTGCTCACAACACAGACCGAGAGCAGGGCTTAACGGGGCATAAAGCATAGAGGAGGTGATGTGGGCATTTTTTTTTCCTCCCCCTGTGGGCGGGCGCTACCCCAGCTGTTCTATCTTCTCCTCAACAGCAGATGCCAAGAATGGCTGAGGATGTGGATCTGGGTCAGGAAGGGGGGGTGGGGGAGTCCTGTTACAACCGGACTGAATTATGGTCCAAAAGAGATAGAGAGATGGTTGGATACGAGAGCATCAAAGCAAACACGAACTGGTAACACACCAAACTGACAGAGATGCTCAGTCTGCCAAGACTTGCAGAACTAAAATGTTACTGCTGCAGATTCCTCTGAAGCCTGGCTCTGGGACATAAGGAAATGAAAAGTTGAGTGAAATTAGAATTCCATCTCCCTCTCTGGTTACATCAGAGCTGACAAGATTGTTGGGATTGCGTAAGACGAGCGTTTCAACTTTCAGTGGCACAGCATCAGCATAACCTTTAATCTAATACCAGTATGTTAACAGGGATTAGTGGAGGA
Organism: Oreochromis aureus; assembly: GCF_013358895.1. Lineage (NCBI taxonomy): Eukaryota > Metazoa > Chordata > Actinopteri > Cichliformes > Cichlidae > Oreochromis > Oreochromis aureus. The sequence continues at coordinate 6,590,488 of NC_052954.1, read as the reverse complement.
GTCCATTTACACAGCAGCAACCTTGGCTAAAGATGCCCGGGCGGAAACGGTCGGATGCCGCGTTGCCTGCGTGATGGATGCCATCCGTCATCACTGAGCTTTCTTTTTAGGATTTGTGTTTTGAAAACTTTTCAAACCACACTTCTCTTCACACGTAGATGTATGCGATCTAACAGGAGATGGGATAAATAGTCACTACGCTTAACGACCATGTGGTCAGAAATCATTTTCCAGCGTTAACAGTACATCGGGTCAAAGCGCAACAAACCTGCTTAGGTTGGCTTTAGTTTCACACAACAAATCTGACACAAGATGTCTTCTACTCCAGCCGCCATGTGGCAAATCGTCTTTTATAGTAAGTGAAAGCGAAAGCAGCCTGCGCTGTAGGAGATGGGGTTGGACAAGTAAACACGAGTTCTCAGAGTTGATGACTCAATCAAGCTCACAGCTGAACTCGGCACAACGTCAGTGCCATTGTTCAACTGTTGACACAAGAAAAAGCTAGTGAGTAAAGCTCTCACTAACAAAGGCTGTATGAGACAATGTTAGGTTAGAGTTTAGTCAGCTACAGCAGCAATGACTTAAAATTCATCAGAAAAAGTCTGCTGTATTGTAACATGATAAAGACTGCATTCTTACCCTGTTTTGATCAAGGCCAACACTGAAGTGTTCAGACACACAAACCATATCAGCTCATATAAAACTTGAGTCTCTGCTGTGGAATGAAGAGATCTGAGCGAAGGCAGGATTATAAAATTCTCACCTTTAATCAGTTCAAAAAGTTCACAACAAATGTAACACCTTGAGAAGGGAAATCTGCCATTAGAGATTGGATGCTTATTTGGATTTATACATTCGTCCTAATTAAACTCATTGGCAATTCATTTACTCTCTGGACAGAAAAAAAAAAAAAAAAAAAGCCTTTATTTGGACAAAACTCAAACAGTTACAAATGAAAAATGCAAAAATACAAAATTAAATGTAAACCCAGGTTTATTTCTCATTTTGCTCTAAAGGTAGTGTCTTGAAGCACTACTGCATGGTAAACAATCTAAATTAGTACAATTCAAAATCTCCAAAGCCATCTGAGTTAAACAGGAGTTGTTATAAAGATGCAACCAACCAAAGAGCCCATAAATACCTCCGCCACTTCCTTAAAACATCCCATTAATGAAGGCTCACAAATGAGCAACAATCCTCTTAGAGGAAAACAAAACGCTGATGTCGACTAGGCGACAGCACACACGCGCACACACCCACAACAAAAAGAAATAACAGAATAAGAGGAAAAAAAAAAAAATGTTCCCATGGTATTAAAGATGCTATACAATTGGGATGATATGCACATATTCGCTTTTGCTTTCCCTGAAAAAAAACCTCACGCTGGCAGCAGCAGCTCAGTTTTTTGGGTGAAGCAGAAAGTCATGAGCAACAAGATGCTGCTGCACGAGCAGCGTCTCTCAGCCTTCATTCATTTTCCATTAGATTCACATTCTCCCACAATGCCGTGGGGCACCAAACAAGCGGTGCGTGCGCCTCTAAAAGACCACTTTCTGTCACACCACAGGTCTAGAAGCTTCTATGCCAACTCAACACATGGGCCGATTTTCACAACACCCCCGCCCACCCCTGCCCACACTGGGTGTAGAATAGATCTATATATAAACAAAGAGATGGGAAAGAGGGAAGAACTGGGAAACAGAAAGAGGGAAGTGACGGAAACCGATCCAAAACAACATGGTTAACTTGTCCTAATCGTTATAACTTCATCATGCAGGTCTGAGAAGGGCCAGAGACCAACAGAACGTAAGCTAGATTAACAGTTTTGGAAAGTTATTACACAAAAAGTCTCCATAGAAAACGCAGATCATGTAAAAAGGACCACAGGGTGATGCGGTAATCATTTACAGAGTATTGGCATTATTTTGGTCAACAAACATCCAATGGGATGGCCCACGGCCTCCCACCACACTCAAGTGCCTCTCTTGGGTTTTGTTGTGTTTGCTGTGGTTAGGGTTAAGTTTCGAGTACTGTACAGTTAGACTGAGCAGGCGCTCAGTCACACATCTCCTCTGGGATCTCGTGAGGATTCAGGATGCCGGGCACCGACATCTGGATCTTGTGTTTCTCCTCCTGGGCCTGTCGGAGTGATGCCTCCCTCTCCTCCAGGAAAAGATCCGAGGTGTCCTCACCTGCAAACTCCTGAACAGCGACACAACCACAGAAAGCTGCTGTTAGCTACAAGGTTTGAATGCTGCTTTTTCTACCACAGCAACCGAGATCCTCATTTTTACTGTTAGACTGCTCAATTAACTGCAACACTGCTAAACCCCATTTGGACAAGAGTGAGGTATCAAATACTCACTGAGGGTGCTAGCAATTGAACTCACTGTTCCAAATGATGGACTTTTATTTCTAACAGGGTTAGCATGCACATGCTTTTTAATAAAAAGTCATTTAAAAGCATGTATTAGGCTCATTTCCAGCATTTCTACATTTTTATATTCTTAGAGCTTTGCATGAGCCTTTCAGCTCACTTTCCCTCTCTTTGAGATAACTTTCTTCTGATTGGCTGCTGCTCACAAACAAAAGATCTGATCGGCTGATTGGTTGGGCTTCTTGGGATGCCCGTCATTCTGATATTCCCTTTCATTTCATTTCACCCTCTTGGACAAAAAACAAACAAACAATAAAACAACATGCTTGACCTCAGCAATTGTTTTAATAGTAATTTGATTTACTGACATCATAATTACCGCCTAAATGTCAACTTCAGTGCACAAAAATAAACAAAAAATATTTATATAAATAATAAAAATAATAATCAGACCAATCAGGACACATCACACAACATTGAGTGTTTCCAACAGCACCCACAAATCTTCCATATAGTCATGGCCGCCTGACCATGAAGTGGCAGGAAAGTATTATTTGTGGAAACAACAGCTAAGCAGTTAGTTATGTAGTCAGTGATAAGGAGAGACAAAGCTTCCATAGAGGGACAGGCTCCATGTGCTTCAGCTCAAATACACAACCGAGATACACTTTGTGTACCTCCTCAACACTGAAAGGACTACTTAATACACCTCCAATCGAAGTTGCTACAGCCTGACGAGCTTACCTTTATCTGGACGAGGAAGTCCCTCAGATGCTCCTTGAAGGCAGGAATGTCCTGGTTTAAGCTGAACAGCCCTGTCACAAACACCTTCACCTGAGCACTGACAGACAAAACACACACATGCACACAAGTAAGCATTGACTGAAAAACAGACTCACTCCATCAGAGATTATATGTGTAGTGTTGACACTCACTCCTGTAGGTGGGGGAAGGCAGTCTTAAGCAGGTTGGCCACATATTCCTGGATGAACACCTGGTTGTTGGTGGGGCTGGCGGGGTTCAGCGCTGCAGTGATCTTCCCCTCCTCCACCAGGTTGAACATGTAGGCCAGGATGGACGCGTGCATTGTCAGGCCTGCAGAACACACACACACACACACACACACACACGTTTGCCACAGAAAATGAATCCATCTTCTTTCCCCAATTCCCTCATCTTTGTAAAGCCACATTCAAATTGATTTAGTTCTCTGGGGGAGGTGTTAATATTACCTGGCCTGGTTTAGTGACTTTAATCCAGTTCAGATCATGAATGTGTCTTTTTTTAAATGTTTTTGATCCCATCACCAGGAAGATTCAACGCTACAATCAGCTCCTAAATAAATCAGTACTCAGTAATGTGTGCTCTTTTAAGCAAGAAGTCACTTCCATTTTTCAAACTAGCACCTTTAAAAGGATGTACTGAACTCCTACAGCCTTACTGTGATCTAAGCCAATGATTTTAACATAAACATGTTCATCTGACCTGCACAGCAGACGCTAGGGCTGTGCGATATGACCAAAATCTCATATCCTGATATAAGAATTCTATCGTCCCGATAACGATATAAATCACAAAAATGTAACATTTTCTGTAAATTATGTGAATCTCGGGCAGCTCGACTTGCGGGAAGTGTTTCCAGCTGCGTGTCATGTAGCTGGAGTTGAGTATTTTAACAGATGCATGAAACTATACATTTTTAGACATAGGTTGTAACGGCCGCCGTTTTCTTTGTGAGTATTTATTACACAGCGTGCTGCGGGGAAAAGCCTGTTCTAACATTTGAGTCTAAGGTTTATTTTTTAGCACCTGGCGGCTCTTGTTTTGCTTCTCATCCGTAAATAATCTGCTCTTTCACGTGATTGAGTTTATTTTGAAAAGTCTCAACAGGATCTTGAGCTTTATTGTGAAGGGTTTATGTGGAACATAAACAAGTGGACACGCGATGGTGTTACCGTCGTTGTTGCTAACCGCAACGTTGTCGTGCGCTTGTCCGTCCGTAGTGTGGTTATATTAAATATAAGAGAAAGAGAGAACTTTAAGAAATTAATATAGCCACTACAGTGACCATCAAAACGATGAAAAAATATTGCCGTAAACAGTTTATTTTGCGACACCACGAAACAAACGATAGCGTAAAATGAAACGATAGATGTTTTTATATCGTCATCCGATATATATCGTTATATCGAACAGCCCTAGCAGACGCCAACAGTTTTTTAAAGTATAAATATCATTTGGACAACTGCAGATTTAAACAACTGAACGGCATTGGTTGTGTGAGCTCACCAGCAGTGTGTGATGTGTCAGTGACCACTGAGAAAATGTGCTGCAGGATATCGCAGAAATACGTCTGGTAAAAACTTTGAGCGGCTGCCTCCTCCTGGGCCACATTCTGCAGCAAGGTGTACAGAATCTGCAGACCTGAGCAGCGAGAAGACACAAAACAACACAAAATTATAGTTGCACATCCTTCAAAGACCACAGCAGCTTATTGTTAAAAGCCGGTTGCACAGTGATGTCGCTGTTCTGATGCACGTCTGGACATGTTTCAGTGTGAAAAGGATTGCAGTGCACGCTCATGTCAAGTTTCTGCCTGTGGATCCTGGCCCACAGTGGGTTTTCCCATTATCAGTATTTAAGATGTTGTTGGTCATCAAGAGCATAAACATCTTAGTGTACTCATCTCTGTGCCCTTACCAGTGTCAGCCACATTCCTCATGGTGTGCTTAAAGGCCCAGATGATGGAGTCCAGCACTAGTTTGAACTGGGCTGGAGGGATGGCGAGGAATGCGGGGAAGCAGTGAGAGTTTACTGCTTGGAGCAGATAGAAGAAGTGGGTCCTGTGCTCTGGATACTCCTCAAAGTTCTGGTACAAACACACAAACAGATAATGAATAAAAAAAATTTAAATCTACAAGCCAAGTTATATCATAATCCTACATAATCTGGCCTCACACTGCTGCAGGTTTTTGGTTTGTGAGAGGCACCTGATGGGTCCCAGTTGTATTTTGGAGTGGAAACAGAGGCTCAGGTCAGAGTGAACAACGGCTGAAGCCAACTGAATTGAAGATTTTCATTTTTTTTTCTGCAGAATACAAGCACTTAACTGAAACTCTGTCAGATAGTGACTAAAACCAATGCAGTGCTGCAGATAAATAGATTTTTAGTTTTCTATCAACAATGATGATGTGCATGAATGTAATAATCAGTCCTGTGATTTACACACTGCAGTGAAGGCCACATGGTAGATTGCTTATCCCAATGCAAATGAAACCTGCTGATTTGATAACTGAGGTGTTTACTCACTACTCTGTAATAAAAGAGCTGCTGATAACTACCAACAGTTGAGCAGACAGCCCCACCACTTGATAAACAGAAAGACAAAGACTGCTGTCTCCGTCACGTGTGCAGGAAAGATTTAAAAACAAATATCCACATATGACAGCGGCTCACTGGGTCGTACCTTGTTGATCATGTTTAGAGTGCACTCAAAGACGGCATCAAAGATCTGCGGTATCTCGCTGGTGATGTGCCCCCCCAGCTTGTTGACAATAGTTGCCATGGTGCTGAGGACTTCAGGCTCACGGGCGGCAGGGACATTGCGTTGGTAGTCAATGAGGACGGCGTCCAGCAGGGGGGGAACGAAGTTCTCACCAACCTGAAACAACAACAAGAACAACAGGAGGCATCAGCAAAGAAAGCTTTGAGACGCACAAAAACCTGAACAGACATGCTTAAATAAAACTTTGAAAGGTGACCAGCCCTACAGTACACTGAGAAACTGTGAATATTAAAGGGTTTTGCAGATACAAACACAGAGGGGGGCAGAAAAGTCTGCTGCAGGGGGAGAAAATCTTTGTGTCTGGTCTAAAAATACCAACTGGATTGTTCGAAAGCTGTTCCACAGTCAGCTGTTACACTGGCTGCTACAGTAGGAGTAACTCATGACGACACGAGAGTGTAAATATATCACTTCTGATATCATCAGCATTTTTAGTACAGCAGCTTTCTTCATTCATTCTTTGTCAATACAAAGCCCCAACTGGGTTTGCCTCCTTCAGCAGTGACATATGTGAGTGCCTTTCTCACCATCTGTGGGTCGTTTGATCGGCTGACCCAGCCTGAGATCAGCTTCAGAGTCTCCCGTTTCACTGTTCTCATACTCCGGATCAGTGGCTGCTTTGTCACCATCTCACCTGCAACACAGACATTAGCAGAACATGCGACTTCTTAATGAGGATGGGAAAAAAAACCAAAAATAGTATCACACATAGCAGCTGGGTCTAAATGTGTAGCTCTCGCTAAACTTAATGTGCACTGCACAACTCTCAAATCTCAGCTTATTGTGCCAATAAAACCCATCCCACGTTACATAACACATATCTGACACGTGGAATTACCTGAATTACTGTAATGCAAAAAAAAAAGAGAGAAAAGACTTTGTAGCTGACTAAGAGCCCACTTAGTTTGGTAGAGAACAGAAGTCTGCTAGAAAAATGGCTGGAATGAAGAAGTATGATATAATTACAGATCATTAAGTATTATACTAGCGCTGCACCCATTTATCAGCTAAACACTGGCCCCTATTCTTCTCGATGACTGGTATCAGCAAATAAGATGTCAATTATCTGAAACAGTGGCTGATATTCATCTCATCTACCACATTAACCTAACCCTGATTGGTGTGTGATGAACACTATGAAAGCAAAATAAACGGTATAAACCTCTGAAAATCAGTTTGTGTGCTGCTTAGAGAGCAGCTATAACCTCACTGCTCTGACAGTATGTTAGCATGTTTACAACCATTTGTCTGCAGTGACCACCATGCAACTGTGACAGTCTGCTGCACGATGAAAACAAATGTGCGGCTCTTACCGTTTGTCTGAATGGCAGCAGAGATGTTCTCGCTGAGGCACTTGTACACATTGAGCATGTCAAGGTAAATCCTTCCCAGCTGGATAACAAAGGGGTGTCCCACTGCCTTGCAGGCCCTGACGTTGGTCTTAAGAATGCTGCCCAGCTGTTTGACGGTTTCTGGGTCCTTCAAGATGTCCACGTTCTGATGGACAGAAGAGGAGCAGAAGAGCAATTAACAAACAGCTCGTGTGTCTCTGAAATGTGAATAAATGGTGATACACCGTCTTACCTTGGTGGCCTGCTGGATGATGCTGTCCCACACTTGATTGGGCAGCAGCATATATTTCTCTATCAGGTGCTCCTGAACAGCCTGGTCGGTCTGTGCACCGATCATGTACCCTACTGCCTCATAAAACGTGTGCACCTGTACGTACACACACAAACACACAAAACAGTCAGCACAGACACTTGACTGGGCAAATAAGAGACAGCTGTGCCTCTCTCTGATGGATTTCTGTGGGTAAGAACACTTAATGACCTGCTGAGGCTGAAGGTCACAGATGATCGTGTTAATGTTGTTGAGGATCTCATCGATGAAGGGCATCACCTCTCCCACCTGCACCTGGATAAAGTGGCGCCGACACTTCTGGGCAATCTTAATGAAGGTGTCGCACGCCATGTCCTGAACTCCATCATGGGTCTCTGTGAGGGCAGGACAGAAAAATAAAAATGCTTTAGATCTGTATCCATCTATCTAAAATAGATGCAGAGAGGAGTTCAACAAATAAAAATACTCCAGCTCACCGTGCATGAACTCAAAGAGCTTGTTCACAACAGTTTTCAGGAACTTCCAGTGGGCTCTAAGAAAACGAGGGTACTGGCCAACAATGTACATGATGTTAGAGGCGATGATGGCCTTGTTGTCTTTTCCTCGCTTCTGCTCACAGAGACCCAGCAGATCCTGAAACAAACACCACAGGATTCACTTAGGCTTAATGTTAAACTTTATGGGTGAGACAATAATTAATATGAGGCAAAAGAATGAGTGAGTGACCGCTGTCACCTAAACCTAAATACACAGACACATCAATACCTTAATGACAGTAACGAGGAACCTCTTCTCATCCTCCTCATGCATAGCCCCACTGATGGATCCAATGGCCCAGCACAGTGTGTTGAGGTTCTTCCAGGACCATTCAGTACCATTTACCTGGTTGTGAAGCTTCTCTGTCATTATGCGTTCTGTGTCCGCATAATCCAAGTGAGTCAGGTACACTGCAGGACAGTAGAGCAAATGTGTATCAGAGTACAGTACAGTTTCCGCTAAATTAAAAGTTAAAACTACAGAGACAGTTCAGAACCAAAACAGAGAGAGAGAGAGATAAAAACAACAAAAAAAGAAACAAACATATATGAGAAGAAATGGCAGAATGAATTTTCCCTAAAAAACACTGACGCCTGTGTGATGAGTGACACTGATCAAGCCAATTCAGTCAAATGTAAATTTATAGTCAGTCAGTGCTATAGTCAAAGCTAAAGCTTTCCCTACATCCATCCATTATTTAAACAGCTTATCCTTTTGCCAGTCTACGAGTTTCCAATCGATCTAACCTGCATTTCTTTGGATCTGTGGGGGAAAACCAGAGCACCCGGAGGAAATCCACGCAGACGCACAGAAAGGCCCCAGCCAGCCGGCAGTGCTAACCACTGAGCCACAGTGCCGCCCGATTCTCCTACAATATTTAAATATTACAGTGGTGCTGAGAACAACTCGCCTAACCTGTTGGAGGATGTGTCTGATCAGTAAATACAAATCCAGCTGCTTAATAATGATGAAGCCACTGGATGGATGCATTAAGAGCTATTCAAAAATATGACTTCATGTGGTTACGATCAGTTAAACACTGCTTCTTAAAACAAGTGGCCTAGAAAAAAAAGAGTTTAAAGCTTGATTTACAGTCCTGTGTTGAATCCCCGCAGAGCCTATGTCGCAGTAGTGTCGTCGTTTGCATTTGTAGTTGTGCGCTACTGAGTTGCACTGGTCTGCTATCACGAGGGTAAACTGAGACGATCACATTCACTTCAAGCTAATAGTGTCATACCACTGCTACATCGAAATGCAAGAAAGAAAAGAAAAAAAAAAAATCAGAAGCAACCGAGCCTATACACAGACTATTCCAGCTATAAAAACAAGAAACCAGCACTAGCAAGCAAACTCAACAACTGTTGCGGCGTAGATTATGCTGCAGATTTAACACAGTACTATAAATCAAGCTTAAGGATATAAAACTTTAGAAGCTCTCATTAAGTCATACCAAGAGTCTCCCTCATATTCTTGTAGAGATTGATGGAATCTGTGTCCTTCATGAACTCCCTGACCACCTCCCCCTGATCATTCTCCACCACCAGGACCTCCTCTGGCTTGGCCATCCGACTTACCATCAGCAGACGCACCTGTTACACCAGATAAAAAAAACCTGTCAGCAAGTACACACATCAAAACACCTGCCTTTCACACACACAGGCAAATATAGCTTAGCTTGTGTTCTCATAAATGTAAAAGGATGATACAAGTGGTTTGTCTCCTGGTTATAGTCACATTTCACACACCGATACGGAATGTAAAATATCATTAAGTACAAAAAAAATGTTTGTATTACTTTAGTAGCTGCTGATTTTTAGTAACACTGTAACCAGCATCTCTTTTGGCAGCTCTGAAGCAGCCACCTGTTGCCGGCCCGAGCCAAGTCTTTCTAGTATGACTGTGAGCTGAGACGCGTCAGGTTCCACAAACTGGAAACAGTTCAGCAACCTCTGAGTCACTATAAACGTAAGACATGCTCCTTAAAGAAGAGTCTGCATTTATAAACTCAACTTCAATCATGGGGCTATGCGATCATGTATGTGGTATGAATAAATACCATCTTGTTCTATGCAGTACCTTGGAGAGAACGGGTAGATAGAGCTGTCTCCGTGGAGGCACGTCAAAGTGCTGGTTGCCAGAAAGCAGAGGGGACGTGGATGTGGAAAAGGGACTCTCTCTGTAGAGCTCAGCGGCCAAGTGATTCCAATACTCCAGGCAGATTTTGAAGATCTCGGTCTCTTCCACCTCTGACACCAGCAGCATGTAGTGGAGGGCCTGAAGGAGAACCAGGGGAGTTGTAACGTAACGTGAACATGTTAGCTAATTATTACCTTAATCTTCTCCTGTGCAGCCTGTGTAGGGCAACAACAAAATACAGAATATCGTGCTTCCCTTACTTCCATTAATGTCTCTCTGAGGTTGAGCCTCTTCTCAATGAGTTGCCCGTGCTCTTTAAGAAAAGTGCACAGGAACAGACTGAGGTTCTGGATGAAGTTTTGCTCGTCGTCTTTCCCATTGGCGTAGGCCAGCCGAATGTTGGTGTTCAGAGGCAGCATCTGAACAGATTAGAGTTAAAATTCTTCTGAGCGTCTCAAACCGAGCAACGTGTCAGTGTAGCTTTGTCAGATGTCACTGAGTAACCCACCTGTTTGAGCTGACACATGGTCAAGGTGAAGAGGGTAACAAACTGCTCCTCGTACTGGCTGACGCTCACACCCGCAATCTCTGTCAGGCACTTCAACGTCACGTTGCGAAACATCGGCACATTCAAGAACTGTTTAAAATAAGAAATATATATTAAAAATCCATTATCAATTGATTTGTATGCACATCTTCGAATATTTCTAAATAATCACACAAATCTGCATCTTTGTGTGCTGTGTGCGTCTTTGCGTCCACACCTTATACACCAATGTGCTGATCAGTTTGGTTTCAAAGATGTATCCCAGAGGAATCCAGTTGAGAAAACGCAGAAGTGTCTCCAGGGTGGCATGGACCAGGGGGGCATTCTGGGAATTCTCCTGAAGTGCACACAGCAAAACAAATATCAGCTGAAGAGCAAACACTGGTGTAACGGACGATAAAGAGTGTGTATGATACAAAGAAAAAGATGAATGCATACCATAACAAACTGACACAGCTGGAATATCTGGGAGAATTCATTGCACATGCTGAAAGAAAACAACATGTTAAACAGCATCTGACACTGATAATGAAAGACAAATCTCAAAGTTTCATGTACAACCTGTGCCCTGAAACAATGTAAATAACCGTGGTTCATTTCTTTTGATCACTTTATGTCTGTTCATGTTTGGTTTCAAACTAACACCGTTTAGAAGGTTTTGCTGCACTGACAGCAGCTAACAAGTTGCCACCTACTCAAGTAACACTGTCCTCTCTTCTCCCCCTCTCTCCGGTGTTACACTCCACCCGTCTCATGCAGCAGTTTTCACACATGAACTTTGGGCCAGTTCAGGAGAGTCTAGTTAATATTTCTCACATTTGTCCTTCCTCACATGTAGCACACAATGGGAAATGGTCTGCTTCAGACACAGTTGCACCACTGGAAAAACACTGTAGTTTAGTGGAGGGTGCTGCCTAGACAGACTGTGTAGGAGGTACCACACACGATGCCCTACTGGCCAATAGTAAAAGCACTGGGTGATGTTGGGTAACTTCCAGAAAAACTCAGGGCACCAGGCCATGTAAGAAAATGGCTACACTCTGATGTCTTGTGACAGCAGAACAGGGAAGTTTTGAGAAAATACATTAAAGGCTTTAAGATGGCATTAAAATAATGTGAGTGCATATAAAGGAAGGAAATAAAAGATGGTTTTAATATTCTATCAATGTCGTTTCCCTTTGTCCTCTCTGAGTTTGTGTGTATCGTGTGACACGGTATTCCTGGGTAGCAGTGTATAAAGTGTTTAGTCAAATTCAGTGGTTTACAGCTTGTTTAGTTATACTAGACTTGGTAAATTCAACTGCACCAAGTCTAAACATAATAAGCCTCATTTGTCATTGAATGTAGTTCCAAACAGTCAGTCAGGACGACCTTTTTTAGTCATCTGGAGAGAAAGAAAAAAAACCCCCATCTAAAATCTAAAATGACAAAATGACTTCAGGCCCAGTGAACATATTGGATTCTTTGGATCAGGAAATAATAAAACATGAAGCTATGAAACATCAACAACAGTTAATTGTGCTAAACAATCAACCTGGATGTTTAGATATGAGGAATATTAATTCCAAAAATCAATACGTTTGATCTGGGGCGGGGTTTCACACTTGATTTGATTGATTTCGGTGTGAACCTTTTATAGAACAGCTTTCCTATGCTAAGGTATGTTGGCATCCATGCTCTCAAAACTGACCTGTCTTTTAGGTGCTTGGCCTTGACCTGGGTCATTTGGCCACTAGAGAAGTCAAACACCTCCTCACTGAGCAGCTTCAGAATGACCATGTTGTTTTGACAGAGGCTCTCGCTGGTACGACTCGCCCCCACAATGTCACTGATGAAGGTGGGCCAGTGCTTGGGCCACTCCTGCTTCAGGATCTGCAGACGTAGTGGACACAGACATGTTAGTGAGAGATGGCACACACTATGTGGAATCTGAAGAAAAAACTGAGATCAAACTGCAACTCCCCCATCAGTCTCAAGTCAAACACATTTCTTCCTTTTACGAGCATCCCATAGTGAAGACAAAGCTGTTTTTGTTAAACTCCATACTTTATTGTCCAGATTGAACATAACCATTTTAACCAGCCTCCTGAATGAACGTGGAATCTGGGCTCTTCGGCCCCTCAAGGCCAAAACAACGTTTGCTCAAATGATGTAAGCGATGACTCATTCTCACTGGCATTAATGCAAAGTCACTTGTGAAGTCAGTGAACCAATCTCTGCCTCTCGCTCCCTCGCTCACACAGATACATCAAACGCACAAACATGGTAAAAATGTCACATTGCACATTCAGAAGCACTGAGGTCTAAGTTGTTGGTCTCATGGTCCTGATATTTCTACAACTCTGCATTTACAGATTTCAGTGCCTTGCTGAATTAAGGATACTGCCGTCAACAGCTCCATGATGATTTCCACTTTGACGGTTTTTAACTAATTTGTATGTTTCCATACAGACACATACATCAATTTTTCTGCCACACTCTTCGAGATGATATCACAAGGTCACAGTCACTTTCTAAGCATCGTTTGCCTCGGCTGAGACATTCAAGTAGTACCGATGTCCCTTTTTAATAACACTGATGGTTTTTGAGCCAGATCTTCCAATTAAGAGTGACATCTTCAGGTTAAAAAGCACCACTGCAAAAGAGAAGCACTGAGGCAACAACATAAGCTTCAAACCCAGCGTTTTTAGATTTACTGCTTCGCATGACGACACCCAGAATTTTACCATTTAGGAGTTGATAATAGTCAATAATACACACCCACTTGTTTATTAGACATTAACAAACCACTGTGTCTTTGGTAGCAAGAACCACTTTGCTCATGGACCTGTAACATGGTCTCCAGTGAAAATTATGACATTTGCTGTGGTATCTTTACTGTATATACTGCTCTGAATCAGGCTGTATAGTACATATCATAGTACTGTGTGACTCAGTGGCTCTACCATTCTCCAGGCAATGAGTAAAACGCACGTAGCTAGCTACAAGTGAATCTTTGCTCTGATGTACGCTACTGCTGTCAGAGTGAATAGCTTCTTGGAAACTGTTTGCTGACACTTTCTTTATCCCTCTCCACTATTCACCCACATGAACACTGAGGGTTAGGAAAACATCACAGTTATAAACACAATGAAGTGTTTCTCTGTGTTACTGAGGCTCTGTAAAGATAATACTGATAGACTTAAAAGAAAAGTAACGCACACTTTATTATTTACAGTGTAACCAACACTATATGTTTAATATAGTTAGGTATTTAACAGGTGTGAGATGAAAACAAAACCCGTGGCTGAAAGTGCACAATCAAATCCTTTGTTTTAACAATTCTTGGATTCTCTGATATTGTTTTGCAAATAGAAAACATTTACCACGTGCAGCTCAGACACATCTAAGCGCACGCACACACACAATAGACAGGCCACATTTTTCATGCAGTAAACTAACAGTAACAATGCAAAATGAAGAGAAAATATCACCCACAAAGGACTGAGTAGGTCCAAAAATTAACCCAAGCAACTCTTACCTGAACAAGGATCATGTTCAGCTTGCCAATGTACACCTTCTCTTTCTAAAAAGAAAAAAAGAAATAAGTCAAGGAACACGTTTCAGTTACACAACCATATCCTTTAAACACATCATGAAAAGGTAAGGTATAACAAGAGAAAATGCATGAACATGTTGATGTTTGACATTTTATATAAAAATAGTACAGGCTGGGTTTCACCCACGAGATAAAGTCGCAGGTGTTTGTAACAGAAATGTCAAGGCTGGTCATGTGTATTTGAAAGTAAACACCAAGAATTGAATTTATCCTACAATTATAGCCTGCAGTAAAGTAAGCCAGACACAAATAGTCATTTCTATAATGGAGAGTTATGGTTTTTAAAGCTCACCGAAATTATTCTTTTTGAGTGCTCTTTTGGAAAATCCCCTCACAAAACCTCCAGTCTGGTGTATCTGGTTGGTTTAATAACCTTAATAAACTTCATAAATATATCATGTTTTGTAGAGTTACATACTTGAAAATGATGCAAACACCTGAAACATGGCTGGAAAGTTGCTTGCTCAGCAGGCAGTTAAATACTAACTAGACATCATTTTCTTGTAGGTGGCATCTGCACTCCTTCATTTTTATGTTGTCTTCTTCTCCTCAGCTAACCTCTTGTTAAAGCAAACAAGTATTTAACAGTGTTCACCGTCTGGCTCTTCTGACTTCACATTTAAAATCATTTAAGGAACATTTACAAAGCACAAATCCTTTCCATTAATCAAATCTAAAACAAAATTTTACATTTTCCCTGCAGTTGCCTTTCAATTTACCCCCCTTTCTTGCTGTTTTTATAACAGCAATACAACCACCAAGAAAAATCAAGCCTCATTGAACTTTAAAACCTTAAAGCTGGGCCAGCATGTCATATTTTCACGTATCAATCTCTGTACTTCTAAGAAAAAAAAAATGCATTCTCCAGATGAACACCAGAAAAGCTTGCTGTCAGTTTAAGTTTAAAACATTTAACATCTCCAGCCTTTTAACTGCTTGCGTGTTCACAATGGCTGAAACAGTGAGAAAAGCTGCTGAAGTCACCATAGTTGTTCTGAATTACACAGCACTCTTAGCAGCTTAAGTCATGGCTGCCCTACTAACCTGCCTGTTTAAAGTACTGTTGCAATAAAACACGGACACAAATAACGAGAGAGGGAACAAGAGGCTGTTTGTGCATAAAACTTTTAACATCGACGAGGTTATAAATTGTTACCCTGACACCAAAACTGTGCTCTAGCTTTGTGTTTTTAATGTGATTCTTCTAATATGTCTGACTTTTCCTTAAACCACAGGGAGGTTGTGTAAAATGTCAACTTTAATCACTTAAACCCTTTGCTGAACTGCAAATAATAAAAGAGCCATATTAAACAGAAAATATTAGCCATATTAAACATAAACAGAAAGCCTGTTTATGTTTAAACACAAAAAGCTCTTCTCTGGGCCTGAGCTCATTTAAGACAGACTGATGGAAAGTGGAAAACTGTCCTGTGATCTGAATCAAAATGTGAAATTGCTCGTGGACACATGGGCACATCCCAGACCTGTGACCCACTCAAAACATCTGGGGTGTTATGGAAACAAAGATGTGACACAGGCAGTCCTGAACTACTGACTATTTGAAATCCAGTCACGAGAATGGGAAACCAAATTCTCCAACTCTTACAGGGTGTTTTTAACGGAAGAGGTGATGCAACAAAGTAGGAACATTTTTTTTGTTCCATCTCGTACTATTACCCCAACAATACAACCTATTTATAAAATATAACGTTTACTCACCTCTACACTTGATGCATCAGATGAAGTCTTGATAATGAGCCCAACAACATACTTTTTTATACCTGGCAAATACACAGAGAATATCAGAAGATGTCCGTTAGCATGCACCAATAAAAATGTGTTCATCAGCACATCCTGACATGACGAGTTGCCTGGAGCACATTAGTCAGTAACCCTAACACAATCTGCGGGCTCATAACTAGCTGAATCTGCCAATCATATCCCACATTTGTACTGTAGAAAAAAAAAAGGTGTGGTTCTCCATATACACACACTGTTGCAAAGCCAGTTTATAAACACGTGGACGTGAGCTGCAACTGCCACTGAACTCCTACAGGACAAAACCCTTTGGTAGGTTCAGTGGAAGTTCCATTTTCCCCCACGTGTTTTCACAGACATTCAAGATTGTCAAAGTGAGCAGAGCATCTTTAAAATGCGTTTTCAGCTCCCTCGCATTTCTCTGTAGACTGCAGCTGACTACGAAAATGTGTGTTTTGGTGTGGTGAGAGGAGCCGAAAACAAGGCAATACTCTGACACAAGGGGGGAAAAGACATACTTGCCAGTCGCCCTGCACTGGGTTTGCCACTTGAACAAAATTCAGGCATCTACGGTCAGAAGCAGGTAAGTCTTAGGTCAATGAAAAAATTAATTTTGAGCAAAATTATAGAAGAATGGAGGGAGGCAGAATCATCTGATTTGCACATGATTATCAAATTTATTTCATTACCACTACTTTTTAATCTGAAATTTTTTTCTAAATAAATTCTGTTCCACTGTGTTGAGACCTCTGCTATGTGCTAATGCTGATGAGTCAAATTGGCAATTAGGCAATAATTAAAGGCTGAACATTAAGAACCAATCGTATCCATATACTGATATCACTGCAACACTTTATATAGGTTCATACGCATATTTACCTTGTCAACAACTTCATGTAACGTTTAAAATTATCAATAAACATTTTGAAAATATAACTGACAGCAATTACCGCACTCCATTAACCCATCCCTCATTCCTCCATGGGTACAATGTGGAAAAACTGGCTCAAAGCAACACACACAATCTGTTATTGATTTTAGAAACAACAACATATCCCATCAGAATAATGTAAGGCTAGACAGCAGTAACAACTTATCTACTTTGTTTCCTCTCAAAAAATTTCCCTCACAAAGCATTAAAAACAAAATAGTGCTGGGGTGTTTTCCTTGTTTCCTCTCTAAAACGACTGCTCAAATGCAGAATCCAACCTTTCTGAGCAGCCAGTTCGAGCCAGTCGAGCAGAAAACAAACCAGCATGCTTAGTGGGGGAATACTCCTCAACATGGCAACCGCACATCACATTTACAAAGAAAAAAACTAAACAAAAACGAAACACACTAACACCATGGGAATAAATGTTTCGGGAATTTTTCCACAAAAGAAACTTTTACCTTCACACTGATTCCTGGGAAGAATCTTCCATCTGGTTTTGATAACCGTTTCCAGAATTTGGAGAGCATAGTACTGTAACACGCAAGGAAGAAGCAGCATTAGGACAAAGCTGTTATGACAGCATTCAACAATAAGAAGTGCCCACCTTTAATCCAAAAACAGTATGAAGTGGACCAGTCTGTAATAACTTGCATTTCTAAACTAGATTGCACTGAACCACATTTCATGCAGATTTTGTAGTGTGCAACACTTTCAACTGTAGTTTTTTTTTTTTTTTTTAATATTTGTACAAGCAGCATTATGCTGGAACACTGCAGAAGCCCTGCTGTTATTCTCAGCATCACACCAGACACAAAAAAGAAAAAAAAAAAAGAAAAGAAAGAAAGAAAGAAAGAAAGAAAGAAAGAAAGAAGGCAACCCATTAACCAGCTTTGTCACAGATTGCTTCAAAAGGGAGTCAAATGGCCTAGAAGACATAACAAGGTTTATATGCTTCTCTCTAGGCTACATGGACCTTGTAGGGTTGGGCATCGAGAACTGTTTTTAAAGGACAATTTGTTCAAGTGCATAATTGCTACAGGTTTCTTTTGTCCCTTAAACTGATTGTGCTTTAAGACCCCTTAAAGCAAATTCTGAGCCCACTGTGCTTCAGTCTACATTAAAGGTGGAGCATGCATCATACAAGTACCCACCACAGGAGTCTGTGGGATGTTCTGGGGCAGCTGGACAACTGTGCAGGTTTCCACTGCAGAACTCATTTTACCTTTCTGACTGCTGTTCTTTTCAGGGAGGAAAACCCGCTCTGGGGTTGATAGGTCCGAATATCCTAAAAATACAACCAGCGTTTCTGCTGCCAACTAGCAAGAGCAACATTTTAGTTAGAGCCTCACCAAAAAAATTAGATATTGGCCAATAGTCTTGATGCATTCTCAATCATCCAGGAAAGTAAATCTCCAAAAGTTGAATCTGTTCATCTGGACGTAGCGCTACGTCCAGATGAACAGATTCAACTTTTGGAGATTGGCCAATAGTCCTTTTTCCCCCACCTCAGACACACAAAATACAAAAATCAACTTTATTTTCTGCTCAGATCAGCTGGTTGTTGTGTTTGCCAACAGGGAGGCTGCAGAGCACCCACTGGTGGGCAAACTATGCAACATCACTCTTAACATGTTTGAAGGGTGTTTCTCTCACCTCATTGTCTTTTAGTTTTTACATTTTCATTTAT
The DNA here is from genome assembly GCF_013358895.1 of Oreochromis aureus. Classification (NCBI taxonomy): domain Eukaryota; kingdom Metazoa; phylum Chordata; class Actinopteri; order Cichliformes; family Cichlidae; genus Oreochromis; species Oreochromis aureus. Next base: position 6,571,726 of record NC_052954.1, on the reverse strand, counting down.
CAAAGGATACTGACACATCGGAAAATGGATCATATCAGCCAATCGCTACAGTGAAATAAAACAGAGGTTCAATATAAGCTCATACATACTGAGGAAGAATTTATGGATATATATACTTTGTTAAAAGTGTCACAACAATGCCAACATTAACAACCATCAAACCTTGATAACTCCTCCATACTAACAGTCTGTGTAAACACAGTGACTGTCTAGGTTGCTCACAATTCTACATAACCACTCTTTCACTAAAGGCATGCCATTTTCTCAGGTTCACAACTCTGTCATTACTTGTATGAAGTCAATCTGTTTTTTTTTCTCCAGTTCCTGCAATTAAAAAAGAAAAAAGGAACAAAACCCAACCAACAAAGCAGTTTTAGCTGAAAATGCTGCAGATACCAAATATATACAAACACACATTTATTTTACACTTTTTGTAATACCAAAGGTTTGTCTCTGTTCCTATGAAAAATATAATTACAGCTCATGCAATAACTTGCCAGAACTACCTTATAACATTGTAACTCCTTCTTCAGACTGACAATCCATCAAACTCAGTGGCATTTTTCAAACTGTATCTCATGGATCAAATTTCACTGATGCCTGAAGCAACATGTGGCCCTCCAACAGAGATGTACATTTTTTTCCCTTATTTTAAAGCAGAGCTTTTTTTGGACTGAACGCCCTTTAAAATTGCAGTATTTTCAACATCTGAATTTTTTTTTTTTTTTTTAAATTTTCCCAGAGGCAGCTTGTTCACAAAAAGCTAAAGCCACAGACACAGATCCCCATTGACAAATCACAAAACCTTGTCTGTTTAGGTGTTTTTGCCTTTAAAGGTCGTTTCTTTATAATAACCAGAATTTAAGGAAGTAAAACACCAACCTTGCTAAAATAAGTAAATAAATAAAAAAATAAAAAATAACAACAGTATCACGTTATCGATACCCAACCCTAAACTCTAGTCCATTTTCTTTACGATGCTTCATTTCTAACGTAAACTCAACTTTACCTGGTGTGTCATAAAGAACAGCAGGACCACCACAGATTACACTAATTTAAATCACTTACTTGTGAAGCATAAAGAAATAAAAATATAATTTGTTAATCCAGGTTAGTTTATGATCTGATGTTACTTCAACTGACTGTTTCAACTGTAGGGATCATCACTTGAGACCATGAGAAAAAAAAAAGAGAAGAAAAACAATAGTATTAAGAAATGACTTGTATTACAGGATGTTAATAAAGCAAGATTAACAGTGTGCTACAGACAATGGATGCTGGAAGATTAAAGGTGAAAGCTCCTTATAACAAGCTGACTGTACACCACTCGCAGGTGTCACCTGGAGCGCTGCATTAAATTCTGCCGTGTTTTATTTCACCTTTAATTACCGGACTACACAAACCACCGCGCAAGGTAAGAAGAGAGAAATTACAAGTAGGAAACTGCCAAATGCCTTGCAACATTTCAGCTCACAGAAGTGCATCTTAAGAAGAGGCCATGACTAGAGAACTCAGCTGTACTGTTTAAAAAAAAACAAGAAAAAAAGAAAAGCATGAGAGCGAGGTGGGAACAGTGCCATGATCCCTACAGTTGAAATTAAATCTTTTAAAGTGTCTCTTTACGATGGATCCTACTGACTGCAGCCTGCACCCACCCTCTGTCCAATGAAACAGATGCAATAAAAACGGATGAACAGAATTCAGTCAAAGGGAATTTAAAAAGGGTAGACCTTGTGGAGGCCTGCCGTCAAAGCCTAGCTGTGTCATGATGCACAGGATGACACACCCCTTCTCTTCCTATTACAAGCCATAAACATAATGGAACATTGTGATTAATATCAAAAAGTCACAACTTGAAATCATGACAATTTCAAATATAGCTACTGTAGTTAATTAAAAAAAACAAACAAACAAACAAAAAAGGCAGACACCCAAAGTGCTTTGAAACTGGGCATTTTTCAAACTTATCACTGAAGACAGAATGCAGGATTCGAGAGGTGTTTACCTTGTTTCCTCAATTATCCCTATTTATTTGGCAAATTTATGAATTTTAAAGTGATATTGATAGATCAAGGACTCAGATTAGTACTGAATGTCAGTATTAAAAGCAGTCTTACAAGCAAGCAAAAATAAATAAAATACAAATGAAAAACAAGTATCAACATTACTTTGAGGAAGTTGTGTATGATTTGCACTTCAATTAATTCATACCATGTACATATTACTCTTTGATTATGGATATGTACTGGCTTTAACGGCACAATTCATCTGTAAATCTTTGACATCTGAATGGTTACAAAGTCAAACTTTTACCATTCACAACTGGTTGTTTAACTAGCAGTACCACCATGCAGAAGCAGCACAACATACACTTGCAAACAGATGTCCTAGAAAACACACAAGACCCAAATCTTTAAATAGTTACCAAGATTCATTCTGTTTTCTTAAATCAAAAAACATACATCCACATAAGCAGAAATGCCAAATACACTTTACATCTATGTAAATGTTAATTATTAGCAGGATGCGTGTGGAAAGTTACTTTAACCATCTTTCATAACCCTTTATATTACCACACAAACAGGATTGGCATGCATGGAGTTTTACGATAGTTGTATTTAGAGAAGTACGTTTTAATAATACAACAGTAAGATGTCAGGAAGCCTCTATTGTTTGTCTGCTAGGTTCAGATCCAACAGAATTCAGGAGGACAGGGGTCCTGCATAGCTCAGCAGTTAGGGCATGAGACAAACACTGCAAGTGCATAAAGCTGCTTCCAACAAAAAGATCCACTACAAAGTATCTTTTATATAAATGAAAGCATGGTATAGGCTAACCACTGTGAGGTAGGGTGAAGCTTTTATGTTGTTTTGCGTGCTGGCTAAAAATACTTCTTCCTCAAAGTACAGGTAAGTTTCCTTTCAGCAGCATTTTGCAGGTAAGAGTTAGCTTACTTTGGTGTTCATGTTCTGGGAGAACTCAAGGATGGTGTCCACTCTCGTCCAGGCATCTGGGTGCTCTTTTAAGTGTGTCAACACTTCTTGTGCCATTCTTTGCTGTAAATCGATGAGGATAACACTTTAGAATTAACACTGAGGTGATATGAAAAGAATTGCAAAGAAAATGCAACAGTAAAGTCAACATTGTCTGTCTTACAAAAAGGCAATGTGTTACTCGCAGGTGAATGTAAAGTGGAACCTAAAAGAAGAAATTTACAAGCAGCTTCTTTCAGATATGGTGTAGAGATAGAGAGAGAGAGAGAGAGAGAGAGAGAGAAAAGGATAACATACCTGTGGTCCTACCCCATGATACAGACAGTTCACCACATTATCCAGCAGATTGATATCCAGTTTCTGGTTGAAGTCCAGCAGCTGCTGTGCTGCATGGTCTGCTAACATTGTCATAACTGCTGGCATAGAGCTCTGCAACAAGGACAGGGGGGCGGGGGTCATGAGTGCACAGAACGCATTTAACAAACAAAGTCATGTGAACTGTGTGTTTAGAAACCATTCCTAACAGCTGACCATGTAACAAACATCTGCTAGACCAACCACTGAGCTGTCATTTTAAGATATTAGGCTCATGGTGTCACATGCCTGTCATGTTCAAAAAGTACAGGAAAGCTCCTGGTTCCTTTGCTGGACTCAGTTTAGGAAACTTCAAACTGGATGAAAATGCTGGACATAGTGCTCTGGTTTACACCAGGAGCCCAGGGACTCGAGCAACAAAAGCCAAATTAGCTCAATATCAATCTCAGTATAATTCCAAACCTTTTATTAGAGAAAGAGAGTTACAGCGCCACGTTATCTTTCAAAAAACATAGACCAGTATTGATCTGTAAACAGATTAGTGCACTATTCAGAAACCCGAAGTCAATGACACCGCGCTTTTGCTTTAAACAAACAACTTAACAGCTGACTCAGACACAGTTACAAGCAGGCTTTTAATCCGTCCACGGTGCCTGCGTTGTTTCACTAACCAAGCACTCATTTCTACAACTGCATTAGTATCATTAAATGAGCCACGTGCCGCATATACTATCCGACGTCACGTTGTTTACGTCTGTAAAACACCGAGCACACCGCGAATGACTGGCAGCAACAGTTAAAAATAACAACAAACGCATCTTACAACCATGTCGACCTAGTAGCACCACCCGCTAATTTAAAAAAAAAAAAAGAGGGAGAGAGAGAGAGAGCACGAGCGCGTCCCGCACACATTAACCAGCCACAAGGATTCACCCCACACGTGTGCTCCCTCACTGCTCACTCCAACCACTCCCACCGAGGATACCAGGGACGGAGGGCGCTCATACATAAATTTTACTCGCTGTGTCGTCACCGCTGTTTAGAGAAGTTGGCGCTTCTTGCTGCGACTCTACTCCAAAGACTAGAAACGGTTATGTGCCATTTTCCGGTACAGTACGGTAAAGTTAATACTGACGCCGTTTAGCACCTAGCAACATCAACTCGACATCCGCTCGCATCACGTACACGAGTGATGCTGCCTCGGTGGGAGAGGCGCGGATTTAATCTCACGCCGTTTGGTGCTCGTCTGCAGCGTCGCACGTAACGTCAAAAGAGGTAGCCTGGTTATGCGTTTAGTTCGGTAAAGTTACAACACTTTCTCTGACAGCCAGCGTTAGCTTATTCTTAAGTGGCAAATGCTAGCTAGCGGACGGTCGATGGCTATTTGGTTATCCCCACTGATGCCATTGCATTCTGAATTAGCATGTCGTTACATGAGCTTCAAGGCAAATTACAAGATAACACAGGTTAATGTGCACACCAAAATGCATTTTATTCTCTATAAAGGGTAAAGCCAAGACACGTTAATCACAGCATGGCAGGTTCGTACTTCACCCCAGTTACCTACCTAATATCCGAGGCTCTGACTGAAAAGAGTGGCGTTTGCCAAAAAAAAAAAGCTACTGGGTACTAAAAGTACTTCAGAGTATCTGATGATTAGAAAAGATTTCCTATCTCTGCAGCGTTGACTATCTCCAGCTCCAGTAGTGAATGATGTCTGGCTGGTAAGAACCACTGATGTGGATTCCAAAACTACTATCACGGTAGACCTAACAATCTCTCACTCCGATACATTTTACGAAACTAAGTAAACCTTGATTCACTAATTTATTCTTTACTCTAATAATTTTCCAGCAGGGTGGTATAGAGGTTGTGTGCCTGCGCCTCCTCTCTTCTCTCCTCTCAAGCAACTAACTCGCAACCGGTTGAAACCGGTTCAGACTGGGAGATTCCATCTCGGTTTAGTTTTCAGCCGATGGCGCCGCGTAAAGTTTGGACTTAGGTTACGCCCAGGCCGCGCTGTGATTGGCCTTGTCTCTGGCGAAGACTTCCTACTTGGCGTCCCATTGAAGGATCGACCTGTCAGTTTATTTCAATTCGCACAAGCGCCCACGCGACTACTCCGCCCGGAGAGAAAAAGAGGGCAGACTCCCTTGCAGAATGGACTTCTACACGACTCCGTTTTACAGAATGGCGAATAACTTCTCGACCTGACTTTCGTGTCAAAACGGAGTTTTAACATAAACATTTCAATTATTCGAGCAATTACTAGAAATAACTGGAGCGCGAGCGTGCCGCACGCGGAGCAAAAGTAATGGCGTTTGATGTTTGTTATCCATTTAAGTGTCTCTGTGGAGGTTTTGCTATTTTGAAGCCAAATATAGCCAGAAAGCAGTGTGCCTAGTTCATGCAGGTAGCCTGTTGGTTTGAATGATGTGATAAACCGCAACTACCATTCATTTTGCCTGTTGCTTGTAAGCTGGTAATTTTCCACCAGCCACGAGTGGGCGTGGTTACATGATCATGAACGCACGGGGTTAGAAAAACGACCTGGAGCAGAATTTGTTTCCACGAATGGGTAACGCTACCAAAGTGAACGGGGGACATTATGTGTATATATGTATGTATATATATATTTATATATAGTGTCAGCAGCAGCCGGGACGATAAATGCAGAAACGCTGTCTTGTATTTTCCTATTTGAGCGCCATATATTCAGTGCACCGCTGTCAATGGAGGACGCAAACATGACAGCGTTTTTTTTCCCTCCTCTGTGGTCACGTGGTCCAGCGCGCTACTTGATGGAAAAATACTGGATTTGGTGTGTAGCGGAGACAGTACACAGCCCAGTAAAGTCATTCTGAGAGGATATTTCGAAGGGCGTTTTGAATGTTTACCCAGCAACACTATCTACCTCTCATTCTTTATGTTTCTTAGAAACATGTAAGACTCGCTTTTTATTATTATCATTGTTATTATGATGATGTCAAAGTAGTCCGAGGTGCGAAGTAATATCTATTTTTAAAGTCCAAGTCGGACTGAGATGCACGTCAGTTAGTCAGTGAAATTGCGCAAACTGCAAGAAAATCCATTACCAGTCGGGTTGTTTCAGAGTTGCACGCTGCTTATAAGAAGCGTACGTGTAATCATATAGTGCATGTCATGATGCAGTACAAGGGGAACTGACTACACACAACTTACAGTGTAATGTCAAAGCTATTCATGTTAAAGAAAAGTTTTTTTTCTTTTTGCATATTTTCCATGTCGAAAATATGTTATTTCACCTGTTCTGCCAGTGTGCCAATGGCGCCAGTGTCCTTGGGTCAGCCTTACACCTCAGACAGTTGGCCTATATCCGAGCCTTTGTTATTAACAAACAAGATTTCAAAGCCTATTATCTATGTGTGGAGTCATGCACGCCATTTGCTTTGCCCTCCGTCCTGTCACAGAGTGCCTGACCCTCAGGAGGACAGGAGGCGCACATTTCTAGATACAAACAGGTCATCCTGCTTTTTGGGAATGTAATAGACTAGGCAAACCTATCTGAAGTCCAGTTTATATTATGTATAAGGTAAGACATATTAACATTGGGATATGCTTTAACTGTAGTGGTTTATCATTTACATATAGTTCATGCACATAGTTGTCCACCCTTGTGAGTTTGACAGTTGTAATAAATATGCAAACAAATAAGTAAGTATGATAGACTGCTATTTTTAATGCCCAATAGGAAAATGTAAGTGCAAATCAACAAACCTCCAAGTAGGTATGTGACCTCTGCAGGAAAAAGTGTCAGGTACAATTTACAGCGAAGCCTCAGATATTGAAAAATGGATCTAATCCCATACCACAGCTGAAGGCTGATTTTTTTTTTTCATAAAGTGAGAAAAGCTCTTTTTAAACATCAGCCGTGTCTTCACTGTAGGGTCCACCAGTGCCCTTATCATAGAAAGTAGGCCACACTGTATAAAGTTTGCGTCACTCTGATGTCATTAAAAATAGATGTAGTACTATGAAAATCCTCGTCGTGTCATTCATTTTCCCACCCTACATGAACCCAGCTGCCTGCAGGGCCTCACTGTCCACACAAATGAGGTTCTCTGGTAGAGCGGTGCTGGAATTTATTCTCAAACATGTGTGAAGTTTGGAGGTAACCAAGCTCGATCAGGCACAGGCTGGTTAAAGCTTGTTCTGTCTGGCTGGAGCATAGTAGGCCATTTACATATATTATCATTGCACCACACTAGTGGGCTGACCTCTATGTGGCAATCAACTAAAAAAAAAAAAAAAAAAACATATTGAAAGTTGTTGTGCTGGCTCATACTCCTCTTGTCCCAGTGCCCGAATGGTCAGCTTTGGCATGCAGTTCTATGATGGGAAAAGGAGAAATGAAAAGTGGTGCATAATTTCAGGGTATTATTGCGCAATGATTCCAGTGTGACAAAAAAAGTCAACTTGTTGGGTACACTGTGGGCTGTTTAAACAATGCGTTTTACTTGCTTGTACCAGCTGCTGGTCGGTACAGGAAACTAATCTGTGCTACAGAGAATAAAAACACTCATTGTTTTTTGATTAGCCTCTGACTCTAGCCCATGTTAATGTCAGGACCTTATAAACAATTAATAGCGCCATCTCCTGCTGTAGAAGTGTTTCAAACTCCTGCTTCTAAGATGTGATTTTGGAGTGCCATCTGCTGGAGAAATGGCTTCTTCTTTTTTTTTACTATCACTGAGATCAAAGCAGTATTTCGATTTCCATTGTATTTGCAATATTCAGGTATTATAATTTTCTGAGCTTTGTCCACAGTCTTACAAATTTGGATCTTGGGTGTCATTTTAATGCGCTATAGAAAGTCTGATGGTCTCTTAAAGTGTGTGTTGGTTATCTGGGTTACCAAAAAATTGTGGGTTCCAAACCAAAGTTAACTTATCAAATTGAAGCTTAAATCGGTGCTCATATGAAGACCTTTGCTGTAGGCAATACACATAGATATTTTGTTTCTAAATCTATGCCAAGTTTTTAGTTTTAAATGCAAAAAACAAACATTTATTTAACATCTCTAAAGCACATAACAGTGGATGAAGAACCCTCATTTCGTTATATTTTGTTGCCAAAATAGGTGCAGCTTTTTACTGAGACATGTCCAAACAAAACTGGAAACACAGTGTATAAGACTATTCTAATGAGCTTGAAAGTCTTGAAACTTGAACTCCATCAAGTTTAACAAGCTATCAAACACCACTGGTTGAAATGCAGCCCCAAAGCATGACAGAGCCTGTACCGTGTTTTACAGATGGCAGTAGACACTCCTGCTGTACCTCTAAGACCTATTTCCACTGATTTTCAGTCCAATTCTTGTGCAGTTTAGCATACCTCAGCCTTTGACATGACTTTCAGAAAATGCTCATCTGCTGTAGATAGGCCTGGCATTTCTTTCTTTTTTTTTTGTCCTCGACTCCACTTTCCTAAAAAAACAATTTAAAGATACACTGCACATCATGCCCAGATAGACCAAGTTTTTGACTAACAGCTCTTTGGGAATCACCTTACCACTTTATCATTAACAGAAATATCTAATAAGCCAATCACGGCAGTAACTCAAAGGGGGGGGTTAAGTTGTCGGACATTGCTCATTTACTGGAACGACCACAGAGAATGGTAAGAAAAAGAGAAAATATCCAGTGAACAGCAGTTGTTGTCAAAGGTCAGAGGAAAATGGCAGCATTGCTTTGAGTTACTAGGATGGTAAAAGTAACTGAAATAACTGCTTGTTACATCCAAGGTATGAAGACAGAATCTTGAACACAACATGCTGAACCTTGAAGCAGATGAGCACACTGGGTGCTATGCATGTCAGCTAAAATCAGGAAACTGAGAATACAATATGCACAGGCTCACCAGACCTGGACAACAGAACATGGGAAAATCATCGCCTGTTCTGATGACTCTCGATTTCCGCTGCGACATTCAGATAATAGGGTCAGAATTTGGCATAAAAAATGGAAACACGGATCCATCCTACCTTGTATCAAGAGTTCAGGCTGGTGGTGGTTGTATAAAGTTGTGCGGGATTTTTTTAAACACATTTTTGGTCTCTTGGTACCCACTGAACATAACTTGAATTCCAGAGCCTGTCTGATCTTTTTTGCTTACGATGTATGTTCTTTTATGTTCTCATCTTCTGACGGCTGCTTCCAACAAGATAACACACTCAAATAATCTCAAGCTGGTTTCTTGAACATGATAATGAGATCTCTGTATTCAGATGGCCTCCACAATCACCAGATCCCAATCCAATAGAGCACCTTTGGGATGTGGTGGAATGCTAAAAACAAAACAACCCCCAGAAAAATCAAAATAGGGGAACTTGATTTAATAGATTTTTTCCCCTCAACTTTTGATTTACATATTACAGATATGATATATCTGTAATATGTCTTTTTCCATTTTTTTTTAGAATTCTGAGAAAAAAACAAAAGACATCCTCATTTTTTCCAGTGTCATAATCCTCTTCTATAAATAGTGCATGCATACTGAAAGCTAAAGTGTGTGTATCCATAAACTTTAATTTCAAATGAACACTAACTACAGTTAAAATGAACTTAAATTTCACTAACAATCAGTTTTGGGTTGTGCTCAGTCTTCTGTGCAACTCAGAAATCCTTCTTCTACAGTTAAAAATGATTTAGGGGACTATAGCATGAGGTTTTGGTTTTTTTTTTGTTGTTGTTGTTTTTGACATTTAGTGGTAGATTCACATCATCTACGCAGAGCCAATGAATCTGGAGGACCTGTGTGATGCTATCATGTCACTAACGACCAAAAGCGCTGAAGAATGTTTCTAGCACCTTTTTGTATCTGCCACAAACAATGAAGGCAGTTATTTTCCCAGTGTTTTAGTCAACAAATTTTAAGTTTTTTTTAACATTTTATTTTCAAAAATACATCAAGTGTCATTTGGGTCAGCGGGTGTGTTCAAGTTGTAACGAAATGCTTCAACTTTTCATTCACATCTGGAAAGTCAAATAAGATAAAGGTCAAGCTGTCTGGAATACCCTATTACCCGTCCTCAGACTGAGTTCATGCAAGACTTAAGTGATGATGAAATATTGTCTTTTAACAGTGAAGTTTAAAACATATGAAACATGCTCTAACATCTATAGGTACATAACACATCAGTTACAGGCAAATGTTATTCAAAAGCTCAGTGCTAAAATCCAAGTGTCATATAGTTATAATTGTGGTTTTGACTTTAAAGTGTTACTAGCGCAAATTCAGTACCCTGAGGAGCTGGAATTTATGAATGTTAGATGATCAGCAGCTCAGCCATGAAGTGTTAGGCCGCTTAAAATCACAGAGCGGGGTCAGTGGATGCCGAGGTACATGCTGCACAGAGGTCACCAACTTTCTTCAGATTCAATTACTACAGACCTCCAAACTTCATGTGACCTTCAGATTAGCTCAAGAGCAGTGCATAGAGAGCTTCATGAAATGGGTTTTCATGGCATCTAAGCCTTACATCTCCAAGTGCAATGCAAAGTGTTGGATGTAGTGATGTAAAGCACACCGCCACTGGACTCTAGAGTGCAGACGTGTTCTCTGGAGTGACGAATCACACTTCTCAGTCTGACAATCCGATGAACATCTGGGTTTGGCAGTTGCAAAGAGGATGAAAGCAATGGGCCTTATAATGATCTGAGTCGGACTTATACCTGCCATAGAGGTATAAGATGTAACAAATCAGATTCTAGCCACAACTGTCTGCTTAGTCAAGTTTAGCCAGTCAAAAAGAAAAAAAAATTAACTGTCTGCCCAGGCAGCCAGTGTACGTCATTTTGTCAAAGTGATGTAATCCATGGATATCCCTCACACAATATATGAATTCTGCATGACATCACCATAGTTTCCATGTCAAGGTATGCTGTGATTCCATAGAGGCACACACACTGAATATTCAACTCATTCAATATTCAAAGTCTTTTTACTTTCGAGTTCGTTTTGATTGGCACTTGTTTTCTGCCTCAGCTCTGTCACTGCTTCCTTGCGAAAACAGGGCCTGAAGGGGTTTAAAAACATGGACACAGACAATTCAACTATTGAAGAGAGTATGTTGAGATGATAGAAGCAGCACTTTGATGACCTGATGAATCCAGAGTTAGTGTTTTAGAGACAAAGATAAAGAGGCAAGGCTGAGATTTGGACATGTTGAGAAGACAGATAGTGGACATATTTGACAAAGGATATTGAAGATGAAGCTTCCAGGCAGGAGGAAAAGAAGATCACAGAGAAGATTCATGGATGTAGGGAAGGATGATCTGCTGCGCTGAGCCCTAGGGAAAAGCTGGACAATTTAAACACATCTGGTAGTTCATGAATTTGAACAGCAGGTAGCACTGTTGAATAAAATAATGACTTGAGATTTAAACCTACAGCAGCTCATGTGCTCAAGAACAGCTTCTAAATGCAAAACAACAAATGAAACCACCTGTGGAAGTGATAAGAAGGTCACTATGCATCAACAATTTTACACAGCATCATATGTTAGTAGATTTTTTTTATTGTGAAATCTAATTCATGGGTGAAAAAGATCTAAGATTAGCGACAAAGGACAGGTGGACCAATTGGATATACATTGAAAAGAGGTGGGTATAGAAAGTAAACGTAGCCGGGTGCAGTGGAACAGCAGAAGCAAAGAGGTGTTCCAAGATGAGGCTCATTAATCTCCTTTAAAAACTGGACACAGTAACATGGTATAAAGGCTGATCTTTCTACACATGACTGTGGCTCCCCTGAGTGTGTCTCTATCATCCCTTCACAGCAGCTCCGACATTGCTTGCAAAGCCAACAAATTTTTTCAGTTTCCCCTCACAATTGCAGGATGTCGCAGACGGCAGCCTCGATGCATAGCTGCAAATGAAAAAGTTTAAAAAAGAAGTAGAATTCACCTTTGTGAGGAGACCCTCCCGGCAAATCACGCTGTTCTGATAGGTACAGTAGAATAAGAGGGTTTTAGGGGGAAGGAGAAACACATTATACTGTAAGTACTTTTAAAAAAACATTCCTACAGTGTACGGCTGTAAGTTATTTTAAGTGTTTAGTAACTTGGGGGTGTTTTAGAGAAAAGGGTTTATGTGACGTAAGCCAGCAAACTAAAGTGATGAAGGAGTTTTGAAGGAAGTTAGGCAGCTACAATGAAGCCATTGTAATGCTCTCTAAGAAAGGGTTCAGATGGGATCCTGAAGGCAACAGTGAATCAGTGCTCAGTGTTTTCTTTTAATCTGTGAAAATACAGAAATAATCACAATCTTTTGAAGGACTCCTGCTCCTACTGCAGAATGAATGTGGCACTAATCTCATGTGTCCCTGCTGATATTGACTTTGTCTGTCATCATTTCCCTCTGGTCGTCACCACGAGGACATTTTAATTTGTGATAATCAGCCACCTTTCTGCAAACAACAACAACAACAAACAAAAGGCATTCCCAGCTGTACTTTGTATGTCTACAGCCAAATATGTGAAGACCATTTTTCTTTTCATGTCTACGACTTTAAGTAACAGTAAGGCATTTTTACATTCACGTGTCACTCGAGTCCAGAATTGCTGTAAAATAGTTAAACAAAACTCATCACTCGCCCTGGAGTCACACATCCATGTTCTCTATTTCACAACATGAATTATTATCTAAAAATCACATCAGTAGTAGAATAAAGTCCTACTAGTAGTAGAATGTATTTCTATGTTATGTTTTTGTTTAATTTTAAAAAAGGAGACCATTTTGTACGCGATGCTGTCTGAATGCCAAGTTTAAGCTAGTTCTGCTGTGCAGATTTGCATCACGTTGCTAGGAAACAAACTGGTTTGAATCAAACTGAATTTATTTTCAAAGCTGTAACTGTGTCTTACTTTTAGGATTTCTGTCACAGGCCTACGTTTGGTTACAACTCAGCTTATTTTACAAATTTGTTTTTGTTTTCTTCAGTTGACATGTGACCAAATCTGCAGTTAAAAGCTGTATTCTGAAATTACAGTTGAGGGGTTTTTGATGCGCAATTGCAATGGACAGCATCAGATATGAAAACTGCTATGCAGCCAGTGAGGTTTCCAAACAGATGGTTCCTTCTGACTGGAGAAATGTTGAATGGACCAACGTACGTTTCCCTTCTGCTTTCTGAGGATCATAACAGGACAACACGTCAGCTCTGTGCTTTGCTGTCTGACTCTGTGCTTTACTCTGACAGAAAATGAAAGTCTACCTGAATTCTGACCAAGCTGTTACTGCCAAGGATCTGCTCAGCATGTTCTCACCTTTTGGATGTGTCATCTCTGTTCAGGTAACTGTCTTACAAACGTGCTTTGCAAAATTCACTTACGTTCAACTTGAATTTGCTTCACGATTTTCCTCTCGTACTTCAGACGACTGTGAAAAACAATCACAGATACGGCATGGTGCATTACCACAGTGCCGATGAAGCTGCCGTGGCCTTGAGGGAAATGAAGAGACGCACCAAAGTCTTCTTTGTAGCTCAAGTAGGTATCAGGGAGGTCGGAGAGGGCCGCAAGGATAAAAGATCAGAACGTCCTGATCGACCACCACCAGGCAGCTGTAGTTACCGCCCACTGTACAGACGTCCCATTCTGTGGGAACCACTGTTTCCAGCTTACAGACGGGTAATGAAACATTTGGACTCCCACAAAAAAGAAAACAAAAATCTTAAGGTTTGTTTTGTTTCATGATGGATAATTGATAATTTTATGAAATATTTTGTTTTTCTTTTGTCAGACTGTATCTATTGAAATTGATAACCTCCCACGATCTTGGTATGAAAGAGAGCTGCTGCTCAGCCTCCTCCCTCCGACCACCATTGATGTAAAGGTGCTTACTCTCCAGCTTTTAACAGCACTGATTCAGAGAAATATATATGTACACAGCACTGAAAGTTTTAAATACTGTTTCTATTGTTTTAACATGTATGCTCTGTATTATGACCATGCAGGTGTTTAAGAGAAAAGCCTGTGTGGTCTTGCTGGACTTCTCCAGTGCCTTGAGGCTCAGGGATTTGTTAAACAATGCCTTTAACCACCTCCGCTTTATGTTTTCACCTCATGGAAGACGGAGGCGCCCCGCAGTGCGGCCTTTCATACGAAAGAAGACATCGGCAGCCGGCACCGTGCTCTGCTCTCGGTGACCTGTGACCTCTGCATGCTGTTACATATACAGATCAACACAAAAGCAGCAAGAACACAACTTCATTAAAATGATAAATGTAAACGTTGCTGTAGAGCTGGACCCATTATTTCTGCATTACATGTGTTACACGATTAAAACCACAGAAAACAGGAGCTTAAAAGATGGAAAACAATAACAAAACCAAGATGCACACTGATCAGCCATAATATTATGACCACTGACAGGTGATGTGAAGAATACTGATCATCTTCATCATGGAACCTGAGTGGGATATATTATAGAGGAGTGACCTTTTTGTCCTCAAAGATGCTGTGCTAGAATCAGTAAAAAGCACGGTCCAAACTGTGATGGCTAGATGACTGGGTCAGCTTTGGGGATCTCCAAATCTCCAGTTCTTGTGGGGTGTTCCTGGTCTGCAGTGGTCAGTATCTATCAAAAGTGATCCAAGGAGGTAACAGTGGTGAACCAAGGATCATGGGCCAAGACACTGATACACATGGTGAGTGAAGGCTGGTGGTCCAATCCAGCAGACAAGCTACTGTAGCTCAAACTGCACAAAAAGTTAATGCTGGTTCTGATAGAAAGATGTCACAATACACAGTGTATCAGTTTGCTGTGAATGGGGCTGCATAGCCACAGACGAGTAAGGCAAAACTGGTAGTAAGCAAAAATGCTTCAGGAACAGTTTGAGGAGCACAACAACGAGTTTGAGGTGTTGACTTGGCCTCTAAATCCTCCAGGTCTCAGTCTAATCGAGCGTCTGTGGGATGTACTGGGTAAACAAGTCAGATGCATGGGGGCCCGCCTCACAACTTACAAGACTTAAAGGATCTGTTGCTAACATCTTGGTGCCAGCACAAGGTCTTTGTTAGCAACACAACACAGTTTTAGGCAGGTGATCATAATGTTATGCCTGATCAATGTATAATCAGGATGCATTGTGTGACACAGGAATTAGAAACACACCTTGCCACTGAACACTTGACAGAATAATTATAATAATTTTATTTTCTTTTGACCCCTGTTACATTTTAATTAAAGCCAACGGACAGGCTTGTAGTTTTTAATCAACTGAGCAGCTTTTTGGAACTAAACAACTGCTTTGTCTTCCAATTAGCAGTTTAACCATATTTAACCTAAACATAGTGAATGGCATATTTTAGTATCACAGGATCTTAGTTCTGCAACTGAGACCATAGACCACAAAGCAATAACAGATCGGATGGCAAACTGTGTGGGACTTCCTGGGACAATGCTAAAGGAGTTTGAGTCCTACTTAAAGGACTGGGATGGCTTTTTGTCTGGATAATTATTAGAGTCTGTCTCTCGAGTTTAATGTGAATGGGTTTTCTGTTAACTCAATTCTACTTCCAGGAGCTGCACTCAGCCCAATGCTGCACTTCTGCACAACAACCACTAGATGGACCATTGGATTCTGTGAAGCAGCTGCAGAGGCTGAATGTGGAATACGTATTCTTTACATTACTGTTTCTTTTAACTTTAACTGGATATTTTTCTCAGTTATAAATATTTCTGACATACAAAAACAAATATATCACTTTTACCTCATTCTATTTCCATGTTAATATTATATTATAGCAGTTATATCACACATCAACCGAGCAGGAAATTGATTTTGCTAGACTCACTCAGCTTAAAAGGTGCAATAAGTAATTTTTTCAGGTTATGTAAACAAAAAAGGAATGTTGTACTCATAAATATACACTTATTAGTGGTTAATTACATCATCCATCAAATTCATGCATTGTCATAAACTTAGAATGAATCCATTAAAAATACAGGCACTGGTTTGCATGTTACGCTGACTTCATGTATACAGTGACTGAGGTGGATATCGTTGTTTCGCCCAATTGTGTTTTTTTGTATGTGGCTTGGGACCAGCCACACATGTAGTATGTCTTAAAAGTTACTTTTAATTTAAAGACCACAAATACTTCTTTCAAACTATATATGACCATTTAATATTTTTACGTGTATATTTTCATCGTCCTTCTCATTAATCCTCCTCAACTCAAGCGTCATCTCCTTAACTGAAGTCGAAATTGTGGATAAACATGTTTTTTTATTCTCAATATTGTTGCAATTGCTTTGTCAGATGATAAACAGTTTGACTACAGTATCAGATCGTGTAAGAGTTTATTCACTAAGTAGCCGAGTCCATTGATGTTAGATCAACAAGAAAGTTTTAAGTTTCTTACACTGGCTAACAGAGGCTAACATCAGCTAACAGCAGCGTTTACTGACAGAATATTTTAGAATATTCTCCATAACTCACCTTGGTATCGCTCAGTCGGACAAACGTGAGCTTCACTGACTCATCGATGTCACAATGAACGAGTGAACTCAAGCGCAGGACTCTGCTGATGTTGAGAATAAACAGTTTATTTACACAATCACCGAGTGCTATATACAAAGTGCTAGGGGAATAGGGCTCCAGGGAATCCAGGGAAGGAGGGGGAAAGCCACACACTTCTTTGGCCACACACACCACTCACCAAAACACTCAAGATCACAACTCCAGGGATGGAAACAGGGACGGGTCCAAGAAGATCTATGTACAGGAGAAGACGATTAGAAGCCAGGGAAACACTAGAAACGACGATACACAGGAAAGAGTCGTACAACGATCCAGTGATGAGAAACGCTGAGCTGTTGCCTTAAGTAGTGACTGGGGTTCAGGACAATGAGCTGCAGGTGCGTGATTACTTGCAAGGGCGTGGGCCAGAGGTGGGAACCCCAGCAGAGGCGAGTGAGAGAGAAAGGACAGAGAGAGAAAACAACAACAACAGCAACACCGAGATCACTGGGGAGACACAGGGAACCATGACAATCAAGGAGTATCGGAGTCTTTTCGCAAAGTTTTACAGCCTCCTTCGGAGAAATAGATGTGGCATAAACAGCTAACTGACAGCAAACACTCGCTACATTTGTACTGTTGGCCAAGTTGTTTGTCGTACAGTGGCCACCATAGATAGGATTATGTACTTGAATTGGGAGGGGTAAAAAAAAACAGCATTCAGTTGACCGTAATCTGCCATGTACTGACATCTAGTGGTTAAATTTTACACGCTGTACCTTTAAGAAATCATAGAAGTCCCATAACCAGCTTTTTTTTTTATAGCTACTTAAATAACTTTTTTCTTTTTAATGTGATTCTTCGTGAGATGAAACATTTGTTATTCACTCCTGAACGAAAGTATTTACTGGCCAAAAGCTGAAGTCATAAGGCGGGTTGTAATTTTTCTTCTATAAAAGCAGGTCTGAGGGTAGAAACTCACTGAACCCGTTAATCCTCACTTAGCAGAGCTGTAGATCTACATTTTTTTCTTTTTTTCCCTGGCCCATAACCTCAGGCTGCGTTTACAGTGGTTTATCTGGACTGTTTACCTTTGGCTAGGTTCATTTGTACAGGTGAAAGCACTGGAAAGGTGAAAGCAACAACCAGCAAACACAGTGACACACCCATCCATCTGTCTGTCAATAACAGCTGTACTGAACCTTCTGTCTTTCTGTGTCATATTCCTTCCATGTTTACCTATCACGATTAGCTATCTCCTAACATCTCTCTTCCTGTCTTATCACCTGCAATTGGCACTTATCTTTACGATTATTGAGCTTATTGAAGCTATTTTTATACATGGGCAAGGGGCCCAGAGGCAGTTACATTTTTAGTTCAGTTGGAAGTTGGCTTATGGAAGTTTTGAGGGATTCAAAATTCCCCTTTGGTTCGGGTTACAAGTTTTGCATAAACAAGGCGAGTTGCTGTTTATCAGTGGAACACATAGCATCTAATTAATCAAACTATCTTTCAACTGTCATATCGCTGACTTTCCCCACATCTGCCTGTCTGCCATCTGCTCTGCAGCCACTTCAATAATAGCTTGCAGCTGCATAGGAAGGTGGGGATGGGGTGGGGGAGAGAGTGGGTGGAAGGAAAACCCAGAGGGGTAAAAAGAGGGCACGCAGGCGAGCCGGGAAGGAGGGAGGAAGGAGGAAGGAGGGGGCGGTGAAAGCAGAGCTATGATGCAGACAGCGAATCACATGAGCAGGGATCTGTTTACAAACTGAGACCTTTAGACAGAGAACGTGGGGAAGAGAGACGAGGAAGGAGAGTGAATGTGAGAAGAAAAGAGAAAAAAAAGAAACCACAGGCGGAGAGAGGAGAGCCTAGGTCTGAGTTAACATTGGCTGCATTGTCTTCCTGCGTTGACATACCTCTCCGTGTTCTGTGTTCACAGCAGGAAGCCGGGGGAAGAGATGAGTTGCTGCTTTCCACGGGAACACTGAGAGGCTGCCCGCCTGCTTGGCTGGCTGTGCTGCCGGGAGAACCCGTCCACGTCCCTCCCTTTGTCTCTCCATAATTGGCAACGGCAGGTTTTCACAGCCAGAGAGGACGAAAGCGGCGTGGAGATCTAAAAGGAGCGGACAAAGGAGTGAGAAGAACGGGAAAAGAGAACAGAAGAAGAGGAAGGGAAGGACAGCCTTGTCACAGTGTTTTGAAGGGGGAGACAAAGCCAGAGGCTCATAACAAAAGTGCTGTATGGGATTTGGAATACATTTCCTTGTCTTGTCAGTGACATTGGTGTCTTCTCATCAGCACAACACCACGTCGGATTCTTTGTCATGTGTTGGGAATGCACAAAGGAGCACTTTAGTTTCTACCTCTGATACATTCGCAGCCGTCCGGGAGTCAAAATCTCACATAAGTGGATGTTTTTTAATGACATTCATGGGGTAAAATCATCACAGCAGACTGAAAAATTGTGTTCAAGGTCCTAGGCGTCTCTGATCAGGTGTACTGACTCTAGACCACAAGGATTTAACACAGATATAAGAGGAACCTGGAGGCGGACATCATTTTCAGTGCTGGAAACAATCCCAGAAAAGTTGTGCAAATCATATTTTGTGATACTGGAACGGCTTACTCGGTTTGCTATATGAACATTGCTATATGAACATTTGATGCATCCTGTCCACTGGTGTAACGGTAAGTGACCTGGAGCCAGTTTGCCCTCCTAAAATAGTTATATTAAGTTATTCCACCACGATTTCCTTATACATAGTTAACTGATTTTGATTG
Organism: Oreochromis aureus; assembly: GCF_013358895.1. Classification (NCBI taxonomy): domain Eukaryota; kingdom Metazoa; phylum Chordata; class Actinopteri; order Cichliformes; family Cichlidae; genus Oreochromis; species Oreochromis aureus. The sequence goes on along the minus strand of NC_052954.1, from coordinate 6,552,128 downwards.
GATAATGCTACTGGTGTTTTCTAGCAACTGATTTATACATTATTAAGCTGTTTGTAGGTAAGACGTGTTTATATATAGTTGTTACTAAGAGGTGAGGAAGGACTTTCCACAGTCACTAGATTAGTGAAGAGCTGACCCAACCCTATTCTGATGTCACGAAGTTATGACAACAGTAACAACTAGGCCAAAAAAGAGTTTTTTCCTACATAATCATCTTAAGGATTTTTTATGCTACACATTTCTACAAATTTTCCATCCAAAACACACCAAAATAAAGCTAGTTATGTTCAACAATGATACAATCCTATCCCCAACTAATGCATGTGCACAGTGGCCTAGCCTTTAGTGCTCCTCTATCAATGATTTACTAGCATCGTGCTAAGATTACCTCCTTCGTCCAGACATCCTCCTTAACCCTCCTCCTAAAACCCCCCGAGACTGTAACCTGCTGCAGTGACCCTTGTCCATTAGAGAGCGACTTCTGAACCAGACTTCCTCCACTGTAGCTTAACGTCCTGCACTTTAGCCTTGTGACAACGTTAATTACTGTGGTTTAAACCTGACGTTTGTTGCACGGAATGAAAAGTGCCTTGCTCAAACCCCTCAGGCTAAGAACTTGTTTCTCCCCAAGCTAAACTAAGGGGTGTTGGGCCAAAAAGCAAGTAGAACACATTCCTTTGTGATGCAAGGATGGATATAAAACTTCATATTAAAGTCGGTCTATTTTAGTGTGTGGAAAGCTGCTTGTTTTCTCCGTCTTCATCATAAGGATAGCAAACATCACCAGAAACAAAAATCTGACCTCAAAATCCCACAATCATACTTCAACTTTCACCTGAATTCAAACACTCTGGGAAGCCCAAGAATGCTAACAGTGTAAGCAGTTTGCAATTTGAAACAAGAGGCTTCACAGATGTCGTGTGCAGCTTGTGTGCCAGGCTTTACCGATTGCACAGACACAAGAGTGCACCCCCTAAAACCCAACCCTACATCCGCTGTGGAGGGTGGAAAGAGATGAAGTGTAGGATTGCTAGACAGGGTGATGTATGATGGGATATGTTTGCTACAGTGACCTGTGTGGAATATACACCACAGGCAAACCTCTGGTGGAGCTGGGTGGTCTAATACTCACATAAAAATGTGTTTATACACACAGGTGTTAAACTTATGTTGTTGACCTTCATTCCCTTGATCTAAAATAGCAACGTAACACACATGGGAAGCTTTAAGTCCAGACTAGTATATTTTTTGAAACAAGTTTAACAGCCTGATTTTAAAAGCTAAAATGTTTGGAACATTAACTGATTACAACTTTTGGCTATTTGTTGTCCACCAACTCCTGAGGAAAGTTCTGGTTGTAGCTGGTAAATGTTACACGTTTATCGGTCGTTAACTCTTTATGGGGCATTGAAAAAAAAACCTATGTGTATATTAGCTTTTCCTTTCCTTTTGTACACACACATATATATATATGTCTCTATAACATATTGGGCTATTAGGGTCATTTCAGAACTACAGACAAAGGACATAAATTGTTCAGAATGAAATTAAATAGAAGCTTGCCCACATCTTTATGAATTTTGCAAACTATTTGGGTCATAAATATTCTGTGCAGAAAAAGCAAGCATGCTTTCTTCCTTTCTTAATGATTTCTGTTGGCATTTTAATTCCACAACTGAATTAGCTGACTAATAGCTTTTTTTATTGTGTTCCCATACAACCAGGCCTGTGAAAACATGAATCCGTATTTGCATTATCACGAATAGTATATTCATGGGTGGCTTGTTCTTTGTGTCAAGATATGTGAACAGTGAGCCTTACAGAGGCCACTACCAACGTATTATGGAAATATTATACACTGATATTGTAAAATGTTCCAGTTTAATAATTAACTGTATTTTAACTTGAAACCATTCATAAATGATTGCTGCTATAGGTATTTATTATATAGCTCAAAATACCTTTTCATAAATCTGAATAACTAAAATGTTTATTATGTCATTAAATTAAAATCTGAGCAAATTTCCTTAGTATAAAAAAAATCAGCTGTGATAAGCTATTGTGGTGGGACTGGTTTACACTAACGTGCAAGTAGTTACAGAATTAGTTTTCTTGTGAGCCAAACTGTGTTGCTCTAGCTGTTTTTATACAGGTTGAGATAGTTTATACACTGGGTGCAGTCTTTTTCCTCTGTGTGTATCCTATTCTCTTAGGGTGTCTATGTAACCTCGGACTGCAGAACTCTGATCCTTACTGCAAGATGACATCTTTAACATTGTACGAACTGCCGCTCAACGTCTACATAATCATCCTGGGCATTGGCCTCTTCATCCTCATGCTCAGCCTCATCTTCTGCTGCTACCTGTTCAGGTACAGGACAAAAGGCAGTACGGCTTTAGAGCTTCTGCATCAGATAACTCTACAAAACTCTTATATTTGTGTGTTTCTATAAACTAGTCACCATTTAGTCATGTGCATTAATTCATTCTAAGTCTGTCAGACTCTCAGTGGAATTGGTCTGTGATCCCAAAAAGTAAATAGGTCTTTCTCTTTTAATAAACATCATAAAATCTGCTGTTAAGTAGACAGAAATGTACAACTAACTTACAAATACAAATAGCAAAAAAGTCAAAAATAGTTCCAAGACATATTTAATCCTCCATTCCCTTGTGCAGGATTTTTTTTTTTTTTTTTTTTTACCTATATTGGAGTGTGTTACAAAACAAAATATCTTATTTCTCAGTTTCTTGCAACTGTGTTTCATCCACAGCCAGACTTGCTTCTTCGTATCATCTTTTATCATTTGACATTCATATGGGAGTTGAAATGAGTCACATGAAACTATCAGTCCAGCTGAAACAAGCTAAATTATATTATGGGGTGGGTTCACATGAGCAGATCTTAATGGCTGACTCTGAACATTAGGAGATAGTATTTTCCACTGTCATTGCATTATGTGGAAATACATGGAACATTGTTGTTTGACAAAATGAAGTGCTGACAGAACAGGGTTAGGACAGTGTGTTGCTTTCAAGCGCTAGCATTCCTGGAAAAAGTCTGTCTAAATGGATTGATGAAGTCATGTTTCATCAGTCATATTGTGGTTTCGCTAGCAAAGGTGTAGTGAAGATACCCCGGAGACAAAGGTGCCTTGGGAAACTTGTAACTCAATCGTTTTTATTTATCCTTCAAATTTAGTAAGGGATTGGTGAACTAGATATTTATTTGTTCCCCAAACCCAAAATAACGCTAATCTATTTATGCTTTACACAGCTTGTGATCAGTGCAGTAAAACTGAATTTCAGGCAGATTTTTTTCCTACAACCGCACATTCCTGACAGAGTTGCAGTTCTGCTCAGTACAAGAGTGGATGGACAGGCTGATACATGAGTTTCACATTGTGTGAATTCCAGACCTGCTCAAAGTACTATCCCAGCTGATTCCTACAGCATGACAAGACTTGTAATGGTGAAGACAGATATGGAAGCATCAGACATAGTTTACAGCTTCCATGCGTCTAAATAATAATATGTTTTTTGTTTGTGCTTCACAGACTGAGGCGACGAGGTGCTAGAGGGCAGTACGGCTACAACGAGGTAATATATTGATATTGTGACCAATATGACAAGTGCCAAATTGTAATCCAGTTACACTGACGTTCACTTTTTCTAGAGAACTGCCATATATATACTTTTTTACACAAATCCCTTCTTTTCAACAGGTTGTTTTAAAAGGAGCGGAGAAGAAACTGAGCCTACTTGGTGTAAGTTAAAGGGGCAAACTGGGCTGAGATGAACAGGAACCAGCCCCAGTGTTAACCATTTAAAAGATATTTATTATACATCCTTTTTGTTGAGTGATTTAAAATGTGAAAAGCAAAACTAAATAAAGGGATTAAATGGAAGCCCAATTTACTGCTGAGCTGTAGTAAATCTGTAATTCACCCAAAGAAATAGGGAACCATTGTTTGGTGTGACTGCAGCGTAAATATAGGATAGGATCAGATAAGTGTAAACTTCATACTACTCCTTTGACTCTTATGACAAAATGCAATCATATCTTTAAAGGTCAAATAAGAAGAGACCATGTAAAAGCATTATACATTATGTAAAACCTGCCAGTTACCTTTAGAACTACTTTCTTACCCATTAGCTACTGGTTTTGAGGTTTAGCTAGCTACAGTAATTACAGTCATGTGAAAGTTTTCACTCACAGTAATCTAGGCAGCCCTGTGAAAACCTAAGTACACCTATACTCCTTTATTGAAATTATGACAGTAAATAACAGCCACATTTTAAATAGACTCTAAAGTCTAGCATTTACCCAGTATATATGAAGGGAAGGTTTTTTATGAAAGTCAGATAGTCACCTGTCCAACGCCATACTCATCAGTGAATGTTACAAGTCATCAAATTTAACTAGCAGATTTTGTTGAATATGGTGCAAACTATTACAACAAAAATGAAGTGGTAGTATGTTCTTAGAAAGAATTTTTGTCTTCTTTGCTAGAGTTAGTTTTCATTTTCCCACAGGAGGGAACTATGGTGTGAACTAACACAATAATTTTTTGGGTCATAATTGGATAAAAATGGCTAAAATTGTCAGATATGGCTGAAAAAAGTATGCCGCTCTGTGGATTTGGCATCTAGATTTAGATTAATCAAAAGTGAAACATACAAACTGCTGAAATAGCAGTGAAATAAAACAGAAAACAGGTGCATAATTGGCCCATACATAGTCATTTACAATCTGGTAACATGCACAATTGATTGGAGTTTTATTTTCAAGTTTGAGTTTTTTCAAGTGTTGTCGTCCCGCTTTCTCCTACACAAAAACAGTTTTTGTCTCACATTTGGCTTTTAGTGATCTGGTCAGTCTACAGGAACTGGGCACCTTGCAGTCACTGAGTCAACCATTAACTCCTTTGTATACCAAAGTATTCTGAGTCAAATGTGCCATCTGTCTGACAGATAAAGCTTGACCCAAACTGGGTCATAAAACAGGTCAATGATCCCAGGTACAGATGCAAATCTACAACCCGAATGGGTAAAAAAGAAAAGAATCAAAGTGACCCAGTCGAAGTCCAGACTTCAACCCGGCTGACATGCTGTGACAGAACCTTCGTGCATAAACAAATGCCTACAAACCTCAATGAACTGAAGCCACATTGTATAGGAGCCACTGATAAAGTCATGCAGAAAACAAGTACTTTAAGTTATTGCTGTTACAGGTGCTCCACGAGCATGACTTCATGATTGTAGCTACCACTTTGTGCTACATGTTATGTATTTATATTTCATTATTTTAGCAGTTTGATACATCATAATAAGCTTAATTAGATTTTGGAAAAGTAAAGCAATCGAATAACTGATTAAATGCCAAAATTGGTGTTGTGGTTATTCTCCCAAGAGAAACTCACAGCTAGCAATAAATGTGTGCTTCAGGAGCTTCTGGAAGATCTCTGAAAAATTATAGTAACTGCTATATCTTAATGTAACTTTTAAGCTACCAATGAGCGAATGAAAAGATGGTCTCTACTGTTAAATCACACCCTGATGTTATGTAATAAGTGTAAAAAAAAGGTAATCAATTTGAATTTTGAATTAAACTGTCATTTGGCCTTTTCAGCAAACATGTGCAGTGTGCTTGGAAGAGTTTCGCAGCAGGGACGAGCTTGGAGTGTGCCCGTGTTCCCATGCTTTTCACAAAAAGTAAGTTGTTTAGTACATCATTCCATGGTAATTATCAAACCTTCATGAGAGCAAACAACTGACTCCATGTTATGAAAACTCCAAACTCAAACTCATTTGTTTTAGTGGTTTCACAAACTTGTAATCATGCACCTAAGCTGACTGCCTGACCGTGGCTCCATTCGTCTTTTTTAAAACCTTAAAATTTTAGTGAAATGTGCGAGGATCTCGACCAGCTGGAGAAACGACATGTGCAAATTTCTTGCTGGTCTCTGCCTTCAATTAGCAGCTGACGCATTCACTGAGGCCGTAAAATTTGGAAAAAGATGCCCAGCAACGCTCACAGGAAATGACTACCAGATTTCTAAGAACTCTTGACCGTGCATGTTTGAACAGGAGGACTTTTGTAACTGAGCCTTGAATTTACCCCGCAGCTTAGGTGTGACAATAACAGCAGCAGTTTTAGACCAGCTTGTGGAATGTACATGCTATTTACAAAGTGTGTGAGCTGTCACTGTTCCTGTATTTCTCTTTTGTTGTGTTTTTAACCACTAAACCATCATTGGGTCGCCAGGGATCTTTTTTGGGGCAGGGTAGGTTCAGTTCATATTGACCCTTTTATATAGACTTTTCACCTACTTTGTATATCCAGGTCTAAATCTTAAAATAGGAAAGCTGAAAGGCCAAAATCCATGTAAAGGAGCTAAGTTAAAAGGTACCATGATCTTGCTTCTGAGACTGTGCTTGTTTAACATGTTGTTAAAATGGAACCTTAAGTATTTCTCTGGTGATCTGATGGATGCTATGTGGTTAAAACTGAATCTTTTCACATAACTTTGCAACTTTGTGACTTTCCCTCATGTCTATCCACATTGATGCAGGTGTCTGCTAAAATGGTTAGAGATTCGCAGCGTGTGCCCCATGTGCAACAAGCCTATTTGTCGCCTCCAGCCTGACCACCAGCAACCAGTGCCTCAGAGTCTCCTGGAGGTCTGAGAATAGAACGTACGTCCAGCAGCACTCCACGGCTCTTCAGTCAATTGACCTGTCACTGTACAGAATCCTGTTCCACAATCTGACACACAGTACTTTTAGTAATGTGAGTATTTTTGAGGCAGAGCTCCTCTGAAAGTGGAAATAAATATAAATATGAGAGGAAATAAGGAAAGCCAAAGAACATTCCCGGCAAACTGAATAAGGCGAGAGTTGGGAATTGTAATCACATTTAATCTGTATGTAGATGGGATTCATGATAGAGTTGCAGTAGGTAGAAATCAACCAAAGGCAGAAAAAAAGGAGAAAGTTAAAAAATAGCCAGCCATCTCCTATGGCTTTCCAATCGTTGGGGTTCCTTCTACCAGATGAGCACAAGATTATGTGCCCAAAACAAGGTAACTTCACTGTTAACATCATACAGAATTCAAACCTCTCTCCTACGTGAACGTCCTGCATGTTCCTGCTTGGAATTCATTTCTTTAGATAAAAGGTGTACATTTTGCAAAAACATGGCTAATTTAGTTTGGTGTTATTCTCTCTTTGTGCAGCCATGCACAGCTCCGAGTGCTCTGGGTATGTTCACCCGTTGGAAGTCCCATTCATGACTAGCTTTGTAGACACAAAACAGAAATTCTTTTAGTCAAACTAACGCAACCATGATAGCGATGATCATCACTATCAACAATAGCTGGGTATGGCCCAGAGACCAGAAAGCTCTGTAGTGGAGGACTTGTTTAAGGCCGAAAAGGCATATCAAGTCAGAAGTTAGCACCAAGTTTTTCAGTTTTGGCTCTCTTCAACTTTGTCCTCTTTTCCCAGCTGACATCAAGTGAAGTTTAACTGTTTTAAACAGAGGTGGAAGAGATTCAGTGAGCATCCACCTGGGCACACCAAGAATTAGCAATCCAAGCGGAGCAGACGTGGAGGGAGAGAGAGGGAGGGAGGTGCAGCACTTCACAGTGGGATAATCTGGAAGTCAGATTTAAATAAAGCTACTTTTTAATGGTGTGGTCACAGAATTATTACTTCACCTCTTGGCGATCAACTAATCCAGTCTGTGCGGATCGCCTCGACGATCAGGAGCTAGCTTTATTAAAGCCTGAAAACAAAACCCAGAGAAAGTGCAGCAGTCCACTTTCCTCTGTGACTGCTGGATTACAGCATGCTGGGAGGTTATCGATTTTCTTTTTTCCATTGTTGCCAAAATGATTTTGTCCACTGTAGCTTTAACACAGTCAAGCCAGATGTGTAAACTAATGGACAAGTGCCTTCAAGATGCATACAATGCAAAGCCCACTAAAAACAGATGAAGTATTTAAGAGACTTTGTAATATAAAAGAGAAAAAGAAACTGGATTTGAAGTGAAAAATGTAGCATCCATGTAGTTTTGCCAAAAAAAAAAAAATCCGACAAAATAACAACAACTCAGACCACAAATCATGCTTCCCTTCATCAACTTGTGATGACAAAGTTGTGACGATTCGTGTTTAAAATTCAGTTTGCTGGTTATGGTGGAAGTGACGGTGCTACGTGTGAACAGTGAATGTGAAACTTGTCAGACATAAGTCTAAACGTCAGACTTCAAAAGGCTCCAGTTTAATATAGACACAAGTTTTGCTTCAGGTTAATGTTCTCTGGCTCCAGCCACCAAACCTTTGTGCAATTTAAAGACAGCGTCATCATCAGCAGTATATGAGCAGGATCATTAGCACATTGTAGAGATACCAGCTAGAGTCACTAGTTAATGCAAACTTGCTGATCAAGTGGGGTCACATAATATAGCTTTAAGCACGGGTCCTTTAGTGCGTCAGCTGTGCTGGGCCCTCTGCATGCTGGGAATGTCAATGTGCAGTGTGACTACTGTAACTGAACTAATGAGATTATTTCTGCCTTCAGAGCAGCTCTGCCTCTGAGAAATGTTTGTATGACAAACTCCAGTCTGCTTGTTGTTGTTTTTTAACTTTACCCAAAAATGACATGCAGCTCCTTGTGAATATGATTTGCTTTGATCGTTTGCTACATTTTCATAGAGCCTGAGAAAAAAAACGTACAGTCTCTTGACAATGTTATGAAGAGATCTGAACCTCTTTTGTCTCAGTGTGATGAGATGACGATGATGATGATGATGATGATGATAATGAATGCAGAGACTGTAAAGAAAGTGCAAAATGACCAACAGGGCTGATTTAACTTAAGGAAATGGGATTATTATGAACTAACAAGAGGAAGAGGTGTATTTATTCGGGTGTATCTACTATTTCTCAGTCAGCTCCATACTATTGGGTTGCCAAGCTGAGTGAAGGTAGCCATGTCCCAAATGACAAGACAGTTGATTCATATAGGCTCTGATAGAAAAGAGCTGGTTGTTCATCTACAGCTAAGGGTCTCGAGTGACTCACCCACTAAAATATACCTGATTTTGATATTTGTTCTTCTTCTTTTTTTTCTTTTTTTTCTTTTTTTAATCATAACAAGGTTTCAGTAAAAATATACTGTGAGTCTGTGATGACACAGCACTTTTACACGAGTGTTAACATGAACTAATTCATCTTTAAGGCAATCTTAGCTCCCCATGTCTGAAGAGGTACACTTGCTAAAGTAAGAAGGGACTGCAGTGACATGAAAGAGCCTGTCTGAGAACAAGTGAGGTACATCATAAATATAATTCTCTGTATTCACCATGTTATACAGGTTAAGTACTGTGTAAACTGTAACTATAACTGTTTCTGACTTCTAAAATATATTCAGTACAATCAGCTTTTTGATAAAGTTGTCTGGATCCACATCTTTTTTTGTGTAGATTTGTTACATGTACACAATTAAAACTTTTTATTTCTATATTGTCATTTTAATATATGAAAAAAAAGCCTGTTGGTACTCTCGCTATATTTTAGCAACTCTAATCTTTTACAGTGTGTCCTCATACAGAATAATCACAGTGTTATAACCAATGAGTTGCCACCTTATTGGTGCTATATAAATGTACCCACCAATAATTCAGTGTAAGTTTAAATACAGTTTGTTGTTATCTTTTTAGCAGTGTCTCTGGTGTTGACAACCTCAGCCTGTTGGTTCGTCTCTCCATCAACCACTCTGAGCTTTGAAGTAACCAGACAATTATTGTACCACTATGGGATGCTGTAAAAACCATTACTGGTCTCCAGTGGGGATCCAGATTACTTTAAAATTAAAATATTCACATATCTGTTGACGTTTATCCAGCACCTTCATTCAGTCCAAATTTAAATCTGTGTTACATTTTACGGTTTATGCCTAAATGTCTGTGTAGGTTCTCAGTCATCCAGATCATGGTAGACTTAAATGTTTGAAATGAAAGCAGCTGGACCTCTTTTTGGTTTCACCTTTCATCCAAGAGGTTTCTTTGGTTTAATCCAGCAAACTGAAGAAGCCTTAATGGTTTGTGGCCACATATCAAAAGAATTATAGGCTATTTTCATCAGCGTACCTGCTAATTAACTGACATGCTAAACTAAAATAGCAAACATTACTTTTGAAACATCAGTAATGTTAGCATTATTACTGTTAGTTTGCTAGCATACTGACCTCAGCATTCAGCTTTAAAGTTCTGGTGTGCCTGTAATAACAATCTGATTATTTCATATCACCATTTCTGCCTGTATTTATTACAGGAAATCACGATATACTGAACTCTCAGTTCAGTATATCTCAGTTGGGGTTTGAAAGCCTGTCTACTGGGGATTAATAATGCTAGAAATAATTCCTTGCTGGAGAAAATTTGCGTCAGACTACATCTATCCTGCAATACAGAGCAGAAGTCTTCTTAACTCATAGACAAAATTTCTGGTCTACTACAGGGTCCTTACGGGGACAAATAAGGAACTGTACAGGTACGAAGATGCACGTCTTACTGCATAAATATGCACAACACAGAAGCAGAGACAAAAGAAAGCTGTTGCACAGAGTCAGCAAATGTCTGGAAATTCTCTGTTCAGGTATGACATCAGGGTATTTGCGCAAAGAACACATCAACTGTGTCATGAAAAGGTTTTCAAAGATACTAATTATTCATTATTGACACTGACTAACCGGATTACACGCAGACACTTGAAAAGGCAGAAATCTCATTTGAGTTCCCAAAACACCACACTACAAATGTTCTAACATCTATATTCCCACATGCCCTGAAAGTAGTTCACAGTTCCTCATAAAGTAAATATTTAACCTCAAGAAGTCTCAGATATCAGCTTGTATTCAGTGTTCTGCAGACAAATTACCTCATTACAGCAAGCGGAGAGAATGATTGGAAGATAGAGAGGATAATCACAAAGGGAGGGGATAAGCTGGTTCACTAGTTCTCTCAGTTGCCTTAATTATAAATAGATATCAAAGAGCATATGGTTCTGTTTATCTTTTTGTCTTTGTCTGGAATGGTTGTTTTTGTTTCCTTTGCATCCATGCGTGTATAAGCAATCAAATCTCTGGGCTTAGTGACTCACCCAATGTCTCTTTCCTCTTTCTGGGTGCACAACTCTAAGTGGCTGTAGTCTCTCAGTCAGCAAATGGGCTGATTGTTATCCTCCTGCAAGATGATCTGCCACATCTGGCATAACCTGACTCGAAGAAAACAGGAGAATGAAGAAAACTTTATCTTATTTGAGAGTGCAATAAAGGATAATACATCCACTCATGATACATATTGTCCTTTATGGTTCACACAAAATTAACATGTGTCACAGTTGATAATTTACCAACAAATTAACCATCTGTTCTGATATACAATACACAAGCTATTCACTGTTATTCCTGCCTCCTAATTCCCAGGAACTGCTAGTCCTTTATTTATCCAGGTAAAGATTACAAATCTCATTTCCAAGAGACACCTGGCACCATGACAACAAAAGTCAAAATACATGTACCACACAAGTACATAACATTTAAAACAAATACAATATCCCATACGAACATGTGAAAAATATACAATAACAGATCAATTAAGAGCGACATTAAAAACAATCACACTGACTAAAAGAGTTATTCTCTGTTGTATCCCATCATCAGCATATGGATGTACCAGAAGTCACTTCCCAAAACTAAAAAAACAGAGGCAGCCTGATGTCACACAACTGTCAACTCATTGTTGTTGCTATTTTGACTTTGTGGATTATAAAGAAGATGTGATTGAGGTTCAGCTTTAATTCAATGGTTTTAACAAAAATAAAATGTCAAAATTCTTTTTTTTACTTGGATAAAAATCCCTTGCAGCTGAAGACTGCTGGGCCTTAGTTGCAGCTTGTTTGTGAGTCTTTTCTTTAACTGAAACGCATACTAAAAAAACATGTTGGGTTTTTTCCATTTTTAATAAAACAAAGAGTGGAAATACCTCCAACACACAAACATTTGACAACACCGCATGCAATTCATTTGCACACATGTGATGTATTTGATATGCTGCTCAGAGATGGTCGTGACTCTCAAATCGGAGCCAATGATAACTCATCCTCTATGCTGTTGCATGCTGGGGCGGCAGGTTGGGTGTTGCAGATGCCAACGGTCACAGGAGCACGCTCAGTGAGAGACTTAGATTACACAAATGGACCACAGAACGACACAGGAAATCATTCCTGCCTGTACAACTCCTCCATCTAATGCACAGTACACAGAGCAATAGTTACTTTTGCACATGCTCTACAGTGAAATTAAGAAATAAAAAAGTTTTACAGGTTAGAGTAAAATGTCAGTCATTTATATTTCATCTCTGTAATATTCTGGATATTTGTAATTGAGCTATTTATATATATCAGAGCTATTTCTTATATTTTATTAACTTTTCAATATATTGTATTATTAAATTTAGTTCACTCTGTTACTGTTCTAATTGTCTTGGATTAATAAAGATTCAGATTCTCTCCCCTGTGGAACAGAAACTAAATTGTTAGAATAAAATTAGAGTTCTTAGGCTCATTTAAACCTAGGTGGCGATGTCGCAAGGTAGCCAAAATTCTGTCACTAGTGCAGCATTGTTTTGTAAGCTTTCTGTTTACTCAGATCAGTGACTGCCAACTTCCCCCTCACACCACATCAGTCATTAACCCCAGTTTTACAGCAGGACCCAAGTTTTCCCAGCAGAGCCCTGACCAAAGCGTTGCACTGCCTCCGCTAGTTTGTATTGTTCCCATGGTGCATCCTGGTACCAGGCGCACAGGCTCATGCACCGAGGCATGTATGCAATGTAAAAGAGGACGTGATTCATCCGACCAGGACACCTTCTTCTATTGAGCTGTGGTCCAGTTCTGATGGTCATGTGCCCATTGTTGGTGCTCATAGTGGTGGATAGGGGTCACCATGGGCAGCCTGACTGGTCTGCAGCTATGCAGTCCAGTGCACAGCAAACTGTGATACTCTTTCTATTCTGACACATTTCTACCAGAACCAGCATTGATGTTTTCTGTAATTTGAGCTACAGTAGTTCATCTGTTGGATTGGACCTCACAGCCAAGCCTTCACTCCCCACATGCATCAGTGAGCACTGGCTGCCCATGGCCCTGTTCTTATTTCACCATACTGACCACTGCAGACCAGGAACACCCCACAAGAACTGGAGATTTGGAGATGCCCAAAGCTGACCCAGTCACCTAGCCATCACAGTTAGGACCTTGTGCTTTTTACTGATTCTAACTCAGCAACTTTGAGGACTTTGAGTTCCATGATGAAGATGATCAGTATTCTTCACATCACCTGTCAGTGGTCATAATATTATGGCTGATCAGTGTGCATCTTGGTTTTGTTATTGTTTTCCATCTTTTAAGCTCCTGTTTTCTGTGGTTTTAATCGTGTAACACATGTAATGCAGAAATAATGGGTCCAGCTCTACAGCAACGTTTACATTTATTATTTTAATGAAGTTGTGTTCTTGCTGCTTTTGTGTTGATCTGTATATGTAACAGCATGCAGAGGTCACAGGTCACCGAGAGCAGAGCACGGTGCCGGCTGCCGATGTCTTCTTTCGTATGAAAGGCCGCAGATCTGGGGGCCTCCGTCTTCCATGAGGTGAAAACATAAAGCGGAGGTGTTTAAAGGCATTGTTTAACAAATCCCTGAGCCTCAAGGCACTGGAGAAGTCCAGCAAGACCACACAGGCTTTTCTCTTAAACACCTGCATGGTCATAATACAGAGCATACATGTTAAAACAATAGAAACAGTATTTAAAACTTTCAGTGCTGTGTACATATATATTTCTCTGAATCAGTGCTGTTAAAAGCTGTGAGAGTAAGCACCTTTACATCAATGGTGGTCGGAGGGAGGAGGCTGAGCAGCAGCTCTCTTTCATACCAAGATCGTGGGAGGTTATCAATTTCAATAGATACAGTCTGACAAAAGAAAAACAAAATATTTCATAAAATTATCAATTATCCATCATGAAACAAAACAAACCTTAAGATTTTTGTTTTCTTTTTGTGGGAGTCCAAATGTTTCATTACCCGTCTGTAAGCTGGAAACAGTGGTTCCCACAGAATGGGACGTCTGTACAGTGGGCGGTAACTACAGCTGCCTGGTGGTGGTCGATCAGGACGTTCTGATCTTTTATCCTTGCGGCCCTCTCCGACCTCCCTGATACCTACTTGAGCTACAAAGAAGACTTTGGTGCTTCTCTTCATTTCCCTCAAGGCCACGGCAGCTTCATCGGCACTGTGGTAATGCACCATGCCGTATCTGTGATTGTTTTTCACAGTCGTCTGAAGTACGAGAGGAAAATCGTGAAGCAAATTCAAGTTGAACGTAAGTGAATTTTGCAAAGCACGTTTGTAAGACAGTTACCTGAACAGAGATGACACATCCAAAAGGTGAGAACATGCTGAGCAGATCCTTGGCAGTAACAGCTTGGTCAGAATTCAGGTAGACTTTCATTTTCTGTCAGAGTAAAGCACAGAGTCAGACAGCAAAGCACAGAGCTGACGTGTTGTCCTGTTATGATCCTCAGAAAGCAGAAGGGAAACGTACGTTGGTCCATTCAACATTTCTCCAGTCAGAAGGAACCATCTGTTTGGAAACCTCACTGGCTGCATAGCAGTTTTCATATCTGATGCTGTCCATTGCAATTGCGCATCAAAACCCCTCAACTGTAATTTCAGAATACAGCTTTTAACTGCAGATTTGGTCACATGTCAACTGAAGAAAAACAAAAACAAATTTGTAAAATAAGCTGAGTTGTAACCAAACGTAGGCCTGTGACAGAAATCCTAAAAGTAAGACACAGTTACAGCTTTGAAAATAAATTCAGTTTGATTCAAACCAGTTTGTTTCCTAGCAACGTGATGCAAATCTGCACAGCAGAACTAGCTTAAACTTGGCATTCAGACAGCATCGCGTACAAAATGGTCTCCTTTTTTAAAATTAAACAAAAACATAACATAGAAATACATTCTACTACTAGTAGGACTTTATTCTACTACTGATGTGATTTTTAGATAATAATTCATGTTGTGAAATAGAGAACATGGATGTGTGACTCCAGGGCGAGTGATGAGTTTTGTTTAACTATTTTACAGCAATTCTGGACTCGAGTGACACGTGAATGTAAAAATGCCTTACTGTTACTTAAAGTCGTAGACATGAAAAGAAAAATGGTCTTCACATATTTGGCTGTAGACATACAAAGTACAGCTGGGAATGCCTTTTGTTTGTTGTTGTTGTTGTTTGCAGAAAGGTGGCTGATTATCACAAATTAAAATGTCCTCGTGGTGACGACCAGAGGGAAATGATGACAGACAAAGTCAATATCAGCAGGGACACATGAGATTAGTGCCACATTCATTCTGCAGTAGGAGCAGGAGTCCTTCAAAAGATTGTGATTATTTCTGTATTTTCACAGATTAAAAGAAAACACTGAGCACTGATTCATTGTTGCCTTCAGGATCCCATCTGAATCCTTTCTTAGAGAGCACCTCATGGGACTGGAACTTACAGCTGTACAGTGTAGGAATGCATTTAAAATACTTAAGTTATTGGTTACTTAAAAGTATAATGTGCTTCTTCTTTCCCATAAAACCTTGCATTGTTGCCTCGTTATTCTGCTGTACCTGTCAGAACAGTATGATTTGTGTCCTTGGAAAACTGAATTCTGCAACTTCTTTTTCCAACTTTTTAATTTGCAGCTATGCACCGAGGTTGCCGTCACTTTATATTCTCTTTTTGCTGGTTTTTTAGCTTTGTTTTCATATCTAAATACCAGGAGAAATATCATATCTGTGTTCTCATTAGGACTGGGATTTGTGTAGGGCCTTCAAATCCAAAGACAAAGAGGAGTTGAAAAGGGTGCAGAGAGAGTTGAGGGGACTGATAAGGAATGGGAAGGACAGCTACAGGCAGAAGATGGAGAACCAGCTTCAGCAAAATAACGTTGGTGAAGTCTGGAGAGGCCTCAGAACCATCTCAGGCCACAAACATCAGAACTCTCTGCCTGGGAGGGATGTGAGGTGGGCAAATGAACTGAATCATTTCTTCAACAGATTTGATTCAGCCATGAGGCAGTCTCCAACATCGGCTGCAGACTCACCCACCCCCACTGCTGCTGTTCCACCTCAGACACTTCACACCTCCTCTATTCACCCTGCTCACTCCTCCCAACCCCCAACAACAGCATCCAATACACACTCTGTCACGATCCTGGGTCTTATGACCCAGTGTTTTGAGTTTTAGTTCTTTTGATGTTTATAGTGTATGTTTAAGCTTATTAGGTTTCCTATGTTCATTTGTTATTAGATTCCCCTCGTGTCTTCCATCCCCTGTGAAGTCTCCCTTGCCCTTCATGTGTTTCATGCCTGTGAGTCTTATGTTGTCAAGTTCATGTCGTCAGGTCTCTGTCTCATGTTTCCTGTTTTATTTTGAAGAGATCTTGTGTCCATAGTGTTTAGTTTTACTCTTCCACTGAGGTCGTTATGTTCATGTGTGTCAGCTGTTTCTCCATGTGTTCCCACTTCCCTCATTATCCTCCTGTGTGTATTTAGTCCGTGTGCTTTCAGTCAGTCCTTGTCAGGTCGTCTGCTCATCCACATCTCAACTTCAGGTATCCATGTTCATGTTTAAGGTTCTTCATGTTTAGTTTTAGTTCACCCAGTTTAGGTTATTGTTTGTTTCACCAATGCTCTTTTGTTTGTACCTTTTTGCTAGCCACAATAAACGGCTTGTTTTTTGTTAAATCCACGTCACGTTCAGTTTTTGGTCTGCGTTTGAGTCCTCTTTTGCAACACATACAGTCTGCCCCAGCCAGACTGTGACACACTCAACACAAGGCTCCAGCTTGTCTCTCTCAACCACCCAGGTTAGGAGGGAACTGAGGAGGATTAAAGCCAAGAAGGCAGCGGGTCCAGATGGCATCAGCTCGAGGGTCGTCAGGTCCTGTGCTGACCAACTGTGTGGGGTGATGGAGCACCTCTTCAACCTGAGCCTGAGGCTGGGAAGAGTCCCACAGCTCTGGAAAACCTGTGTTGTTCCAGTGCCAAAGACTTCACGCCCCAAGGACCTCAACAGCTACAGGCTGGTGGCTCTGACATCCCACCTGATGAAGACCCTGGAGTGGTTGGTCCTGGCTCAGCTTCGGCACCTTGTGAGCTCATCACTGGACCCACTTCAGTTTGCCTACCAGCCTGGCATTGGCGCGGATGATGCCATCATTCACCTCCTACATCGTTCCCTCGCGCACCTGGAGACCGCTGGGAGCACTGTGAGAATCATGTTCTTTGATTTCTCCAGTGCCTTCAACACTATTCTTCCCTCGGTTCTGAAGGACAAGCTGGAGAACTCTGGAGTGGGCCATCACCTCACTACCTGGATTTTGGACTACCTCACCGACCGACCACAGTATGTGAGGACTCAGGGCTGTGTGTCGGACAGGGTCGTCTGCAGTACGGGGGCCCCACAGGGAACGGTTCTGGCTCCGTTCCTCTTCACCATCTACACTGCAGACTTCTCCCACAACTCCACCCAGTGCTTCCTGCAGAAGTTCTCTGATGACTCTGCAATAGTCGGCCTCATCACTGATGGGGACAACAAGGAGTACAGACGACTGACTCAAGACTTTGTGGACTGGTGCCAGCTGAACTACCTCCAGATCAATGCCAGTAAAAAGGAGCTGGTGGTAGACTTCCGCAGGCACAAGCATCCTCCACTGCAACCACTGAACATCCAAGGTATGGACATTGAGGCTGTGGACAGCTACAGGTACCTTGGTGTTCATCTGAACAGCAAACTGGACTGGACTCATAACTCAGACGCCCTCTACAGGAAAGGGCAGAGCAGGCTGTACCTGCTGCAGAGACTCAGGTCGTTTGGAGTGGAGGGCCCACTCCTGAAGACCTTCTATGACTCTGTGGTGGCCTCAGCCATCTTTTATGGTGTGGTCTGCTGGGGCGGCAGCATCTCTGCTGGGGACAGGAAGAGACTGAACAGGCTGATCCGAAGGGCCAGCTCTGTTCTAGGATGCCCTCTGGACCCAGTGGAGGTGGTGAGTGACAGGAGAATGGCGGCTAAGCTGTCATCCCTGTTGGACAACATCTCCCACCCCATGCATGAGACTGTGACGGCACTGAGCAGCTCCTTCAGTGGGAGACTGCGGCACCCACGGTGTGGGACGGAGAGATTTCGCAGGTCTTTCCTCCCCACTGCTGTCAGACTCCACAACAAAGACTTCAAATGATCAAACACACACATCCACACATGTGCAATAACACTAATGTGCAATAATCTTTTCTGGCATCGTTGTATTTTTACTCAGTTGTATATAGCATTTGTATTCTATTTTTATCTTATTGTATATTTTATTCTACTGTATATAGTATTTTATTCTATTCTGTACAGTTGTGTACTGTACTTATTCTTATTTTATTTTATTCTAATTTTTGCTTCATAACTTTTGCACTGTCCACTTCCTGCTGTGACAAAACAAATTTCCCACGTGTGGGACTAATAAAGGTTAT
Organism: Oreochromis aureus; assembly: GCF_013358895.1. Classification (NCBI taxonomy): domain Eukaryota; kingdom Metazoa; phylum Chordata; class Actinopteri; order Cichliformes; family Cichlidae; genus Oreochromis; species Oreochromis aureus. The sequence continues at coordinate 6,533,487 of NC_052954.1, read as the reverse complement.
CTTATCTTTAGCCTATGGCCTATAGGTTTACTTTGCTAAATGCTAATTATGACACAGCACGCTTCAGGTCTCTTATGGAGAAATGTGAAAGTAATGTAATGAGTACTGTAATGAATTACTTTCTCCTTGGAGTAGGTACTTAACATACTGCGTTATTTTTGAGTAACAACAACAACACTGATAAGAGCAGAAACAGCTCCAACGTGCACACACAACATCCACAGCAAGCAATTAATTTGCATGAATGCCTTTGATATATTGCTTACTGATGGTGGTGACTCTGAGAGTGGAGCCAATGAGAACCCGGATGGCTGAATTCTTATCAGTTCCCATCTCTACTGAAATACATTTCCTATAATGACGACATAACTGAAAAGAATTCCTGTTTTGAGAGATCATTGAGATCAACCGTTAAAAAATAGAAAAATAAGTTTTTACTGCTGGTATTTCACAAAATGACAGACAAAACCTTTTTTGTGACTTAGCTGACGAGTTCTGTTTGTTGTTTTGTTTTTTGCAAAAATACAGGATAAAGTCCAAATAAGCTGAGAGTACTTTCTGTAACTCTACAGATTTATTTCTGATTGTGTGCCTTTACTTTCCTGTTCAGTGGTTCCTTCCCGTTCATGTTCCTCAGAGAATGCTACATTAACACAAGGCCCCCTAACACACACACACACAGACACACACACACACAGACGGGCTGCTCAGGTTTGTAGATATCCGAGAAATATTTTTTCTAAAAGAAATGACTGAAATAATGATGTAAGGTCTGTTCTAAATGCTGCTTTGGTTTATCTGTAACAGCATGTCTTAACTGTGATGGTCATATCAGTGCAACATGTAACTCCATTAGGACTGCTTATCTCTATGTTACCATGGAAACAAAGGTGACTTCACACAGGAACCTATGTGTGGACTTTGTTAAACTTGTTTTCTCTTGTAGTAACTTAAATAACTCTTCTAAACATGTACAAGTTTCACACAAAGACTTTATCACGGAGATTATTAACAGCTCTCAATGACAACTATGGTAAAACACCTCTGTGATGTATATACACTTGAATTACTGGCAGCTTTTAGAGGCATGTTGACAGTAAATACCCAGGTCACCCATAGGTGTATTCATAGATATCGTTAAATATAGCAGAGGAAAATAATTGCTTTTACACCATATTATGGGCAAATATTTCACACAGATATGTTTTCCCTAAACTACCACTTAGATATTTGCTTTTGAGATTTCTTCTTGTTTCCTTCAAATCTGGAACTCCAGGCACCTCGCTCGATTCATAAGCAGTCCCAGTTACTGTCTCTGGTGACCCCGTGTGGTTGAAAGGATGATTAACACCAACACCTTTTCAATTAACATAACTGAATTGATTTCCCTGTAATTCTTGTTTTACATTGACTTTTTGCTCTGAATGGATAAAGCCCCATGGAGCTGTACCCCAAAAATGTATCTGTAGTTTTCCCTCTGGAAATTTTCATCAAGTTTTTAATAGAAGGAACTGAGTCAATAGAGTTACATTTTTAGGGTTTTGCATCTTCTGCGATGATGTCAGTCACATCATAGCACCATGACTCACTTTTTGTAGTAACCACTGGGGTTTCAGGCCATGATGTTGGAAGAAAAGGCCTGACTAGCAGTCTATGGTCCAATGCATCCCAAAGGTGTTCTGTCACGTTTAGATCAGGACTCAGGCAGGGTAGTCAAGTTCTTCTATACTAAACTTGCTCATCCATGTCCTGAAGGACCTTACTTTGTTTACTAATATACAGTCAAGCTGGAACAGGAAGGGGCCATCCCCAAACTGTTCCCATAAAGTTGGAAGCAAGAAATTGTCCAAAATGTCTTGGTATGCTGAAGCATTAAGAGATCCTTTCACTGGAACTCAGAGGCTGAATCCAGCTCCTGAAAAAAACAACCACACACCATAATCCCATAAGTACCATTCTCCTGGCAGCGGCCAAAACCAGAGTTATCAGTTGAATTGCTAGATCGATAACTGTGATTCATCACTTTATAGAACATATCTCCATTTGTCCAGAGTGCTGTGGCAGTGTGCTTGACACCACTGCATCTGAAGCTTTGGATGCAGCTCATGGAAAGCCCTACCATGAAGCTCTCTAGCTGCACTGTTCTTGAGCTAATCATGAAGCTTCAAAAGTTTGTAGAAGTAGTCTGCGTGCCTAGGTGCTTGATTTTATACACCTGTGGTCATGAAAGTGACTGGAACACCAAAATTCAATGATTTTGCTGGGTGAATGAATACTTACCAATATATTGTGTAACTGTGTATTGTTTTGTAGCTTCCTTGTAAAGATTAATAGGTAACCTTCTCTCTATGACCTCTGGTCGCTACATTGCTTGGAGATTACTTTGTGTGGCTAATCATTAGTAATTAGTTTAGCCGTTTAGCTCCTTTACTAGCCATTGAAGACTGTCTCAGTAGCACCCTCTGCTGTGCGCCTATTGAATTACAGCCAATTTCTGTGCAAGAGGATTAACAGGAATTTCACTGATTCATTACAAAGTGTCTATTTCCATGAGCCATGAGTATCACATACAGGGCAGTCAACCCTTCGCTACAACACTTTGTGTCTTTCAGAGTCATTCACGGATACATGTCAACCTGCCGGCTGAGTCAGAGTCTGTGAAGTTTCAGTGCTTTCTAACAACAGCAGCTACTTAAACGCATAAAGACAGGCATACAATTATTTGTTGAAGGCTTCTTTAAAGAATACTTGGGAGCCACTATATATTCGATACAGTATATTAATTATATATTAGTGATAAAGAAAAGAATAGGTTTGATATATAATTTATGCTCAAGTCTAGGGTCAGATCACATTTATTTTGAAGTACCCAGACCGGAAGTTGTAATATAGTCGCCATTCGCCGAACACGAGCGAGGGAAATTGGGTTGTTTATATGAGCATGAAGAAATCAACAAAGTGCATTAAGTTAGGACGTGATATCGTTTTGTGTTAAATGTAATTTTTAGGCATTAGTACGTCTGAAGGATGTTTTTTACTTAGTCATTTTCAGTAACGTTAGCTGCTAAACGGTAGCCGCTTTCACGTGCGTTCTTTTTTTCTGGTCTTGCATGTAATAAGCCAGCTAACGTTAGCCGCCTAGCCAAGCGTGGCTAACTTACAACAAGTTTAGCCAGACTTAAAGAAAACGTCGCTCGTTAGTGCAGAGCTGAAATTTAGCCAGAGGAAGCTGTTAAAGTTTCCATTTTGGCCGTAACTAAAAGAGACCAATGAAGGGTTTTGAAGCGGGAATGTCATCGCCTCCGTTAGGTCGCAAGAGTCATGAAGGGTCAGCGAACGCATCAGACAGCGACTCCGAGGACGAGGTGCGTTTACAGGTGTTTTCCCTCACCTGTGTATTTTTCCCTGCTGTGTTTATTCATAATGGAGGCGGATTTTCATGCTGTTCTGACAGTTATATCTACTGTCCAAGAGCTGTCCTGCCCACTGAACTTAGCAGAACAATGCACTATACGAAATGTACACGTTAATATAAAAAGTAGCTGACGCATAGTAATTATAAGGTTATAGTGATTTTTTTAAAATTATGTAATCATTTACGTTGGTTTGTTTACGTTTCTACAGCCCACGCTCCCCCTTAATCAGTTCTATCCATACATCCGCTGTGCCCTTTGCTGTGGGTTCCTCATAGATGCCACCACCATCACGGAGTGTCTGCACACATGTGAGTTACATCTTTGTCTGCTGCGTTTAATAATTAAATGTGGTACATTCTTTGTGGTGGGAATAATGGTTGTATCAGCATTTATGCAGTGCTGTGCAAATGTCTTGCACCACATCACTTACAAAAAAATGCAAGGAAAATGAGAAAAAGGTGCATACATGTGCAAATATACATGGAAATGCAGTATATAAGACAACAAAGAATTTGTACAATTGCTACAAGCTTGAAAGTCTATATTTGATCCACTACCTTAATTATATGGGGAAGCCTTCTTGTAGTTTCTTTAAGTAACTTTCAGAAATAGTTCTCCAGGCTTCTTGAAGGACATTCAAACCTTTTTTTGGATGTTGGCAGCCTTTTGTTCCGTCTCTCTCAAGATGATCCAACATTGCTTCGTGTAGCATTCAGGTTGAGATCCACGGGAGGTGCAGTGTTTGGGGTCACTGTCAAGCTGTAATGTGAAGCCGTTGCCATTCAGATGCATTCCAGACAGTAATGCGTGGGAGATCAAAATTCGACAATACTGAATTTCATTATTTTTGACACGATCTTCATTTCCCTGAAAATGGTAAGGTAGAAGGGCTTAACTGAAAACAAGTGAAACACATTGAACAGCGTTCAGAAAGCCTGAATAACTATTACTCAAGACCACTTTAAAAATTAGAAGAAAGTCTGGCTCTTTGGAAGCAAAATGTAAAGAAATAAACAGTGGCTCAAGATATTTGCACAGTACTGTAGATAATAGAGATGAATGCCACAAATACATGAAATATGTATATGAAGCAATGTCTGTTTGCATAGTAGCTTACATTTCTGCAGAAAAGTCGTAATGATCACAAGTATTTTTCACACAGATTTAAATGATACTTAAAAATGTTTGTGGTCATGAGAGAAATGGGTATTTGATGTCTGAAAAGTATTTTTTGTGCTTTTTTTCCTCCCCAAGTTTGCAAAAGCTGTATTGTGAAGCACTTCTTCTACAGCAACAAGTGTCCCACATGCAGCATTGTTGTCCATCAGACACAACCTCTTTACAACATCAGGTGAGTCTGACTATTCTGGTCACATAGGAATCGTCTAAGCAACTTTCAGGTGCTTTTTTTCAAAAAGGGTCAGCACAGCAAGTAGCTCTTCATGTTATGATTTGGCAGATTTTTATGCCAGATCAGTACATCAGGTCTTATGGAGTTATGAATCCTAAGTAGACAGTTTTGGTTCTGATGGTTGTACAGAGCAGGCAAGGAGAGAGGTACAACAGTGAGTTCTTACAGCCTGTCATGGTTTGGTGCTGCTTTTCAGCCAATCATGTTGATTTGTGTTGTATCACATGAGGCTGATCTGCCACACAGTTCCATCTGTAAAGTGCTTTATATGCTGAATAACCATTATAGCTGTTTTAAAAAAGCACTGCATGTGTTTTGTATTTTCATAGCAGATTATGATGAAATAAGAGTGGCTCAAGACTTTTGGACAGAACTGAAATCAGGGAAGTGGAGAAGAAATGAGTGCTTTACAGTGTATCACAGTGACCCCAGCAGCCTGAGCCTAGAGCAGTGTAACTAATGTCTCTTTTCCATTAGTGTCAACTCGACTCAGTTTTGGTTGTTTTTCATTAAAATTGAGTACCTCCTAAATGTGCGTGGGGTTGTTATAGCAACATGGCTAAAAGTCCCATCACGTCATTTGTATATAACACAAACACAACATAACAATGGAGGACATTGAGGTGATGGTATACCTGCTGCTCTGTCTATGACTTTTGTCAGACTCTGGGACACAGTGTCGCTCTCATGACTCGAATGATGCCACTGGCTAGCCAGTCAGTCTACTGATGTCACATTTCAGATCATTCAAATCACGTGGAACCCTGGCTGAGTAGGCACTAAAAGGTACCTGATACCAGGTGCTACCACCTATTGAAAAACCCTAAAAACTGAGTCGATTCAAGCCGAGTAGGTACTAGTGAAAAAAATGCTGTAAGGGATGCTCGTCTTTTTTCCAGGGACTACTTGAGCACACATTGACCTCCCCAATGGAAACTTTAGCCATGTTTAATATGAGTATGCATCGAGGTTTGTCTCGTTTCCCTGCAGGCCCGACAGACAACTTCAGGATATAGTTTATAAAATGGTCCCCTTCTTGGAAGAGCGTAAGTATGTAGGCATATGAACCATATTTGATGTGCTGCATTTTCCAGTCCACATTTTAATGTGATCTCTCTCTCTTGCTCCCCCCAAAAATGCAGTTGAAAGAGAACAAATGTGTAACTTCTACAAAGAGAGAGGACTGGATGTACCAAAACCAGGTAACATGTTTCAACTGTTGAAGTGTAGTAAGGCCAGTGCATTGTAATATACAGTATGTAAGTACCAGATAAAGTAATAACTGACCACATGACCTTTGACAGTTTTGTGTTTAACGAGGAGCTGCTGTGCTCTTCTTCTTTTCTCTCTTATAATATGACAGCGCTGGGTTGTCATGTTAAACATAGACACAGTTCCAAGAGAAGCCGAAGCCTCAGCGTTCCCCCCTCTCACTCATTTTCAAACATTTTTCTCTTCTGCTGATGATGCCTTATGATTAAAATGCAAAATCCTAATTTTATGTATTGCTGTAATTTCTGTTGCTGTGGATGTTTGCTCTGTCAGCTCTCATATCCTGATTTGAATTCATTAAAGGGCTACTTTAAGATAGACGGAGTGCTAAGGGTTGAAATTTTTAGAGCTGTGCTATAATTGTGCAGCCTGTGTTGCTCCTTAAGCGTAGTAATGTTAGACTAGAACCGAGTAAAAATGCAATTTAGATTTACAGATCAAGAACTGGAAGTGTAAAGATGCAGCACAGCAGTGCTGAGGGTTCTCCTTCCTCTCTTGCAGTGATCGTCTCCCCTCCATGTCCTGCTGTTATAAAGAGGCAGAAGAAGGACGTTCCTCAGTCTGTGTTCACCGTTCCTCCAGAGCTGGATGTGTCTCTGCTCCTGGAATTTGTTGGGTAAACATTTGTACTGTATGGTTGTTTGTTTTTATTTTATTATTTGTTACCCATTAGTGAGAATAACAATCAATCAATTTGCTTGTGGTCAGTCTTTCTAGCTCTTGTTTTGAGAGTTCAGTCACTGCTTTGCGGTTCCTGATTAGAGCAGTTACTGCTGTCAGCGGCTGTAGTCCAAGATGGCTAACAATCTTTTTAGGTTTTTATGAGAGACTTGTAAAAGGATGGGTGCTTTTAGTTTTTGTCTCCCCAGGCTTTGTTTAGACACCCTGTGCAAATCTTTTTGGGTGGGGGGGGGGGATTTACAGATTGCTCCCTGATTGAATTTAAAAAGCCTGTACTGGGGGGAAACAAACAGACAAACAAATGAAATACTATTTTTTATAAAAATCCAATTGGGGGTGTTTTAAACTGTGCTTTAGTCATATTTGGGCAGTGCTTCAGCCCTGCTGCTTAAATCTGGTGTCAGTGTCAGTTGCAGCCAGAACAAGCAGAATGTGATTTTAATGTTTTGGTTTTATAGATAAGTTGATGTCCAGATACCCAAATCTAACATATATTAAAAATCTGATTTGAAAAATGATTGAGATGAATGAAGTTAAACATGGGTTTTTCAGGAATGAAGGGTTTATCATGCAGTTACGTAGAACCACCAGCAGGTGGTTCCACTGTCTCAAACTGACAGATTCTTTACAGCCAAAAACTTGAACATCTCTTGAATCTCTTCTTTGTTTTCAGGGCTGAAGAGGGCATCTGCAACTACAAGGTAAAATCTTCAATCTAAAGGCTTTTAGATGATTATAACATATATGTGCAGTTGATTTCAGGACCTGTTAAAGGCTAATTCTGTCTCATGTTTTCGGGGTTGGGGTTTTATGTGGGTGGTAGGGGGCAATGACATGGCTAGGCTACAAGAAACAGTGAGCAAAAAGTACCTCACTTACAGTTTCAGTGTAACGTTTAACACCAAGAAATCCGTGTCAGAGTTACAGAGGGTGAAAATGTTGTCCTGGTTTTATAAATGTGTCTTATACGGTTTCTGTTTTTTTCCGTTTAGCCGTTGGAGAGACGGTACGTCCGCGTGTCAGGTGAGGCCACCGTTCGCCACGTGGAGCTGTTCATCAGGAGGAAGATGGAGCTGAGCCCATCATGCCAGGTGAATCTGCCAAGCTTGCAGCTTGGTGCAAGACTGCAGACTTACAGACTTGGAAGCAGGACAGTAATAGAATTTAACGTTACACTAAAGAGTCGCTGTGCAGAATGACAAGTGTGTGGATACTATTTTAGATTAGGAAGACTTTGTGAGCCTACAGGGCTGTCAAAATGGCGTGCAGACAGGAAATGCATGATCCAACAAAGAAATGTATTCTCAGTCATTTTGCACACTTCAGGGCAGCATACACCTGTGGAGGAGGATGCACATTGAATCGGTTTGTCTTGCATGGAAACCTGCACTCCAGGAATGTTACAGGATTAAGGCTTTTTGTCGCTTTGATTTGTTCCTGCAGTTTATTTTAATAATATTTGGTTGACATAAACTCACCGAACCCTTTATTAGCTGCAGTGGGGCAAGAGATGCATTTCTGCATATCTTAATAGTAACTAGGGATGTTGAGGGTGACTCATTTGTTAGTGGATTAAACAAGAGAGAAGATTAGACCAGTTGACTAGTCCAAAATATAGAAACTCATTGGAAAACATTGTTTACCTGTGCCCAGTTTTCAATGACCAAACAAGTATTTCCTGTGCTGTTTATCACATTCTTCACTTATCAAATCGTATTTTAAATGTCACTTTGTGCTGTGTATGACGTTGCAAACACACAGAGTGTCAGATTGTTTTGCTGAGTTTATCTAACTTTAGTTTTCGTTCCTCCCGTGCTAGCGTCCACACCTCGGTGCAAAATGTGGTCACACATTGCTGCATTCAAATGTATTCTACATAAACATACAGCTGCTCTTATTAACAATAATGCAGTGTTGGTTAGCACAGCTGTTGGCTTTTTATTTTCCAACTCGTTTGTTTACTTCCAATCACAGAGAGAGAGGACTAGTGTCTGGTGGCGCTGTACCATCATACATTGTCTGTCTGGGCTCTGCTGAAAGCCATATGATGAGAATTATTGACTGTTTATCAGGATTGTCTGGAAGATGTTTCCCATTTCTTCTTCAGTTTCACTGGCAAAGTTATCCAGACATCAAAACATAAGAGGAATGAGGAGTGCACGTGTACATGTCAGAGAATACAAGCTGAACATTGACGACTCAGCACCTCAGGTCAAAACTCAGCAGGCTGCCGGCTTCTAAAGGACAACAGAGAGTCCTTAAATACAACTGTAATCTGATTAGAGTCTAGTTATTAGAACAGTGATACCATATTTCTGTCTCAGAGCAGTGAACCTGCAGTAGGAGATGGCTTGTGCTGCAAATATATAAACTTAATATCAGAATTGTCCTCATTTCCAGAAGAGAAACATTAAGTGCGATCAGAGTTTTAAGGTATTTGTGCGTTTTGTATTTAGTAACACAAGCGGAGGATTAGCAGCTTAAACTGATTTCCTGGCCTCAGTGTGACACTAAGGTTTCCTGTCTGGACAAACCTACAGGTCACTTTTTAATGAAGGAGATGTTCCAACACTCTGAGGTTCACCTGAACTTTTACATCTTGTTGCGCTTTAATTTATAACTGCCAGGTATCTACGTCCTGCTTCCAAAGTTTACACACTGAGAAATGTCAAGGTGATGTCGCTATTACAATCATTTCTTTAAAGTATGTGTGGGGAAAAAACTCATGAATTTGATGCAATTTGATGATTCTTTATTTCTGGTTTACTGAGAAGTGTCCAAATTATACTTCTGGTAAGATAACTGGCACGATGTTTGACCTGTCTTCTGGTCAAACATCAAATCAAACTGCAGATCCAGAATTTTGTACCCCAGCTTGGGGGTCTGGATTGAATGCCTAGATTTTTACCCTATGTTCTCACTTGGAATCACATCACTGTGATGGTCTGTAATGCTGTCTGTGTGTGTCCTGCAGGTAGATGTGGTTTGTGGAGATCACCTCCTAGATCACTACCAGTCACTCAAAGAAGTACAGAACTTTGTGGGCGAAGATGCTCTACAGGTTAGAACCAGAAAAGCACGTAGTAGGACAAACCTGTAATGACACTGGAAGTTTTACAGAAGGCTGGGGGTTATCATCCTTTGAGTAATCGCTTTGCTTTTGTTTGTCTTTCATCCAGGACGGTCTGTTGGTGCTACACTTTGGCTTGGTGCTGCCCTCCCAGTCTTAAATATGAGACGTGGATTTAGCCATGATCTGAACTGCTGAACTTACATTTTGGTCTTTGTTTCTCTTTATAAGACTCATGTCTTCATAAAGCTCTTGGATATTAGACTTTAATGAATTGTTGCTAGCTGATTACAAAACATATAAAATTCAAACCTGAACATGGCCACATTTGGCCCCTGGCAAACGTTAATGTATTATTTCTTTATTGAACAGACTGGAATAAAAATGAACTGTTTTGATTGAATTTTTAACAAACCAGATGATTATCTTTAGTTCATAGTTACCACGAATCTGTTGGACACAGATGACATCCATCTGAATTACTTGGTACCCACGTGTATAACATGAATTTGACCTGATAAATGAAAATGACACATTTCTGTTCCTGCTAGGCTGTTGTTTGAAGATTTGTTTAAAACTGTTTGCTACTGTTTCTGTAGCGAAAACTGGACTGTACCACTGTGAATGGACCTGAAACTCTTAAAGCTGCTATAGCAATATAGGCAGCATCTGTCTAGTTTACCCAACTTTTTGCAACCCAGGGATTGTCTTTAATGTTTTATGTTGACTACAAAGCTGTGATTTAAAGGGCTGCAAGAAAAGGACTGCCACTACCAAAGATTTATGTATGTTAACGCTTGCTTCTTAGAGATTCATAGTTATTTTAAGAGCTATCGACTTCCTTCTGCTGTTAATAGAAAAAACCGATCAGCTGAAACATACTTTGAGTACAAAAGCAGTTATTTAAAGGGAGTTTGTGTAAACAAGTCTTTGATATGGTTTGTTTAAAAAAAATGTTTGTACTTGCTTTTGTCAGGTTGAGTTAATAAAAGCACAACTGAGAAATATTTCCTGATTCATCCTTGATCTCTGCTTTTACAATTGGGTTTAGAGAGGTCTGAATAGGATGTCTAAATGGCGGGTATGGTATTTAAGAAAAAAAAAAAAGTTCAGATTTAAAAATTTAGCGCATTCAATAATTTAATATGCAAAATCCAAAAGGATTTGTCTCCTTCTGGGCTCAAATCTGTGAAATTGTTTGTCGTTACACAAACGTGTAAACCGTTACACTATGGAGCCACTTGTCCATAAACAGTACACCTAACCTAAATGGTTCCTATGGGGGAAATGACACTATAATGTTCCACCAGTGATGCACATGCTGCCACTACATACTGTGCAATAAAAGCCTGTAGATCAGGGACGTCAAACTCATTTTGCTTTTAAAGTGGACCGTTCCAGTTCAAGTCAGTCTAATCTAGACAGTGACAAATCACAACTGTCGTCTCAAGGTCAAACTCCCCTCTTTGTCAGTGTAAAGAGGTTTAACTGCTCATTTAGTCTCTGAAATGTTTTAATATAAGAAAAAGGACAATTTTAACCATGCATCTCAGTTTTTCTACGTCTTTAAAAAACAAAAAACAAAGCAGCTATAGTAAATGAAAGAAATATGCCAGCACGACTTTTTGGGCTTTCATTGTTAGAAATAAATGTGTAAAATGGTAGAAAAGGTTCTGGTTGCCCAGGTTACCTTGTAAAATAATTCAGAAATATTTTTTCTATGGTAGGTAGTGAAAAATCAGGAACTTTCCATCATTTGATTTTCTATTACTTAACTACTTTTCCAAAGCCGTGCAGTGAGCCAGATTGGAGTCTTTTCCAAGCAAAGCCTAGCCTTATGATCACCACCCCTGCATTAGATTATAGAAAGCATGTGATAACAGTGCTTAACATATGATTAGGAACTTGTTGATAATTGTTAGAAACTCATGAAAGAAGTCGGCGAACCTAGATTTATTGTTCCATTCATTAAAGTATAACATCTATCTGCCACCTCGAGTCATCATAAGAAACCACAGTTCCAGTCATGTAATTTTATTTGCTTATCATTTTAGTGATATCCAAGTGGAACTGACAAACTTAATTTGTGGGTAAATAAAAGCCATGTCTTCAAGTCTAAGCAATGTCTATTTTCCTCTCATTTCATACAGGTTTCAGTGCATGAAACTGCAGCAGCAAAGTGAAAGATTCCCCATTAACATTTAATACTCAGGGTAATGTTTACTGCGGTACAAGAGATGTGTAGAGCAACCTGGAGGGTCATGTTAGTTCCCTTTGGTTAATAATGGAGATTAAATATTTAAGACTACAACAAAAATGTCAAATACACACTGCTGACTATGACTCAAAACACTGACTTTCAAGTCTACTTCCAAAACATCTGTTCCGGACTTAACAACTATGATGTCAGATTTCCCTGTATATCTTCAGTTGTTGGAGTTGATGTCCGCCTCGTCTTTATCCTCGCTGACATCTTTGAAGCTTTCCTTCGCGCCTCCTTCTTTCTCCCTCCTGGAGGAGCTGGATGAGGCTCGAGGTTGGTAGCTGTAGTTGAAGGACATCCCTGAGTTAAAGTGAGTCTCCTCCCCTTCCAGCAGTTTCCTTATAGGAGCAGAGGAAACAAATGTCAAGCTACAGACAAATAGAGCATGTCAGGAGATAGCCAGTTTGTTTTTCAGAGAAACTTCAATAAAAGGTTAACACACTGACATTTACTTTCCTGCAACTAGTATGAGGGTAAATTAAAGCCTCCCTACTAGGCGGACATGCCAATTAATTATTATGATAGATATTTATGTATTCGTAGCTATAGTTTCAATGAGACTGAGGGAGTACATGTAACTTGAAGAGGGTTTATTTGAACTGTATTTTGGGCATTGGCGTAACTTTGTGCTGAACATTGGAGGGGTCAAGATCTCTGCCTAAATAAATAAATAAATCTGGGTAAATTCCCAGATGATTAAACATGCAACTATTTTGCTGGTAATACCTGAAATTAGTAAAGAAAATCAACAGCCTATTTATGCAAGATAATTCATAATTTTATTGGGGGGGGGGATTTACATTGGTTGGGTCTGATTTATGGGGGGGTCATAACCCCCCCTAACCCCCTTGGAAATTATGCCCCTGATTTTGGGAAAACCTCATCAGACAGTGCTATTGCGTGGTCTTTGAAGTGAAGCAATACCTGTAATCAATACATATGTTATTTGCTCTTTAAGCTAAAAGATAAGGTTGCATTTTCTTGAATCCACTTAGCACCTATAAGCAGCGATCTCGATGTCCAGGGCCATCTTGACATTGAGCAGGTCTTGATACTCTCTCAGATGATGAGCCATCTCACTCTTCAGGTTCCTCAACTCAGTATCCATTTGGCTAATGGTGTCCTGTTGCAATGGAAATGAGACAATAGATGTAGAGTATCACCACTGTCAAATGAATGACACCTAAATAGTTTTTTTTTTTTTTTTTAAATCAGTAGCCATACTTTTTCTGTTTTCTGAGTCATTTTCTGTGATATTTCTTCCTTCTGTAGTTTCCTGTTATAAAGACTCCTCTAAAGTTTATTAAGGGATTTCCTTTTTGTTTCAACAACCTTTGGGCTAAGCTTTACTGCCCGTAAAAAGCCAGTGAAAGCCAGATGGCCTTCCTGTATCCGACTGAGCAGGTCAGATGTTAAGCTAATAGACATTCAGACTTAATTCACTAAGAACTGCTACAGTCACAGAGGCTGGTTAGACTGGCAACCACACACCAAAGGTCAACTCTGTGCCGCAGCTTACACATGGTTTAAATATTCATTTCCCCAAAAAACAGAGCCAGAACTTTTTACAGATAGTCAAGTGTACCCCTATTTTAGCCTCAATACAATTTTTTGTGAATTTGTTTTTAAATTTTTTGTTGTTAGAGGAAAAAATGTTGCTATATGAAAGTGGTAGTTTTCTTCTTCATTGAACTATATTATAGTGAATATTTATCTTCTCAAATAAAGATGAGTGGTCAATTTCCAGTGTGCAGTGGTCAGTTTGGTAGTGGCAGACACAAAAATAAAACCCTAGCCCCCAAATTTCAGTGAGAGAAAGAGATAATCAGATGTGCATGTCATGTTCAGGTATGCCTGAAAATATTTAATAAAGAAAACACCACTAAGATGCTGAGGGCTGTTAATTTGCAATAGTTACATGAAGTTTAAGGAAGTTCTGGGTTCAAACAACCACGGCTAAGCCCATCTTTAGCTAAAACTTTGAGTGTGGCTGTAAATTTTTTCCATTATGTTTACAGTTGAGTTGTTCAGATTGGGTTTTAGTTGAGCAGTTGAGATACATAAGAAATAGGAAATGGGTTCTAATTAACAGGCACACTATCGATCTGATCGAATTATTGAATGAATGTCACAGTAAAGCCTGAGAGTATTTAAAAACCAGCTTTCAGCGAGTCTTTGATCACAATTATTCTGTAGGATTATCTGTATGCTGGATTCCTTTTACTAAATCCTTGACACCATGGGGACACCGTGGTGTGTGCTGTTAGCCAAAAGCTTTACTCAAGCTGTGACATAATTGATGATTAACTTGACCTTGATATCTGCAGACTTTCAATCCTATTATTCTACAGGTTTACAGATAATTGTGACCTCCTTCCAAGATTTCTCCCAAACGATTTTAAAAGAAGTTTTCTCAACTTTGGCTTTTTACAGTTTCAGTTCTTACTCAGATTTGATCGAATAATCCTTCATCCAACGAGCATATATGAGTAGCACAGTATTTCTGCCTCTTATTGTTGCTGTTTATGTCTCACAAAAACAGCATGGAATTTGTGGTTCTAGTTCTGCCTTTAACTTTAGGTTTATGCATGAATCATAACATACTGTACAAAAGACTGCTTTAAAGTTACTGTTTGCTTGCCTGCATTGCTGTGACTTCAGCGTTGTGTGTATCCTCCATCTCTGAGATCTGCCTCTCCAGAGACTCATTGGCACCCCTTAGGGTCTCTATCTCAATGGTCTTGGACTGAAGCTGCCTCCTGAACTCACTGATCTCCTCCCTGCTGGCCCTCATGGCCTCGTTGCTCCTCGTGGCCTGCTCGCTGAGGCTCGCAAACTTGCTCTTGTACCACTCCTCAGCCGACTGCAAGTTCTTGGAGGCAATGGACTCGTACTGGTTGCGGATCTCCTTCAGCGCTGAGGTGAGGTCCGGCTTGGCAAGCTCAACCTCCACAGAGACCTGCTGCGCCTCCATCATGCTGCTCAGCTCCTCAATTTCTTCTTCATGGACTTTCTTGAGGAAGGAGATTTCGTCCATCAGGGACTCCACCCTGCGCTCCAGGTCCAGGCGGACGGCGGCGGCATCATCCACGTCTTTTCTGAAGGACCTCAGGGTCTGTTCAGCTTCTTCCCTCGCTCTCACCTCCTCATCATACTTTGCACATAGCTTCTAAAATGAGACAAAACAGCAGGGTTGAGAAGTGAGAAAGTGCTAGAAGTTTGATCCTAATGGGGATTCTAGCTTTGAAGCAAGCTGCCCCCTTCGTGCCTGAAAGAATGAAGCTAATAACTGCAGTTCCTCTTATTTCCCCCCTTTGTAACAACTGTACTGGAGATGATCTCTTTAATACCATCCATTTAAATGTTTTAAATGTCTGTGTCCATTTTTAAGTACAGTCTATGTTTTTGTTTAACTCAAATTCGAACAGAGGAAGAAACTTCTTCCTTTCGTCTCTTCAAGCCTGCCCTCTTCTCTCACCTGCAGCTCGTCCTCCATGTTGTTCCTCTCAATCAGCACTCGGTTCTTTTCCCTGTTCAGCTCCTCCAGCTGCGAGCGCAGGTCCCTCAGCTCCTGCTGGTAGAGATGAGCGATGCGGGGCCGCTCGCTCTGCTTCTGCCGCAGGGTCACCAGCTCCGTCTCCAACACTTTATTCTGCTGCTCCAGGTGTCTGACTTTATCGATGAACATGGCAAAGCGGTCATTGAGACCCTGTGCAACAGAATAAGCACTTCTTTACTACTAAAAAATATTTAGCATATTAAATACATGACAGGCAGCTTCCTGTTTGCTCATGTGGTGGCTGTAGCTCAGGAGGTAGAGCAGGTCATCTGCTGATCGGTGGTTCGATCCCTGGTTCCCCCAGTCTGCACGCCAAATATCCTTGGGCAAGATACTAACCCCAGGTTGCTCTCCAATGCATAGATCGGAGTGTGAATGTTAGTTAGAAATCACTTAAAAGGATAGAAAAAAGTGCATGGCTGAAAGCGGCATGTTGTATAAAGCACTCTGATTGCTCCAGGAGAGTAGAAAAGCGCTATATAAGAATCAGTCCGTTTACCATTCTCAAATGGTAAATGGACTTTATTTGAATTCTTTAATAAAATACAATCCAAACTTTGAAAATAACACATGGTAATGATACAGTGCGTATTGGGCAGCAAAGCAAACTGTAAACATACAGGGATTTATCCACATATAGAAGGTATCAATACCAAAGCTGGTATTCCTATTGGAGAGATACTACAGCAATATTATCGATACTTTGTTTCTGTCCCCTAACTTCAGTATTTAGCCCACTCCATAATGTTAAATAACTTTTTCTTTTTAGATACTAAATAAATAAATATACCTTAAACATGCACTGTAAAAAATGTCAGAAGTTTATTTTGTTGACTGTGACATCTATGTTGTTGATAACACATTTAAACAACAGAAGTTGACTCAAAGCCCTTTAGAAACAGGCGCATTTACATTTCAGGTCCGAGTTTCAAACTTTCAAAAAACAGATTTGTTGTGTTTGCTAAATAAACCAAGTAAAAATGATTTGGTGGTCATTAAAATGTGTTCAGAATTTGCCTTTATGAGTTTAAAGTATCAATATCGATCTTAGTATCAGCAGTACTGGCCAATACCAAAATCTGCAGTACTTTTAACAAAGTTGGCTCTTGTGTTAGCAGTATGTGTCTGACTACCCTTCAGAATTAATCTGTCACTTTTCTTTCGGCTCTATTTCGGTCTTCATCTAACGCGGAGGGAAGTATCTGCTTCTTTGTCATTAAATCTTGGAAGCTGCCTTGTCTGAACTAGGCAGGAAGGTGTAACGGTCCATAGTGAGCTCGTCGTCAGGGGTGGCCCCTTTACACTGCTGTGCATTCTTTCCTGCATCTCCTCTTCGTTTTTCGGGCTGTGATCACACCTACCTGCAGCTGCTCCTTCTCGTTGGTTCTGATCACTTTGAACTCATTGCTGACCACGGAGGTCTGGGACAAGTCCAGGGAGGCGGTCGGCACCGTAGAGAAAGAGGTGGAGGTCCGTCCCCCCCGTCTGTACAGGGTTACAGAGGACGCGCTGTTGCGCGACGCTGCCATGGATCTGAGGCTCGCAGGGCCCCGCGGAGACTCGCCGCTCATGCGAGAGGAAGAGACGGGGAATCTCGGAGAATCTCCGAAAATCTTCCGATAGGAGGACGACGTGTAGCGGTCTCCGTAGCTCATCTTTGCTGTGACTCAGAGATAACACCGTGACGCGTAAAGAGATTTTCAGGAGCTTATAAAACTGCGGGTGGAGTGAACCATTTACGCACAGCGGGACTCGTAATATTTGTCCAACGGAACGAACACACTGAACGAAGTTTAGTCATTCAAGGAAAAAAAATCAAGCTGATAACTTTTTCCCATATTTCAACTTCGTCTGTTTTATTTTTGTGTGCATTGAGAAAACAAAACATAAAGGAACAGATGGAATTAGCCACGCAGACACTTCACCTCTCCTTACCTGTGCGTGTGTGTGTGTGTGTGTGTCTTGTTGCGGTATACTTGTTATTAGCGCAGATTAAGCTCTGTGGCTGAGGGGAGAAAGAAGAACAGTTTGTAGTATGAGCCAAGCAAAAGTCGCTTAAGTTCAGAGACGTGAAAAAGAATTGTCTGACAGAAGGAAACGAACATGAGTCTTCTTGTCTTCCTCGGGCCAAAATCAAATGACGGCTCACTTCACCGCGGTCAAAATCACTGGAGTTCAGGCAGGATGAACAACTTCCAGACCCAAGAAGTGCTCCATGATTTTTCACTGTGCACCAGAAGCCCATTATCAGCAAAAATGAGGGCTGTAACACCCGCCTGACCACCTAATTGTGCATGTTGGACCCCAGCCGAACCTAAAACCGCGTTTAAACTTCCTAACTCTCGTTGTGACTCTCAGTCCCAGACTTTACAGATTTCTGCTGGAATCAAGTCATAAATATTGTACATGGTCGCATTTTTAAAGGCTCAACAAAAAACAGAAGAAAAAAATATGCCAAACTGGCATCCTCACCTTAACAGCTCCTCCTCTCTGCCACTTTGAACACTGCTTCCGCGGTTCGTGTCTCCGTCAGCATTGTTAAAGCTTTCCAAGATCCCGACAGAGCTGGTCAGATGTAAAAGCTATTAACAATTGAAATAAATGAAACATTAAATAATATGTTTAAAGTTATAAAGATAAGACATTTAATGAAAGTTTTATATTATATGGAAGAAGAGGCCAGAAGTCCAAAGTAACGCGATATTTACCCAGATAGCAAGACAACATTGAATTGATGTTGATTTTTCATCCGATCCGTCGTATATGGTCAGGGTTGAAATGCCAATGTTGTAACAACATTGAAATACTGTGGTAAACCGACGGTTTCAACCGACGATTCAACATCAAAACCTAACGTTGTTTCAACATTAAAAAAGGGTGCAAGAGTGATGTTAGGTCAATGTCACACTTCAACATTGATTCAATGACGTCGCCTGATATTGACTCAATATTGTTTCAATATTTCCTTGCTATCTGGGTAAAATCCCCATGTATCAGTCCTATATTCACATATGTTGTATACAACAATGGCAGTAAGAAAAATATCTTTTAATAGCTCTATATAGAATCACTTTAGATCAATCTATTCAACTTGAAGGAGAGGTCAGAGGTGAAATGTGACATGATATTTTACATCTTTGTACTTTCTATATGTTGAAAATACATTTCTAAGTTTCTAAGGCTTGCTTCAAATTTCACTCAATAAATCAGGGGCCATTCTAGGTTCAAACTTTTAGGGGGCTCACCTCATGATTATAATGTCATGCATGCAGTGCGTTGTAATTAATATTAATGGAATATGCCGGTTGAAAATATAATCAACCATTTTCACATTTGTAAATCTCGATTCAGTTGGATAAACATCACAATGTTAATATAATTAGCTGGATGACCAATTATTTTATCTAAGAATAATTCAGAGATTTCATCGAATCCACCCATTTTAGGGTGGAGGTTTTCATTATCAAACCAGAGGCAAAGGCTCAGTCATTAAAGAGGTTAAAGAACTATTTGTGGCAAAGAAGACAAAATGAGAAACATTATTTCAGACTTCTAATCACATAGAGGCAATCGACCAAATCATCAAGCACTTAAAGTGGCATCATTCAGTACAGACACTGGAAAATCACCCTGCCACTCCACAGACCTGTACACCAAGCTAACTGGTAATCGAGTTGTTTCATATTAAAGTTTTTGAATTCATACAAACCCTCCCTTTATTATACAGACTCAGCATAAAGCATCATGTACCCCAATTTCACAAGTGGAGAACAGATTTGTACTCCGTCACATGAATGTAGTGGCACCATCCTGCTCAGCCATGTTTAGAGTGACAGAGTACGAATCCTGTAAAATGCCACCATTCAATATACTCTGTATAGAATTTGCACGGGCATTTTGTAAGTGTGCTCCTGAAAAGCATGCAAAGTATCCATGAAAGCAATAATAATGAGTATCCATGAAAAATAACTTTTGTTTTTCCAGCAAACTTCATTATCTGCTCCCTCATTCCTCCTGTTCTCTCTCTCTCTCTCTCTCCTCAACACTCAACTAGAAACTAGAAAAAGACAAAAAATATAATCTTATAAAAATTATTATAGTAGCAAGTTGGGGATCCATGACTGATTACAGTACAGCACACGGCTTAGTTATGTGAAATCATCATAAATGAATGTAGGAATTTTCATAATTTTTGGTGATTTTGACTAGATCTCCACTCTTTTCTCTCTTCCTCTCTCAGATTTTGTGCGATCATCGAAAAGTTAAATAACAGTGAATAAAAGACATAAACTGATCCTTATCAATTTATGACAATATTCAAACTGAATACAGTTTGAATATTTGGACATAGACAGGTGACATCATTTTGACTTCCTGGATCTGGAACTGCTAAACAAACACTGACGCCCAATTCGACCAGAATAGGAACAAAATTTTTTAACAAACTAAAATAATAAAGTTCATCAGCTCCTGGGCTGGCAACTCAAGATATATCAGCAAACTAGTGGTTCAGAAGGTCAACGTTAGCTAATAATCTAGTGATGCTACACTAGCAAATGTTTTTGATGCGATTTAGAGAACAAATAAAAATAAGCAGACATTTTATTAGTCACAAAAACAGTTGCCTCAAGGCACTTTATGTTGTAAGGTAAAGATCCTACAGTAATACAGAGAACAACCCAACAATCATATGACCCCCGTAAACAAGCGCTTGGGTGACAGTGGGAAGGAAAAACTCCCTTTTAACAGGAAGAAACCGCCAGCAGCCATCTGTCTTGGCCGGTTGGGGTGAGGGGAGGAAGACAGGACAAAGGCCTGCTGTGGAAAAGAAAAAATAACCAATAAATGAATGCAGAGTGGTGTATAAACACAGAGTGGGTGTAAAAGGTGATGATGATTTAATGATGCTTTTTCCTATCAAGTGAGGAAGAACGCTTCCAGATGTAGTCCGTGGCTGTGAGCGTAGAGACTCACAGCTTCTGCTCTGACTCTGTTTTTAGTCTGTGGACAGTGGCTGTGTCTGCGCGTGTCTTTGGAGCAGCGTGTCCCAGTCTTGTTTATTTTCAGCCAAATGAAAGTATTTGTAACAAACGTTTCCACATTCTCAGGGCGCATTTTAGGCACGTGGCGCAGCAGCCGCAACTTAATTGAGGAGGATATATTTAGATCTCCTGACACGAGATTAATCCCACAGTGTTCACGTGCAGTGGTTTGTTACTCACGGACAGGAATCCAAAGAGCATTTCCTCCGGAGGATCAAACATCCTTCTCTCTGAGTTTGAAGGTCTGCTGCTTCAGATCAGAGCATCTCTGAGGCAGAAAAGCGCACCATGAGGGCTTGGTGTGATGAACGCGTGTCTCATCATTAAGGTAAACAACGCGATATGAAAACAGCAATTAAAACAAATATTAATGGACCATAAATGGATCGATACACTAACTCTAGCCGTTGCTCCATTGTGTTGGTTCAGCTCTAACATCTTTTCATTCGCCGCCCGTAGCTCACTGAACCAAGGTGTGTCTGCCAACACGTGAACATCTGTGTGCAGTGCCGTATAAGAGACTTCCTCTAAATTACTTCACACACAAACTGAAGTTATGTCACATTAATACAATCACTGTGACTGAACGCCAACATTTCCCAGGAGTATTTGCGGTTGTGCACACCCTCGCCGCCTGAGGGCGCAGCAGGACACGAATCAGAAAGTGGTAACCGAAAAAAGTCCAAACAAATAATTATCGTGGATTTCCACGTGAACGCCACATTTAAATCGTCTGGATAAATCCTGCTACACATCAGCTTACCTAAACTAACTCTTTCATCCGTCTCACTCCCAACACATCACACCAGCACAGTTTATTGTTGTCAGTCTCACAAGTTTTTCTTATTTTCCTGCACGGAGAATGAAACCAGTGCGCAAATACTTAGCTGATGTCCATCAATGCTTCATAGCTTACTGACAACACAGGGAAGGCTGATGTGGTTAATGTCAGCGCCTTTTTTGAGTTATGTTGCTGCCAACAAAATCAAGGTGGGCTATTTCTCATTAAATTGTAAAATGTCTCAGTTATTATGCATTTCATGGGGAACTTGGTGTCTGCTTCTAAATGTTTTTTTAATCCTTACGAAGATCCTAGCCTCTAAGGATGTTTTTACTTAGTCAATTCAATGGAAATTCCAACATAGGTGGATTTTTGTCAACCCTAACGATTCTTATTAGTTTCAGAAACTCTCCCTAAAGAGTTTGGGGCTTTTTCACGTGTTTGTCTCCTGGGTACTGCCGCATTAAACACTCCAAAGGCAGATTTGAGGACTTTCAGAGGGCTTGTTTTTAATGTCACACACATACACACACTGACAATGTGAAAACAATACCAGCTACACTGTTGTGGTTGGTGATTATTTATACTGGCCTGGGGCAATAAAAACAAAAAGAAATTTAATGCAGTTCCTTCACATTTCCAGTAGATGTCACAGAAATCCAGAGTTATTTTCCACACATCTCACCCTTTATAAGTTCAGTGCTAAAACTGTCAATTTGTGTGTGTGTGTGTGTGTGTGTGTGTGTGTGTGTGTGTGTGTGTGTGTGTGTGTGTGTGTGTGTTTTCATTCAGACAAATCTAAAAATAAAGCAATGACTTGAATTTGAGAGTTCAAAATGATCCTGTATTACTTGAACTGCATCATACTGCCGTTTCTGTTTCTTGGCAGTTTTACAGAAAGTGAAATAGGTGAAGTCAGAAACTTGGTGGAGTACCAGTTACTGAGTTGCAAAGCTTTTTTGAAACCATTTTTCAGCTTACTAACACTCAGATAAGCATGGTTGCTGGTTAGACCATAGTTTACATCCATCCATTTTCTTCCACTTATCCTTACTAGGGTGGTGGGGGTGCTGGAGTCTGTCCCAGCTACCATAGGACTAGGCAGGGTACACCCTGGTCACATCCGCAGTCTATCGAAGGGCTAACACAGAGAGACAGACAAACATTTGCACTCATGGGTAATTTAGAATCACCAGTTAACCTAAGCAGCTAACACAAGCAACCAGCCAGATGGTGGAATCAAACTGAGGACCTTCTTGCTGTGATGCAACAGTGCTAACCACTGTGCCACCGTGTGGCCCAGTTAGCTTACAGTTTAGTTTTTACTCCACAGACATATTTGTAAAACTGCCTCCTGCTTCATTGCTGTCTACAAATCATCACTCTACACTGGGAAAGTAAAACTAAATGCTGCTCCAGAAACTACCTGCCATGGTCGGCCACTCATACTTGTCCTCAGAGCCTTATTAAGCAATGGGAAGTAGCAGTGCTGAGAGCGCTAACACAGGGGCGATGATGATGAAGAAGTCCTTGTAGCAAAAGATATTAGTGGAGCTTCAGAAGGTCCTTGCCAGCTCCCAAGCTGCTGCAGACCATCAAAAACATTTGGCACACAACGAAAGTGCACCATGCAGAACAACTCCCAGGACTAAATGCTTCTCGCTAAGACCTCTGCGGGGTTACGACAAAGAACTGTCACGTAAAAGTCCCCGATTGTTATCCGGAACAAGCCCAGAAACAGGCAAGCATCAGAAGAACTGAGCCACTACAGACTCTATGACATCAGACAGAAATATCAGGTTATACACAAAAGAGATGAACATGGGAAGAAAAGAGAATTACAACAATCTTATGGGGTAAAACTCCAGTTTTGGAAGATTAACCTCTCAGTGATGCTGCCAGCACACAGTAGGATATTATCTCCCAGCCAAAGCCAGCTGCATGAGGCCCAGTAAGGGATCCAGCAGGGTGGAGTGCAACCAGGCATGTCCACGGATATCTTTCAACACTCCAGGAAAAGCAGCTCAGTGACGATAGCAAAAATGAAGTCCATTTTCCAAAGTAGCTCCTGCGTGAATGAGCTAAAGAAATAGAGGTGGCAGTAGTTTTATGCCTCGACCATCAGATGGCCGTGATATGTCTTCCTATCTATGATACACTAAGTTTTATCTCTAGTCTGCAGGACGCCTTCACCTTCCCCAACCTGTAGCCAGGCAGAATGAAGACTGACCACGACCCGTCAACTGTGAAAGCCCCATTTAAATGCACCACGTTAAGCATTAAAGGAGTATTTCAGGAGTTTCATCTGGACCAACAAGATCTGCCCCCAAAAAAAAACAAACAAACAAAAAACTGGGAGGATACATGTCATCTGTAGATTTCACAGGCTATGGCCAATGCAAGTCAGCCTGTGGTCTGAATTCAGTGACTCAGAAATCATCCTGCATGTTACTTTATATTCATATGAACGTGTGCCCTGCGTTCCCACCCACCTGCCTTTAATGGTCAATGGGAACGATTTCCGTGGACGGAGCGGGAGCTTGGGGTGAGGGTGGGTGTGTGTACGGGGCTGGCGTCCCTTTAAACTGCACACAGAGTTACTGTTGAGGGCTGCGTGACTCCTCGCCGCCGTACCCGCTTCCGCACAGGCGCGATTGGCCGCCACTGCTGTGTGGGCGGGACACGAAACAGTGACTCAGCTCTGAGTCACTGCACGACATGTCTGTCACAGAGCGAACTGTGAAGCGTTCACGGACTTCAGGAACAAACGACTGATAAAGAGACTCAAAGTCAGACTGAAACATGGCGAATTTTACAAAGCACATCTCCGTGTTATGAACCACATATATAATATGTTTAATAGGCTTTCGTAGGCAACTGAACCTCCACACTGAGTGATTTCTTTTCATTCAGGAGCAGAATTCAAGCATATTTTTTGTCCCATGACACTTGAATGCAGCACGAGGCTGGCTGATATTACAAGACTTCGCATTGGCCGCGGTCTGTGTGACATTGGAGACGTTGGACTGAGCCCGTACGTAGTCCACCAGATTTTAGGTAGAACAGAAATTAGACATCCCGGCATTGGCCGTGTGACCTTTCTCCCATCACAGAAGCTCCAGAGTCAATTTTTTCAAATCCATTTTTCTACTTCAGCACCGTGCTGGACGGATCTGCCATACAGGGTGAGTGTCTGAAACTGCATCATGAACTCTTGTACAGACACTCGCTGTCTGGGGCTCCTCTTGGTTGTGATCGTAAGTGATTTATTTTTGTGTTTATGTTTCCATCTCTATGAGTCTTCTTATCTTTAACACCTTAAACATCTCCACAAGTAGCTTTCAGCATTGTAAGAAAAAACAATAACCTATCATAAATGTTTGGGTTCAAAGAAGGAGCAAGTACGTTGCCTGTGTACATCAGCAGAGGCTGTCAGAAGTGGAAAGGTGCAGCGTGGAATTCCCGTTACGCACGATCATAACGCGCGTAGACAGTTCAGCGCCAAACTTCACAGGAAAAATAGCGATTTATTGGAGCGAACATAATGCATAAGATAATGCATAACAGGTCAAGCGCGCAGATGTGTTTTACTTGTGGAATTACGATGCTCTTGAAATCGGCCTATGTTTGACAAATGAAACATCGCTCATTGTAATATAACCTCATATTTTTGCCTGTTTAAAAAGTTTAATTAAAAGGCGTCACTTCAAGTTCTTAATCATGAAGGGAGCACAGGAACTTTTTTGGGGGGGGGGGTATAGTTTTAAAGGGCTTTTAGGGAGATCTGATTCTTCTGGAGTTGGATGAACTCACCGCGGTGTTCTCAGTTGACGCTCACACAAAACCAGCGCTCATTTGCTGTTCTGCTACTGCCTTCATTATATAACCGAGTTGTCTTTAAGCTCACACACACCAGCACTGACTGACTGAAAGGCAGATCGCGCTGCGCTGCTGCGCTGCTCCAGTGCGGCACAGTATTCCCCCGTGCCTGGACTTTATACACACATGTGCTTATAATTTATGTGCCGTCAATGTCAAACCGAAGGAAGAAACACGTGTTTAGGATCGTATTTATTGGGTATTTTAAATCATCATTGCTCACTAGGAGCATAGACTTTCATATCTGAGTGCAGCCCGGGCTGACCGGCCTGAATGAACACTCCTGCCGTCAAATGGCCAATGCGGGGCTGGCTGGTGGAACTTTGGCAGAGGGATTACACAAGCATCCAGGCCTCTAACTCAGCAGCTAATCCAGATTAAGGTGCTGTGGTTCTTCAGTGTTCCCAGCCTGGGCCACAGACACTGTGGTCTGACAGGCAAAATCAGCAAACCGTCCAGCATTAGCTGTCGCTTTCCCTACTTTCAAGACTCTGATGTACTTACAATCCCCTGCAGTGCATTTAAAAGCAGAAATTCCTGATCTAGTATAATCATGAACCTGACGTCACAGTAAAGAGAACACCATGTTGCTAAAAGCTACCTTGATGATCAAATCTGGACTGCTTTGGGCCAAAAGCTTTTCAGTAGCCACACTGAACAGATGCAAAGCCCTTCCAGAAGCAAGTCTCACCACTGAGCGGCTACCTTGAAAGTCCTCTGGACACTTATCTGTTCAGGTGTTTTAAGTCATTACGGAAATGAACTTTGCCTCTTTATATCCAGCAAGCCACTCAGAGATGGGGTCAGGGTTCCCTTAAAGCCAGGTGCTACATAAAAAATGACATGCATTTCTACTGGGGTAAAATTTCATTTAAAGAGGAAGGTGTGGACCTACCTCTAACCCTAAACAGGTCAGCGGTGACTCTGTGGATGTTAAAAAGTTCTGTGGTGTTCTGTTTTCAGAAACTAAAAGATGTTCCTGCTGTCCAAGCAGGCAAAAATTCTTTCTTGGGGTTGTATGATATCCAAACACAAATTCTACCCCTTACTTGCAACCCCGTGTGGGTAACTAATGACCTGGTATATGTTAACTGGTTAGATCAGAAAAGCATATAATCACTAGTCAAATCTGGTCAACTGTAATTCTTCCATCCACTTCAAATTTAGGATTCTTTGACTGCCCTCATGTCAAGAGTAGAAGAGCAGACAGGAAAATGGGGAGGCAGAGACCTGGGAAGATGAGCAGCAAAGGGCCACAGGTCGGAGTCAGACTCGGCTGCTACGTTTAGCCTTGCAGCATCACCTGCGCACCCTGTGAGCTAACCTGGCTCCCAGCTGCAGCAATCTTGACCTACAAATGTGTTATAATCTCCTGTGGTGAAAGTTGCATTCTTGGCCTCATAGAAGTGAACATAAGAAGTCTGCAAACCTCAGGGTACAAATCTGTGTAAGGCAGAGGACAGGTGTTGTACTTGTTTCTGAGGCTCAAACCGCTAAGTACTGGTTAGTGGTTCTGTTTTTCCTGACCTTCTGCTTTTAATGCATTTGGCATTCAGTATGGAGAATGTGACAGAGACTGAGAGAGAGAGAGAGTGAGAGAGAGAGAGAGAGAGCGAGAGAGAGAGAGAGAGGGAGGGAGGGAGGGAGAGCTCTGTGAACTATAAATAGACAGTGGGAGAGTGGTTGTGATGATAGCATCACCACACAATAATCCCTCAGCAAGACTGGCGTTACTCCACTGCACTGTGCTGGCTCTAACAGGGAGCAGGTATCCCCTCTACTTTCCCCCTATACAGTAAGCGGTGTGAACCCTTGACCTTATGCCAAGAGTCTGTGTGCGTAAATGCTGTATTAAGCTTTCCGTGTTTCACTCAGCCTGAACAGGTTGGAGGGTGAATGGAGCTCCCTGGTCAGTCAGACAGCAGGCAGGGGGGCAGATCATGTTCCTGCAAGGTTGTGGGCATAAACTGCCATTTGTTGAATGCCATCCTGGACTCTCGCTCATATCAGCTACGTCTCAGCAAGAAAATATTGGCTATGATCAGTTTCAGCACCCACAGATCTTTTCCTTGTCTTGGAAGGCTAACTGTAAGCTCTAACCGCAAAAATGACAAATGAAATGGATCAATGAAGGCACTCACAGAGTGCTTTTCATTGCAGTGTTACCATAGAACTTAAAGTTTGCTTATCTTGATCTGCCTCACTGTTGCTATAGAGTTGCAAAGTGGTGGCTGCTATTTTGGGCAATCCTGATTCCGGCAGTAAAGTCCCATTCATTTCTCCCACAGAAAATGTAAGGTGACTCATAGCTGGAGCTCCTCTACAGCTTGGATTACCATCAAAATCATCTGATTCAATCATCAAATCATTAACAACGGTGTTACAAAGTATCTCTATATTTTTTTTTTATTAAAAAAAGTCAACGGTGTAAGGTTGTGCAAATAAAACTTCATGGTAAGAAAGTTAACTTAAATCCTTATTTGCATTTCCACAAGAACAACTGGGTTCTTCAGATTCTGTCAGGAAATCAAGTCTGTGTATCAAAATCAGTTTTGAATGTTTTTTTTATATCTCATGTGATAAAATTAAGCAGCTGTGGTTGGCTGCATCTCCACAGCACTGGCTCCTGGAGGTCATGGGTATTGTAGTATTTAGACTGATGTACTTCAGTCCATAAGGCATAAAAACCATCAACCTGACAAACTCTGCAGATACCAAATATCTCTGCTAACATAGTTCTGTGTAAATGCTTTGTCACAGTCATTATAGCATTAACGGAGCATGTTTTTCAATAGCGGGGGAAGCTGCAGCTCTGTCAGTCCTTTAGTGTCCCTGTAATGTCTCTGTTTAAAGTGTAGCTATGCAGCAACATAAACATTTGGACACTATTAGCAGCCTAATCTTGATGCAAACAGATATTGGTTATATTTAAAAGGCAAATCAGTGGCTGCTGTGTTTTTTTTAAAGGAAGTCATAATGTGGACATGACACTGATGAAAATGCCTTATTCGTCTCTTATTGAGCCTATCCGTGCTTTTTCTGTGATTTACTAATTTGAAAGTCTCAATCTTAAGAAAAAATCATCTCAAGCTGTTCCCTAACATTTCTGGTGTTAAGCTTAATGACCTTCAGCAGATGTAGTGAAGATCATCTTAAAGGCCCAGAGCACGCTTTAGGACCTAAACATCCTTTATATACACACAGATATAAACATACTAGACACAGATTGTCAAGCTGTAATGAAAATGTCTCTGTTTTGTTGCTGTGTTTCATGGTGGCAGCGTTTGTGTGTGATGTAAGTGTTTGACTGCTGTCCATAAACTGCACTTACAGGTTTGCAGGTGCAAACAGGACACACACACACACACACAGTCACACACACTTGTATTTTGCTGCCTTACCATTCATTCCATTGCCACAGTCAGCAGTCGTGTGTGTGTTTGTGTGGCAGCTCTGCATTTTTGTTTTTAGTGCTTTTACTTTGAACAGAGCGCTCACCATCGCCCCACCCGTTCAGGCAATGACCTCCTTTTCATTATTCAAACAAACAGCAACTTTTTCTCGTTTCATTCCTTCTTTCTTTCTCACATGCTGACGCGGATACAACTTTATTTTTTATTTTTTTAATCCAACAGATCAACTGTGCAACATTACAGGGAGAAACAGTGGCAATCGTAGGAGATTTTTCTTTAGATATTTGATACTTTGATGTGTTTACGAGGCTTTTATTGGCATGGATGTGCTTTTCAAGTTTGTAGTGTGGGAATGTGTAAAGCTGCGATAAAGGCTTCATTGTGTGAATGCTGCATGCCACTTTTTCTTATCTTTTGAGATCTTGTAAAGTCAGGAAATGTTCAGGAAAGAAAAGGGGACAAGAATTTCAGTGGTGGAATAATTTCATATTTGCCAAACAGAGCAGGGGGAGCATGGTGGTGCAAGAAGGCCGTGAGTTTGAATCCACCACCTATCCACCATCCACCAACAGGACAGACGCAGATGTTCGCTAAAACCTCAAAACATCCCACATTCCTGTGTTTTTAACTCCCGCCAATCTCACAGACACTAGGGAACGTCCTGTGCTAGACGCCACAGAACATGCCCACTGGTCTCTTGTCCATGTGCTGATGGGTCAGAGTTGTTTTAGCAGCATGGGAGGAGTTTTAAAAATCAGGGGGTGGTTTAACTTTCAGGCTCGTCTGTGTACAAGAGTTGGCGTTGAAATGTCGTGAGACAAAATACTGTTACTCGAGGCGGTGTTTTAACTCCCAGAACAGACCTCGTGGTAAAAGCGCGTTGTGTTACAGCATTACATCAGCGTCCGTGTTGTTTTCTGCTACGCTTACAGCATGTTTACGACGTGCATCGCAATGCACTTAGGATCTAATAACTGAGGGAGCATTGTGCTGGATTCAGAGATCCTCAGGAAACAAGACGCAACAAGCAGAGATCGGAGACACATACTGTACACGCACACACACACGAGTGAGGGGATCAGATGTCAGAGAAGGCGCATTTGCAGGCCTCTTAACAGGAGCAACAAACAACTGCATTCAGAGACAGACAGACAGACAGATGTAAAGAGCAGATTTCCAGTGTCCATTGAGAAAATAAGGAGCTCCTAACTGAGCCGCTTGCACAGATGTTGACTCGTTGGGAGGTTATCATGTTACGTCCCCTAGCACACTGACTCATTGCTCCACTACCTGTATACTACGCTGAGTTACATCATGTACTCAGTTGGAATACCCCCTCCCACACACAATCTTCCTCCTACTCTGTAAGACAGCGAGAATGCTGCTCGATGCTAACGTAATGTGGTCGACTCTGACACACTTGATTCATCGTGCTGCATGTTTTTCAGAACTAGTTTACTTTTCATGATCATCTGAAATGTTGCAAGATGAATGGAAAAGATTATGATTGAAAAATGTTGTACAGTAAACACCTTAGTCAAGTGTCCTATAAATATATTCTTTTTAAAGGGGACCTATTGTGCTGCTTGTGGCCGCTCATGTTAGATATGCCTAATAATGATGTTAGTGTAAGTGCAGGTAATCCCTGTTAGCCAGACGCTCATACTTGAGACCAGAGATGGGCAGTAACGCGTTACTTGTAACGCGTTACTGTAATCCGATTACTTTTTTCAAGTAACGAGTAATGTAAGGGATTACCATTGCAAAAACGGTAATTAGATTACCGTTACCCTCCCGTAGGAACGCTGCGTTACTGCGTTACTAAAACCGTGAGTTTTTTGCGAGAATGTCTCATGACAGTGACGTAAGCGAGTGCGACGTTCGTGACAACAGCTGTCTGCAGATCAACAATGGATAATATATCGAAAAGGGAGAAAGTATGAGCATGCAGCGTTTAAAGTGTGGAAGTACTGACCTTATTTTGAGTTTGATTCCATAAAAGTGACAAAAAAACATTAGTGTCCGTTGTGCGTGGAAGAAAACTTCTTTTTACAGCGAAAAACCCCTAAACTTCCAAGCAAGCACCGAATGCGCTCACGACTGTAATGGGAAATTCACAGAGAAACTCATGGAGTCTTCAACTGACCGCTGCGGCACACCTGCACCAGGGCAAACCTCCGCCTAAACCTCCTGCTTTACAGGTGAAAATAGAGCAACTAGTCTTTGACTTTATTTATTTTCTGCTGTGTTTTACTTGCATCTATTTGAAAGAGTGAGTGTAAACACAAAAAAATATTTAATTTTATGTGCTGGAATGTGCAGAAAATAGGTTTAAATGTTAAACAAATTTCTTCCAGTCAGAGAATGTTGCATATAATTTAAGTTAAAAGATTAAAACTAATAAAACAAGTTTTAAAAAAGAGCGTTTCCATTTGATTACATTTTGTATGATGGATTATGCAGAAAAAGTAGAATTGGGCTGAAAGATCTATTGCTTTATTACCTATTCAGGTTGTAAATTGTGTTTTTAAAAAGTAACTAACTAAGTAACTAAGTAATTAATTACTTTTGAAAATAAGTAATCCGTAAAGTAACGGGATTACTTTTTTGGGGAAGTAATCAGTAATTAGTAACTGATTACTTTTTTCAAGTAACTTGACCAACACTGCTTGAGACTGCTCTAAACGCTCTACTTCACACAGCTTTTTTAAACTTATGGTTTGTGTGATGTCACAGAGAAGGGATATCCCTAATATGGTGATCTCTGGCACACAGCTCCGCCCATTTCCTGTTCAAATCTTTTGCTGGGAAGAATAAAGGGATCTTAAAGGGAGGAGGAGCTAAAAACTGTTTATTTCAGCTGGGGGATGAACTGAAGGGCATTCTCCTCGATATTGTAAATTATTATTTTTCAGAGCTGCTCTAGTAGAGTACAAAAATAACCTAATATCCAAACAGGTCCTGTTTTTGAGCACACATTGTTTCGTGAATGCACGAATCACTCCACAACTCTGATTGGATTAGAAGGTTATGGTCTAGGGCAGCGGTCCCCAATCCCTGGGCCACGGACCGGTACTGGTCCATGAGTTGTTTGGTACCGGGTCGCGAGACTTGAGGCTCGGGTGTGAAATTCATGGTCTTCAGGGTTTTTTTTTTAATGAGTTTTTAGCATTATTTTTTAATGGGTTTTATAATTAACTCGGTTTCTCTGGGTCTTTTCCCATGTGTTATGAATAAATCTTCTTTTTTTGGTACCGGTACTGGTTTTATTTTGTTGTATTTATCCACGACACCTTAAAGGCCAGTCCACGGAAATATTGTCGGACATAAACCAGTCCGTGGCGCAATAAAGGTTGGGGACCACTGGTCTAGGGTTAAGATCTCCAGTTCCATTTCCGGTTACGTCATAATAGATTTCAAGACTTTCCTACAGCCACAGCAGCGGACCTTTGAGGTTCTCAGATACACTGTAAAAAAAAATTGTTGCGAAAACCCAGAAACTCAAGGCAACTGACTGCATTTACGTTTTTAGGTTCTGATGGATAACTTATAATTTCAAGTTTAGGAGAAAAGTTGCTTCAATTAATGTTTTGTGTTTACAAGACTAATAACTGTGCTTTTCTTAACTCATATTTTATTGTTTTACCAATGTAATTCCTAAAGTTTACACAACATATATTTTTTGTTTTGCCAATCAATTTCCTAAACACAAAAATATATGTTGTGTAAACTTTAGGAATTACATTGGTAAAACAATAAAATATGAGTTAAGAAAAAGCACAGTTATTAGTCTTGTAAACACAAAAACATTAATTGAAGCAACTTTTCTCCTAAACTTGAAATTATAAGTTATCCATCAGAACCTAAAAACGTAAATGCAGTCGGTTGCCTTGAGTTTTTGGGTTGTCGCAACAATTTTTTTTTACAGTGTAGAAGTAATTTGTTAACCAAGAACTCAGGACAAATACTAAATTATTAGTATTCTGTCTCCCAAGTGTGTTTCTTATGGACAACAAAGCCAACATTTTGGACAGCAGCTGGTCTCTGTAGTCATTGTTGTTAACATAAAGCAGTTCTCCACCTGCTGCTGGTTCTGCTTAGAGCAGTGCTGTTGCTCACAGTGGATCTCAAGAACAGAACCAAAGCCATAAAGTTGCAGTCTATGATGCTGGAGTTTTTTGTTCAACAGCAGGACGAGAGACTCGCTGTAGCTGAAAGTTATTGAGGACTGCAATGACCTGGCCAGTGAGCTAACAGCAAGAAAAACACGATAGGAATGACTGGAGCCAGCTGGTTAACGAAGGCTAACTGTTCAAAGTCAGAGCGAGGGGGATCAGCCATATTGAATAGGTGTAAGTTATGCCCAAAGGCTCTGCCTGAGGGTTGTAGCACCAAGGTGTTAGCAGCAGATTTGGACTTTGTAGGCTGTGGCGTGAGACTGAGTGTGTTGGGCTCTGTGTCAGCTGCATTATTCTCCTGGGGAAACTGCAGAGACCATAGAGGGGAGTCATGAGGGGAGTGGGGCTGGGGGTGCTTCTTCTGCAGCAGTGAGTGTGTGATACGTGTCGATGATGACAGCAATGATCAGAGTAATGAGCTTAATAAGACGTTCCATGTGCCCACATTGGACTTTCTGACCATGATCATGCGATGGTGGTTGTTAGGGATGAGCACACAGAAGTACTGCGCTGTTGACATTTAAGCATACACTAGGAAATGAGAAGAAGAGGAAGAAAATATGATGGGCTTGAATCAAATTAATCAAAGATGGTCCAGTGAAGGATGATGCATTATAGTAACAAGAAGGCCTCAGAGAGCGGACAACTCCACCTCCACTCTCTGAGTATTTTCTTTTAAAGGAAGAGTACTGTATTTTCTTTTTAAAAGTGCTTTAACACATTTGTAGTTGTAAGACTTTTTGTCAGTTTTTGGCCAGTGAATCACTGAGCGGACCTTTAAGGAACTTGATGTATGTAAGCTAAATGTTATTGACTCCAGGTAAGAGTATTTTAAAACAATAATCAGCGTCATGATAAATAATTATATGAACCTTAATTCAAATGCATATAAGTTCACATATCTTCCTCCACCAAAATGTAAAACCTACACAGTTGTGTGATATCAAAACACACCTTTTAAGATTTTGAATCCAATCTTCAAACAAATTAAATTACAATTTATATTATTTGTATTTTTGTGAGAGTCTGGCAGATGAATATGTTTGTTGAGCAGGACTGTGTTCACTGTTCAGTCGTAATTTAAACATTTCATTAGTCATTCAGTCTCCATCTGCAAAGGTGTGTGCTGAGATGTTATCTGTTCACTCAAAGTGTTTGCTGAGACATTAAAAGCGCGTTGCCTCCTGAAACATAAGATATTACAAGGGTATGCTAAGTATATACACTCTCTTTAAAAGTGTGTACAAACTCTGTTTGTTAACAGTCTGTAGCCTCCTCCCACTAGCCTACAGGACGATCAGTAACACAGGATTGCAGAAAGCTTTGAGCTGGAACTGGAAAACAAATCAGCATGGCAAATGAGTCGAATGAGTTAGGGAGCATTAACATGCCAGCCCTGATATTGGGATATTTGGCTTCCAGTCACTGTATGATTACGGCCTAATGATTATATACTTTGTTATACAGTGCTGTGTCAGCTTGGCTGCCATTCAGGAGGCTGATATCTGTGTCAGTGGTGCAGAGTAGCATTTGGAGAGATTACTGTTTGGGCCTTTGACTGAATGATGATGTGTGTAACACCATAATTTGAGCCTTGTGTGTAAGCCAGTAGCGTATCCTTTGGGTAGCAAACTCACGCAG
This sequence comes from Oreochromis aureus, assembly GCF_013358895.1. Lineage (NCBI taxonomy): Eukaryota > Metazoa > Chordata > Actinopteri > Cichliformes > Cichlidae > Oreochromis > Oreochromis aureus. The sequence goes on along the minus strand of NC_052954.1, from coordinate 6,498,881 downwards.
CTGGTCAGGCGAACGCTTTAAACAAGTGAAAAGCAGGAATGTGGTCTTATTCTGCAGCATGTCTCACATTGTTTAGTGGATTAAGGTCCTTACCTGCTAGTTGGTCACTGGGTCTATTTAATGCTTTTCTCATATCTGTTTTTGTTACTGGTATCATTTTTTTTATCCTTTCACATTTTTTGGCACCAGCTGGTAGTTGTTCCTGAAGAAACAAAGCTGGTTGTCGCTAAGTTACTGACAAACTGAAGAAAACTTAAAAACTTGATGATTCTCAGCCAGCTTTTTAAAAATTTTGTTATTTTTTTATGTTGCTTAATTGCCTCTGTGTGTTGTGTGTCACAGCCACTGCTGCAGCTCCAACTGCTGATCGTGATAAGTTGGCCGAACTACAATAACTAAAATCCTGTTGTTTTTGTTTCTGATCACGAGTACGCACCTGTCATTTCGACCCCATGCAGCATCCTAGCCTCACATCTCTCAATTTAGATGTCTAAAAATATCTGGGAGCGCTGTAAGACGTGCTTTAGTGTGATAAAACCAATCAGTGGCTGCGTGGATGGACGGTATCTGCTGCAAAGAATTTCACATGAGCTCTCCCTGCTTTTCCAAGCTGTCAAATATTTCTCTGCTAATAGTAAAACTGAAACTGCATTAGTGTTTGGATAATTAACCATGTGGTTGGTTTTAAATGGACACCTGCATCACGACAGGTCGCAATAATCACCTGATTTTAAACTGTATTGACTGTGGAATTGTGCCTGCAATTAATATTAACATTCAGCTTGGGCCGCAGCCATAACGTGTTTTAGGTTTGCTTGTGTGTGTGTTTGTGTGTTTTTGTGTCTGTGTGGCAGAAGCTGGTTTTCATGACTCGTAGCTATGGGATGGATTTTTCTTTTCAATAATTAATGAGGAGGAAAGCAAACACATCCCTCTGCTGAATAAGGACAGTTTGTGTGTGTTTGTGTGTGTGTGATCAGGTGTTTGTTCTGGGTTGTATTGTGTTTCCTCGTGTTTACTGCTGGAACTGGTGCTGGGCCAGTTTACTGGGCCAGACTGCCACAAAGGGATTTGATTAAGACTGTTGTAGACAAGACTGGGACATACTGGTTTGGACTGGGCTGAAGTGGACACTTTAAAGATGAGTCAAACCACACTGATTAGCCCAGCCCCAACCGATTGGATTGGTCTCCGGTGGACTGGATTGAGCCTGACTGGTGGTAAACTGGTGGTTAATTCAGCTAGGCCATGAAATCAAGCTCAGTCACAATCAGCAAATACTGTTCTACACTTATATTTGGCATATAGGGGGTGCTGTTTTAAGCTGCTTTATCCTGCTTTTCGTCTGCAAGCCACTTTGTAACCCACCTCCAACCTTTTTTCTTTTACATTTTTTGCTCTGTTGTGTGCAGGGTGAACAGAGCTGTCCAACCAACTATAAAGTACTAGAGATGGAAGACTCCTCCTTACATCTATCTATCTATAGAGTTGCTGCCAGAACTGTGCATGAACAGTGTGCTCGGACAGGATTGAACCAGATTAGTGTTGGTTTTATTCAGTCAAGTCATTTTCCCCCAGTTTCCCTTCCTATTTAACATTCCCATGCCTCCAGAAGCAGCTCACATTCTCAGATTTTCCATGTTGTGGTGCTTCCAAAACATCTCACTTCATTTCATTTCTGTGGTAGTTTGTTTGTTTGAGCGGTTTAGGCTGAAGAAGGTTTGGTTTGGCTCACAATTGCTATGGTGAAGGAGAAAGTTAAACTAAATATTTAGCAGGCTGTTCTTTGTGTGTGTGTGTGTGTGTGTGTGTGTGTGTGTGTGTGTGTGTGTGTGTGTGTGTGTGTGTGTGTGTGTGTGTGTGTGTGTGTGTGTGTGTGTGTGTGTTTTTCCCCCCTCCAGTCATTGCTTTGACTGCATTCCCCCTGATTTTATGAAGACAGATTTTATTTTGTTGTACAAACGGCTCCATTTTAGTCCCCCTGCTAGACCTGTCCACTATAATTAGCTGCTTTGGCGCTCTGCAACTAATGTGTTTGTGTGTTCATGTTTTGGACAAAAGAGAAAATGGAAAAAATGGGATATACGATAAGATCCTGTCCTGATTCAGCCTTTTTAAAGGTTTGTAGAAAAATATGGAGGACATTTTTTTTACTTTTTCAGTTCTTATATAAACATTTGTAATTACTAGCTCCATATTCAATGTTCATTCGTATTCATATTGAGCGATGATGACTCATGACAACCAAGCACAACCAGATCCACTGGGAAAGACAAGGAAACATCTGAAAGCTCTGAAAATAACTTTCATATGCCATGAAATAGTCCAATTTATCTGGTCAAACCTTTCTTTTCAAGGTCATCATCCAACTTTTAACTCCATTTCATGTAAATATTATCGCCTACGTTGTCAGTGCTGTGTCTGCTTCTGGTTTGGTGTTACCAGACAGCTGATGGAGTCTGCATGTGTGTTTCTTTTCATTCAGTCTTATTAAGTAAATGACGACTACCGACCAGTTGCTCTAACACCTGTTATAATGAAGTGCTTTGAGAAACTGGTCCGACGTCACATCATGTCCTGCCTGCCACCCACACTCGACCCACTCCAGTTCGCATACAGAGCTAACAGATCAACTGAAGATGCCATTGCTACAACGCCCACACCACCATCTCTCACCTGGAAGTGCAGGGCGTTACGCCATGCTGCTCTTTGTTGACTTTAGCTCTGCTTTCAATACGATACTCCCGGACAGACTAATAGTTAAACTGCTGGAAATTGGACTTCCTTCTACCACCTGCCGCTGGATCAGAGACTTCCTGTCAGACCGTGTACAGAGAGTTAGAGTGGGGCCTCATCTTTCCTCAGCCCTCAGCCTCAACACCGGCTCTCCACAAGGCTGTGTACTGAGTCCCCTACTGTACACTCTGTACACACATGACTGTGTTAGTACCCACCCAGACAACGCAGTCATCAAGTTTGCAGATGATACCACCGTGGTGGGGCTCATCTCAAGGGGAGATGAGACGGCGTACAGAGCTGAAGTTCAGAGGCTGTCAGATTGGTGTGTAGATAACAACCTGGACCTCAATACCACCAAGACAAAAGAACTGGTAGTTGACTTCAGAAGGAGGAAGTCCAAGCTGCAGCCTGTCAGCATCAACGGGGAGTGCGTGGAAAGGGTCTCCAGTTTCAAGTTTCTGGGTGTGCACATAGACACAGACCTCCAATGGAGCTCTAACACCTCTGCGGTCTTAAAGAAGGCCCAACAGCGTCTCCACTTTCTGAGAATCCTCAGAAAAATGGACCTGAAGAAGGAGCTGCTGACCGTCTTCTACCGCTGCTCCATTGAAAGTGTGCTGACATATTGCATCGGTGTATGGTTCTCCAGCTGCACCACAGCACACAGAAAGGCACTCCAGAGGGTCATCAATATGGCCCAAAAAATCATTGGACATCCTCTTCCCTCCCTGAAGGACCTGTACAGCACTCGCTGTCTCAAGAGGGCACGCAGCATCCTACGAGACTGCACACACCCAGGACATCGGGTGTTTAAGCTGCTGCCGTCTGGCAGGAGGTTCAGGCTGCTGAGGTCCCGAACAAACAGACTCAAGGACAGCTTTTACAACAGGGCAATAGCCTAATCAATGCAAATAGCTGACCTGATTGGCTACCTGCCTGGCCTTTTTTTAGGGGGAGGTAACAATGTTTAAAACAATAACAATAATAATATTTATATTTATAACAAGGTGCAATAATAATTAATGTGCAATAATAACAGTGTGCAATACACATAACACTTATTCTTCTTTTTTATTTCTAAGTTAATATACTGTGTTGTGTTGTTTGTGTTGCGTTGTGATGTGTCATATCGTGTCGTGTTGTGTTATATGTAGTGCCGACGTAGGACAGTTTTTCCAATTTCATTGTACTACTGTACTATGTATGACTGTGCAATGACAATAAAGAATTATCTTATCTTATCTTATCTTATCTTATCTTGACTGAATCACATCTGATGTCGCACATCACCCCAGTTTTCCTCTTGGTGGTTTTTAGGGTGTGCTCATACAGATCATAGGGCGGTAAATGAGTTGTGTTGAGTGCTGACTCATTGTGAAAGACCACTACCTGTTTTGACAGTCCGACCATATATGGAGTCCACCTGAAATACTGGGCATGGGTCTCATTGTGACCTAGACAACCATCAGTTGCGTGAAGTTCAAGACATCTCCATTAATGGACCGTGGAGCTTGCATTGATTTGTAAAGCGTCATCCTGAAAGGTCAGAACAATTTCCCATGTTCACGAAATGTTTATCAGTACTTTCAAATTATTGTTGCAGATACAAGTCAGTATACCAAGGGGCTTCCTGTGTGAACTGCTAACCAACTCAGCAACCAAAAATGTATAGGAGCCAGTGACCTTGTCTTCCATTATTATCAGTGTCACATGATTCATTGACACCATTACTCCTCAGCTTTATGAAGGTGCAAGTTTACAGCCATTCACACTAATGGGTGGATCAACACCTGGGTAAAATTCACAGCCGTACTTAATCTACTTCCATGCTCGGTGTAGATGCGAAATAGCCCGGGAAATGTTTCCGCTTGAATGTTGGTCCTTTGTGTTTCCTCAAAGCTCGCAGCTATGTCAGGGGAGAACCAAGGCGAGTTTGCACCAACATGGGTGGCTGTAGCTCAGGTGGTAGAGCAGGTCATCTACTGATCGGAAGGTTGGTGGTTCGATTCCTGGCTTCCCCTAGTCTGCATGGCAAATATCCTTGGGCAAGATACTAACCCCAAATTGCTCTCCGATGCATCCATCGGAGTAGGAATGTGTGTGTGAATGTTACTTAGAAAGCACTTAGGAAAAATGTGCTTGTGCGAATGGGTGTGAATGGGTGAATGCACAAGTTGTGTAAAGCGCTTTGAGTGCTCAGAAGAGTAGAAAAGCGCTATATAAGAACCAGTCCATTTACCATTTAACCTTCTTCCTGTGAGGCAACAGTGCTGACCTGAGCACTGCCATGCTGCTGACATAGCACGCAGATTCAGAATGAAACTTGCAGCTCATGCATGAAATTCTTTTCATTTAACTCAAAGGAAACAGTAAAGTCTCCAAGCAGCAAAACCCTCCCTGTCATTATTATGTTATGTTTTGTTCTGTCGGTGGAGTCTGCCTACTGCTTACCAAGTTGGGCTTCAGAGTTGCTCAGATCACATGGTCATGATGACACGGCTCTTGTGACTCAGGTCCTTTATACGTGCCTGTTTTCTACCACATCCAGCACAGGAAACAACTATTCACAAGCCATCACGTGGGTATCCTGGACCAGTTTTATTGTGTAATTATTGTTGTTCACTTCATCTGTTCACCTTAAGTTTTGGCTTGTGTGTAAAACACACAGTTTAACTGTGATCCCACCTCAGCATCAGTACAGTTGTAGATGGTGTGCTGTAGTATAGTTATAAACATCCACTAACCTTGTAGATCCATATATTTATGTCTATTACACATATAAAACACTTTTTTTTACAATAAAACTCTAAAAAGAACATTTTACTCAGGGCCCCCTGGTGGGTTAACATGGCCATGATCAGATATAAAGTGACCCTGACTTTGTCATTAACCTTGATCATGACAACAAAAATCACACTGATGGTAAAAGCTGATTTCTCATTGGGTTGTATTCTGCTTGCATCATATTCATTTCCAACCGAGGTGCATTTAAGTTGTTAGTTCTTCTCTGGGGTTTGTAAGAAGTCATCCTCTGAAACTATGAAAGGCCAGGCAGAAGAATCAGGCAGTGGAAAAACAAACAGAGTAGTCAGAGACTTAATCACAACATATCTGCTGGAATGCGCTGACCTGCACACTTATGATATATTGCAGAGGATCTCTGGCAGTTTGGCTTAAAGTGCGCACACACACACATCATGATCATGCAGGTTTCTGGAGCTGTGATTTGCTACAAGACTACTTACAGAGTTTGAGAAAACAACTGAGCTCTGTTTAGTTGCTCGAATGCAATTTTTATGCATGCGTGTGAATGTGCTTTGTGTCGACTTCTTTTTTGTGGAAGGGGAGCAGGGGGGTCAACACATGTTCATTTGTTTTCCCCCAAATATGTCTTTTTTGTGTGTTTGTGCCGAGCAGAATGTGGACAAAGGACTGGGTGTCTGGAGAAGGTGCTGGGGAGGGGAGAAGGGGACTATGGGTGATGGGTGGGGGACTGGACGAAAGGATGATGGGTGGGAGTCTGCAGGGGACGGCTGGCACTCTGGCTGACTGGCTGTGTTTATAGATGTGAGTTTGTGAGGGCAAAGGTGTGTGTGTGTGGGTGTGTGCATACATCTGCATATCTGTCTGCATGTGTCTAAGAACATGCATATACTCATCTGCCGGTGAACCCGTGCGTGTGTGTACACTGCCTGTCTGTTTGGAGGCTTGTGTGCAAGTGTGTGTGTGTATGTGTGTGTGTGTGTTCTTTTGTTTTGCTCTGGGTTGCTGGGTGATGGGACCAGCTGGGAGGGCTGAAGCCATTCACTTCCCTTCTGCTACCCTGAAGGCAGCCAGCAGGGAGGGAGGGATGGAGAGAGATGGTGAGGTTTGCGGGGGGGGGGGGTTGAGAGGGGAAAAAAAGAAAAAGAGGAGAGAACCGTAGAGTATGTGGACGCAGGATCTCTGCATGAGATTTAAAGGGAGCAAACGCAATCAGGCGAAACAGAAAGAGGCTCGCAGCAATAGCGGAGAGGTGAGGAAGTTTTGAACCAGCTCAGGATGAATGAAGAGATTCATGAAGGAAAGCTGGGGGGGAGAGACGGAGGGAGGGAAAGTGTGTCAGGCTGAATCGTGATAGAGCAGTGGAGCTGACTCAGCCAGTCTGGTCTGGTGTAGGAGGGCAGCAGTAAGGAAAGAAGTAATAGATTACTGAGGATGGATTACTATAACCACAATTCTGATGCACTTTTTTTTCTTGTCAATACAGCAAACATTTTCATATTACCAGATTATTCCAGTAAACTGATTAATACATGATCTTTGGAGAGATTTGGGAAATTTGGACTTTCTGAAAACAGCACTAATTGGAGTGAACAGTAAAGAATCCACCTTTTGTCTCCCTAAACACCATCAGTCCACTTGGTTGTAAGAGACAAAACTTATATTCTGACACCTCGAGCTCACCCTGTGACTTTCTCTTTTGTTCTCTGTCAGTGTGATCACACAGGTGTCACGGAAACGAGTGTACAGTGGTGATTTTAAGATGCTTCCGTTGGCTCGGTGAGGGTTTTCACCGGGCTTGCAACTGCAATGCTGTGTGACAAAAGACAAAATAAGGCAGTACTGTACAAGTGTACAAAAGTGTACAAGTCTTCCTTCTCTCACCCCAACTGGTCGCAGCAGATGGCTGCTCCTCCCTGAGCCTGGTTCTGTCGGAGGTTTCTTCCTGTTAAAAGGGAGTTTTTCCTTCCCACTGCCACCAAAGTGCTTGCTCACAGATTGTCATATGATTGTTGGGTTTTTTTTCCTCTGAATGTATTATTGTAGGGTCTCCCTTATAATATAAAGCGCCTTGAGGCGACTGTTGTTGTGATTCGGCGCTATATAAATAAAATTGAATTGAACTGAAGTGAAAGACTTTGTTATAACATCTAAATATGACGGTATTTTTGCTGGTGGAAGTGTATCGTGTGAACTGAAAACCAAAGAAGCACATTTTAATCAAAGCGGTGTGAGGGCTGGTTCTGTTAAGGAGATGTGAAAGTGTGGGATTTTTTTTTTCATAACCATGGCCGTCCATCACATTCATATGTGAACATGTAGGAGGAACTCTGTTACATCTGACACAAATGTCCACTTAGTTCAAGGATGGACTGACTAGAATCTGATGGCAAAGTCATTGTGGCTTTTTACACATACATATGTTTGCCTCTATCGGTCAGGCTAAACAGAAGAAGTGATGATGTCTTATTTTGAAAAACGTCAAAGCTCTGCTCTATAGGAATGTTCTGCAAAAACACGTTTCTGGCTGGGTTATCGTATTTAAGGCGATAACACAGGAACACCCAGGAATACTGGACTGGTAACATCTTGATGTTGTGGACGTGACTTTTGTCCTTCAGCTTTCACTTCAAAGTTTTCATGTGAGTTCAGGCAGACATGGAAGTAAACTGACACTTGTCTGGATGACAGTGGCAAACAAGTGTAAGGCAGAAATTCCTTTTTTGTTTTTCATTTCTTAGCACTGAACGAGTCACCGGCAACTGATCCAGGATTAGAGGTAGGGTTAGGCTAATCTTCATCTGTTTTTTAAATAATTTTGTCTCTTTGGAACACCCAAATGGAAAATCCTTTAACAGAGGGATGTCAGAGGGAGCTCATTTTACTTCATGAATCAAATACGGCCCACTTTGATCTTAGCCGAGCCGGACCAGTGAAACTCCTCTTTCTGTCAGTGTAAAGAAGTTTAACTGCACATTTAATCCCGGAGGTATCTCAATGTAGAAAAAGACTTTTTTTACACAATAAAGAAATGCTGAAGTAGTTACTGAAAGAAACCTGTCAGCATGACTCACTGGTCTTAAATTGTAAGAAATTAATGTGTAAGAAAAAGTTTTGGCAGTTCACAGCACAGACTTTCCTGTAATCACAAAGCGGAAATTTTTTAAAAATAAATAAAATAGATGATTCACATAAAATGCGCTACTTCACTGTAACTGTTTTACATATTATTCTATAGTACAGCATTTTTGTTGTGTATTTATATAGTGAAAAAACAGGATTTTTTTGTAATTTAAATGTTTGTCTTTACTTCATTGCTATTATATGAATGGCTGTGGGGGAGGTCTTATTTAACTCAGTGTAAAAAGATGTGAAAATACAGTTAAAGTCAAAAATTGATGCCCTCTTTCTCATTTTCCAAAGTTGTCCAGTGGGCCTGATTGGAGTCTTTGCGGGACCAATTCTGGGTCACTAGGTCTTATGTTTAACCCCGGTTTTAACAGAAAACGTTGTCAAAACGTGTCCATTTTTGCATGTGGCAAAAACTAAACCCTAACCCCCAGGCAAGTCCCCGGCGATTTGGTGGGTGTTAAGTGGTGAATTTATCACCGTTGCTTTGTTTGTTATTTTTGTACATTGTTCTGAGTGCATTCTGGTTTTTTAAAAGCTACACCAGAGAGGAAGAATATCTCTCTGTGGAGTGGACTGGAAGGAATAGGGGCACATAAAATGAAGCTGCTTGGTAGCAGAAAATCGGAAGAAAAAGAAAGATGGATAACCAGCTAGGCCGTATAGCTACTAGCTGCTAGTCTCTAAAGCTGCTTCCTTGTGTGCCATGACTTGTGTGTCAGCTCGCTTTCTCTCGAAGATTAATGACCTTCCTGTTTTCAGCTACAATATCCCCCCACAGAGTTTTCAGTGCAGTTTGCTTTGACTTGAAGTGCATTTAAAAAAAAAAAAAAAGGAAAGAAAGAAATGCTGCAGAATTTATTGTTGGAGGCAAAGCGTCAAAGATATGCATGTGGGAGGAATTCACTCACACATGAAATGACACTGCAGTGAGTTGGTAAAAGCAATAACACTCAAGTTTTTACTATTACTACTCCACCTCTTTTTACTATGACTAACACGTTTACTGCTATGAGTGCCATCACTTCCAGTATTTCTCACATCAGCTGCTATTTTCTGTACTTAGAACTTTGGTCAGACTAGTCATGCTAGAGCTAACCCCTGACTGAATTCAGTGTTTTTACTTGGTGGACAGAGGTATCTGTGTCCTAACTACTAATGGTAAGCTTTTCTGTTGGAATGTGTGACACTCACACACTCACTGGATGGGTATACACACACACACACACACACACACACACACACACACACACACACACACACACACACACACACACACACACATTAAAGGGTTGGGGAAACTCCTCATTAAACACATAACTGAGTACAGTCTAAGATACGTCTGAAATAGTTGTTTTAGCATTAAATAATGCCTTTATTTTCCTTTCAACTTTGCTTTAAGTCCATTATTAAATATAATTTCGGTAATCTCCATCTTGCCTGTTTTTGGCATTTGTACTCTGATTTGTTAATCCGTTATAGAACACGGGCAGTAAAGTCAGGGACTTGAAAGAGAAAAACAATTCATGTCAGAAGTTATGAAACAAGGAAAACAGAGAAAAGTTCCCAAATGAAAGAGAAACAGAGCAAGAATGAGAGAGAGAGAGGGAGAGAGAACAACAACTTCTTTCCTGTAAGTCACCTGACACTGGAGGCGTTACAGCAGTCGTGAATAAACATACCTCCCTCCCTCCCTTTCTTTCTCTTTGTCTCTGTTTTTCTGTATGGCTCTCTCACTCATGCTCAAGTCAAGTCACAAGCCCTCTCTTTGCAAGATGAAAAGTTTTGTGCAGAGCGACCTAACTGTTTTCTATTTATAGAGCTGTCTCTCGAAATTTTTCATTCACTGGACAGAAAATAAAAAAAGTGGTGTTATTTTGTTTGGGGAAAATAGCAACTCGGAAATGGCTCAGTAGAGCTTTTATTTAAAGATCATACTTTGCGTTTTGTGTTTTGAAAAAGTAAAAAAAAATGTGTCTGTTTTACAACAAATGGTCACCTTGCTCTTGGATCTCAGCCTCGAGCTTACTCCTCTCAATGAAACACAATTTTGAAAAACAGCCTCAAAACAGTTTAAGATCTGTATTTTTTTTTTTTTAAAGAAAAAGGAATAAAAAAGCAGAAATCGTTTCCTGAAACTGAGGTACTGCTGTTTTTACCAGTGTGGCTTCTTTTCTGCTGTGGATTAACGCTGACAGTACTGTGTGCTGTACGCTGGTTAGACATTTACAGCAGTAATTAAGTCTAATTTAAGTAATTTAAGTCTACTGTAATAAACCATTATAATAATTTTTATTTTTTTTTAATTTTTTCAATAACAGTGGAGCTTTATGGCACAGAGGTAAGAGATATATTGACATGCCTATTAGCAGGAAATGTTTGATTGTTTTGGTGATGGAAATTTGACGATAAGAAATATATTAAATATAGTCTGGTTGACCCTTCTATCACAACGCTCATAAAAACTGGAGGATTATCTTGACTTGCCTATAAAAATATCAATTTCCAGCCAAAACATGGTATACTGTATAGAGTGTATATACAGTAATAGAACATGACTAACTTGACTTTTAAGGATGGCAATATGAAGAGAAGGAAGAAATCAGACCGTTATGAGCAGATGTTTGCATTCACAGCAGCCTGAGGTGTGCGGATTTGATCTCACTGCATGACTAATGGGCGGGATGTGAAATCATCCGGTTGAAATAGCCTCAATTATCCAATCACAGCTGAGCGAGAACGAATATAAAAGTATAATATGTAGAGTAACTTCTTCTAGATGGTGTCTCTGTTGCTCCATATACTGTATATAAAAGATGGATGCATCCATTGTGACTATCACAGTCTGCTGTCTCAGTGTTTTGGTCACTGCCATGTTGATTTTTGGAGGATGAGTGAAACGGTACGTCCAGATGAACAGAATCAACTTCTTGAGATTTCCTTAACTGGACTCTATCAAAATAGCTACTTACTAGTATCCACCCATTGTGGGTGGATGTACACATATTGGCAGAAACTCAGGGATCAGTATCATGTCCTTAGATACTTTGATATGCATGATGGAGTAGCCAGGGAATCAATCCACAAGTTTTTTAGTTTGTTTTTTTAATAATAGAATTTTACCCACAAGAATGAAGCATAAACTTATTGAATGAGGCGTTCTACACAGAACGATTCCAGCAAAATGTTCTAGTTCAGTGGTCCCCAACCTTTTTTGTGCCACGGACCAGTTTAACGTCAGACAATATTTTCACGGACCGGCCTTTAAGGTGTCGTGGATAAATACAAGAAAATAAAATAATTCGACCAAGACAAAAACTGTGGTATTTTGTAAATATAATAATAAACGTGAATTCACTGTGTAATTGTGTAACTTTATTAGCAGTGTCTTCCTGAAATGCGCCAACAACAATGAGAGTAACATCCTCCTCTCTGCCCCTTAATGCTCCCTGGTTACTATGGTAACGTGTAAATATTTCTTTCAAAATAAGACACACAACTACAACATGGGAAAAGACCCAGGGAAACCGAGTTAACGATAAAAACCCTGAAAACCATAAATTTCACACCTGAGCCTCAACTCTTGTGGCCTGGTACCAAACAACTCACGGACCGGTACCGGTCCAATGGGGGTTGGGGACCGAGGCTCTTCTAAGTTCAGTGACTTTAATTAGTTACCACACAGCGCTCAGCTATAGTTTCCTTTATTGCGACACCTGTCAAACCACCATTGATGTGAGTGAGGAAACTATCCATACAGACCAAATGGAGAAACTGAACCATCTCCTTTGGACTCCTTGTTGCCATCCTGATGCTGGTGGGAGGCTAAAAACGAGCCCTAGCTGGTTAGTTCTCCTCTTCGTCCTTTGCAAAGCTGAGAACTTTACCCATCATTGCGTGTACTTTCTTCCACTACCTGTTTAACCGCATTTTCAGAATGAACACCTTAATGAGTCACTATCCAGTCTTAAGGTATAAAGTGGTAATACTCAACGCTTGCTGCTTAGCTTCAATAGCCTTCTCATAGTCGTTTACACAACATCATAGCTGTTAAGTCTTCACTTTCTCCTGATAATTTTTGTTAATTTCATTTGAATTTTTACATTGTTCCTTTTTTATTATTATTAAATGGTCTTACATATTTTAGCTCATCTTTATTTAAGCTTACGTAGTCTGTTTTCATGAATGAAACTGATTTGGACTACTTGGCCAACAGTGTAGCTATAAAACCTGACATCTCAGCCTATGTACTAAAACCAGTGGCAGCTGTGGTTTCTGAGGCCAGTTACAGTATCTCAAGATAATTAATCCCGTAATCGTGAGATAAACTGTTTGCCCGGGATCACCGCTTAATTGTCCAATTTAGTTTAGATAACAAACTTTATCCTAAGGATAAAGGGAAGAGCTCTTTAATGAAAGCAGCTTGTAAAGGTCATGGTGTACAGAAGCTTGTTGTCCCAAGATAAGCACACATTTATCATATTTAGAAAACAGTTTTTTATTATGTAGCAACAGCGCAGTAATTCAAGTGCAGTCAAGTCATAGGCTTAAAAAGACTGAAAAGCCCCATTTGTCATCTCTGTAGATACGTAATGATATAATTGGGTCATGTCAACCATGAGATTGCAGTTTCAAGTCATGTGAGAGGCCTAAAGATTTGTGTTCTCTTTTGATGTGAGGGTTGCTTTGTGATTGAAAAACAGTAGGATGCAGTGCAACAAGTCCTAAAAGCCTGCTCACACGGACTGGCTCCTAACTTTTCTCCTCTGAGATTCAACACTGACACATTTTATTAATGCTATTCTGACCATACCATTAATTGTAGATCTCATTAATGCTCACTTGGCTCGTGACAGCCTCCATATAACATCGGCAGACATACGCTGCCATTGACTGTCACAGCAGCGTGCTCAGATCACCAGCATTATAAGAAAAACCATCAGGAAGTTTAAGCGCCGTGACTGCATTTTGGAAGCATATTCGACTAAAATGGAAGCACTGTAGGAGGCCGAGTCGCCTTGCTTACTTGTACTTCCCCTTTTGAAGTGCATGAGTCAAGGCACTTAACAAGTGTTTGAAGTCTCAATGTAATGAGAAGAAAAAAGATGATGAAAAGTGTGTGTGTGTGTGAGAGAGAGAGAGAGAGAGAGAGAGGGAGGAACGGGCTCTGTCCACCTTTGTGTGGGTGGTTATATCAGTTTAGACTGTATAGCACAAAATTGTGCCGCTAACTGTGGATATATCACATCAGGGATAAAGGATTTTCTGTGTATGCACGGGACCGAGGTAACAGCTGTGTCTGGGCCAAAGAGACGGGGCAAAGAGACAATGAGAGAGAAGAGGAGGAGGTAGAGACAAAGAGGGAGAATGGGAAAGAAAGCAGATGGGTGTTTTTTGGTGTGGAGCCCTTCCCCTCCCTGCTCCCCCCACCCCAATGTTTTCTCCATGTTGGGCCTGTGTGCCACACCCATGTCTAATAGTGTTAATAATATTCTCTTCACACACCCTCCCCAAATCTGCCAGCACACACAGATGTTTCTACTGGTTTTACTCTTCTTTATTTTAAGACTTAAACTTAAAAGGGAGAATAATCAGCGGTGTAGTTGATAGAACGTAAACATTCTGTTACACAATCCCTTTACAGTAAATCACAATTACTTTGACATTAGATTAAGGTCCACTTGTGTGGGATGACAGAGTAATAATCTTTTATGATAACAAACAATGGGGACAAGTATTTTAGCACTGAAATGTAGTTCACCACAAACCATTTGCTTGTTTGATGAAGGGGCAATGGTACTAGTCTTTATATGAATTATATTTTATAGAAGATGTAATAATTACCATATAACTACATCTGGTTCATGCACTGGCTATTAAAGTTGTACTTGACTTGTGAAGGGCGAACCCAATGCTGAAGTGTCTTGAACCTACATTCTTTTTAATGACCAGCAGGGGGCGAATACCGTGGTTGCAAAAAACCGCAGGTTTTTGTAGAAGTCTCTGAGAAAACAGTCCTTTGCTCCTTTGCTATATGATCTCAGTAAAAAACGTCCTTTAAATGTTCAAGCCTTAATAAATTGTGATGGCCATTTTATTATAACAACAAAAAAACTGGGTTCGTTATCTAATTTGGTAACGACTTAGTGTATCAATCACAAGATTTGCGTTTATAGTCAGATCACTCTCATCTCCTCTTGACTTCTAGTTTCAAAAAGTGAAGAGGGCAATGGTGAAAACACTCAGCTCAAGGTTTCACAGCAAAACGTAACAAACCAATGGTTGACCTCACAGTGCCCATCTCCATCTTTTATATACAGCCTATTGATGACGACAGATGACGCACTCAAAAACTATATCACTGTTGTGTTAATTATTAAGTCGCTAAATGAAAAAAACACTGAAGATTTAATATTTATTCATTTGTTTATTGAAGACCAATTAAAAATAACTCAAAATAACAGTTCATTTGTAACCATCCAGCTGAATTCCATTCACAAGAATCGAAGTTCTTATCCTTATTATCCTGATTACCCTGATTCTTTTTCACCCACCCAAATATCAGTCGGCTGATAGTGACAGCGACCGATCGCATTTGTCTTTATGCAGGAAAACTTGTGTATAGAGTATAATGCATTCAGAGGGTAATTTTAGAAACACAAATGCACAAATCTGACTGTTTCCACATTCGTAGCTGTGGCACATTCAGTAGAGCATCAGTTAAAGGTGGGAAGACAGGTGTTGTCTGCACAGTCTTCACTAGTTTGTGATGTACATTGGTGGAAATTGCTGGAGCCTATCCCAGCTTAAATAGGGTGAAAGGTGGGCTACATGCTGGATAGGTTGGCAGTCCATTATGGGGTTAACACAGAGAGACAAACAACTAAACACTCTTACAATTTGATATATCAATATCAGAATTAAAATAAGCAAATGAAGCATCAGATGGACTCTTGTAGTAGTAACAGCAATTGTAGCAGTAATAACTGGAAATGTACAGTAGGCTGTTGTTGTAATGGTTGTAGTAATACTAGTAGCAGAGGTGTTAAAGTGTTCAGCGGGCACAGCAATGGATTACTAAACTCAAGACTGCTTGCCATGCAGGACCGCATTTACTTCAGTGAATAAGTCACCAGCAGATGGTTGGAAGTTACAGTGATACTTCCTGTATTACTAAGAAAAATACACAACTGAGGACATAATCAATACATTGTTCACATCAACGGCACTTATGAGTAACAGACACACGAGTGTGAATCAACTGTTGTGCTTGGTGGCATTTTTCAGCTCATGTGTCTGCATGAATTTAGAGAGCCTGATGATATGAAAATGCACCTCGTGTTGTCCTGCCGAGTATAAATGGAACATGATGTTCGGTGATCTAATTCTGGTGACTGCCATAATCCCTTGTGTTACCACCCAAAGGTGCAACACAGTGATGGATGAAAGCGCGTTGATGGATGGATGCAGCTTCATGCGCTGGGTGTTGAGTTGGACCAGTGAACTCACTGTGAGTCAGGTTCACAGTTATAGTGGCACACAAACACACACAACCTGATATGTGATGAGTAAGTTATCTAGTTCCTGGTCTGACATTAGAACCTCGGAAAAAATGAAAAAATTGAATGGCAGGAAAATATGTAGAATCGGAGAGACAAAAACAGAGGCACAGGAAGAAAATTAAGGTTACCGGCAACAGCAAAAAGTTTTACTCAGTGAGGGAAATAAAAGAGCAAAGGAGAAATAAATAGATAAATGGAGGGAGGGAGGGATATTGTGGGTGCAGCTCTCTCCAGTTGGTGTTGCTATGGCCCTGCCCTCCCTGCTCACTGAGCCATTTCCTGTTTTTGACCTGAAATCTTTATTTAGAGCCATCTCTCCTCGCTGCTCTGCATTCATGAGTCAACTCAGAGTCCAGAGAGATGAACGCGCTACTAAAATCAGATCTCCATTCACCACAGAAACTACGTATGCACCCTGGCTAACCCACTGGTTATCTGTACAGCAGCCGGAGCTTCATTCGGGTCTGTTTGCATGATTAAGAAACAATAGGATACATCCTTGTTGCCAAAAATAACAATTTCTCTGTCTGATCAGTTGTTTCCACAAGTTCTACAGTGCTGAATCATTGAACAAGTTAGTTTAATTAATTATGTACTTTTTTATGTCTCTCAGCCCTTATCTAAGCATGAATTTTGACCCTGTTATATCAGAATTATAAATGAAGCAAGTGGAACATTACATGGTGGAATCAATGGAAGTTGTGCAAAAAGTCACAGAAGCAAAAGCATTTGATTGTGTATTGAACTGTGATGTCTTTGGAGTTGTGACAGAAAAGAGACCCCAAAACCTTGGAGTGTTGTTTGTCATTCACTCTTATGTCCTATAATCTGGTATACAGAAGAGGAAGAACTAGAAAGTTGATAGGGGGAGTGAAAGTTTTGAATTTGTGTCATGAAATTTTCATTGAATATCTGCTAATTATGAGCCAGAGCTTTTTATTGAGTGAAGAGATGTACGAGCCTGAGAAGAAAACGACATAGTGATGTAAGCCGCACGACAGAGAAAAAAGTAGCTCGGGGAGCTTCTAGCAAATGAAGACTGTAAAGAAAAGACGAACATAGCTGCTGTGGCATCACAAATTGGTTTGAAGTCTTGATGTGTCATTTTGGGTATCAGATTCTTGTTGTTTTCTTTTTCTTTTTTTCAAACTAAACATAACCAAATTCGGAAAACAGTTTGGAGCTGGTAGTATCAGCTGATACTATCATTGGCTCCCGAGCTTCGTTGGCGGGACGAGGGAGTAATTCAGTGTATAAGTGCAATTGCTTTTGCCAGTGTTAGCTGCTGTTAGTGATACATTTCTTAAAGTGGATCTAGCATTGTTGGACTCAGACACGTATATAGCAAATAAACTCTTATGCGATGCAAAAATGTTATCAAACAAAACTGCAGTTTTTAACATTAGCTTGCATAATGTTTAGCCAGCTGTCAACTGTCTGGAAACAGAAGGGTCTCATGTCTAGTCTGCAGGTGGCGTTGCCTTCTTCGTTCATGTTTTTGCATCTTTGGTAAAGATGCCATCTCAGATGATAAAACATATGTGTTTTATTTGCCTGAACGGTATGCGAGCACCTAAGAGATCTCATCTCCTCTGCCTTTGGCGTACTGCGTGTATACATGTAGTAACCACGTACATAATATGCGATTGGCAGAACAGCTATGTCCACTGCTATCAAGATAGCTTTACTAGAGTATTTCTAGGTTTATGACAATTAATGAGCTTTCTGGAAAACATTGTTACAGACTCATCACTGAATATTTGTGAGTACAATATTCTTTTTTATTATTATTATTAAATAACCAAAAAATGACTTGATTACCATTTTTTAAAAATTTCTCATTTAGACTAACCTGTTTTATATAATATCTGGCTAAAAAAAAATCATTAAACAAAACTCGATGGCCAAAATGCCGAGCTTAAACTTACAGGACGGAACTTTACTAAACAATGAGTGACATTGTAATTTGTGTCCACCTATATTTACAGCCTATTTTGCTGCTTGTTATAATTGACCTGTAGCATAGCTTACAATGTCATCACCAAAGTTTCTAAATAAGTAAATCTTGAAAAGATGCACGGGTGACTTTTATTGTGTACTTCCTGGTGTGAGCAGTGTACCTTAAAGGTCTAATTCCTGTTTTTGCCACCTTTAAAACCACAGAAACTGACAGTTGGTATCTGGAAACACTGAGGTCCAGTAGATGGAAATACAACAAGTTGATTAAAGGCTGCCCTACACTGTAAAAAAAAAAATTGTTGCGAAAACCCAGAAACTCAAGGCAACCGACTGCATTTACGTTTTTAGGTTCTGATGGATAACTTATAATTTCAAGTTTAGGAGAAAAGTTGCTTCAATTAATGTTTTTGTGTTTACAAGGCTAATAACTGTGCTTTTTCTTAACTCATATTTTATTGTTTTACCAATGTAATTCCTAAAGTTTACACAACATATATTTTTTGTTTTGCCAATCAATTTCCTAAACACAAAAATATATGTTGTGTAAACTTTAGGAATTACATTGGTAAAACAATAAAATATGAGTTAAGAAAAAGCACAGTTATTAGCCTTGTAAACACAAAAACATTAATTGAAGCAACTTTTCTCCTAAACTTGAAATTATAAGTTATCCATCAGAACCTAAAAACGTAAATGCAGTCGGTTGCCTTGAGTTTCTGGGTTTTCGCAACAATTTTTTTTTACAGTGTAGGAACATGGCGCCTGTCTTAAAAAAAAAAGTGTTATGAGGCTATATTAGGGCACAACTGGGCAGCGTGCAACAGAGGGCATCGGGGCCACAAACGGTCTGTGTGCCCATTTTGTGCCTCAGGATGCGCCGGTGAACTGGTGTTTTTGTCTGCACGGAGCAGACTGCAGGGTTTTGTTTGAGTTTACCGGACATCACCCTGCCATCTGCTGCAGAGTAGGATGGATGTCAGTAACCAGCCAAAAGGCACCGGCCGTGCACTCTTCAGTTTCGTCACCACTGACTACTGTAGTATTAATCAAGGAATAATTGAATGAATTTCAGCTTTTTAATGCATTCGACAATATGAAAAAGCGAAAAAATTCTGATACGAGTGTAAAATTGCATATATATACAGTTAAGCCCAAAATTATTCATACCCCTGGCAAATTTTGACTTAAAGTTACTTTTATTCAACTAGCAAGTTATTTTTTGACTGGAAATGACACAGGCGTCTCACAAAAGATAATAAGATGATGTACAAGACGCATCATTGTGGAAAAAAAATATTTCTCAGCTTTTATTTACATTTGAGCAAAAAGTATCATGTCCAGAATTATTCATACCCTTTACAAACTGTCACAGTCTCTGGGAAAATCCAAAGTTCCATACCATTCCAAATAGTCAAAGCTGTTCTAAAGCATCCCAATTACCCTGATTAATTGGAAATAGCTGTTTTGATCAACTCAACAGGTGAAAAACAGCAGCTCTCTGCAGGTGGTCTGTGGACAGTCATGGCTAAGACAAAGGAACTCAGTGAGGACCTGCAGCTGTGCATTGTGGCTGCTCACAAGTGAGGAATGGGCTACAAGGCCATATCCAAATGTTTTCAAGTTCCAGTGGCCACAGTGCAAAGTATTATTAAAAAATACAAGATGTTCCGCACTGTGGAAAATCTCAGAGGACGTTGTCGGAAGCCAAAAGTGACACCTGTGCTGGCCAGGAGGATAGTGAGAGAGGTGAAAAAGAATCCAAGGATCACCACCAAGGCCATTCTGGTGAATCTGGGCTCTGCTGGTGGCAATGTCTCAAGCCAGACAGTCCAACGGACACTGTTGGGTTCCACGGATGCAGACCAAGGAAGCGCCACTTCTCCAGGCACTTCTAAGGCATGCAAAAGCTCATTTGGCCTTTGCAAATGCTCATCTGGACAAAGAAGAAGGTTTCTGGTCTTCAGTGTTATGGTCAGATGAAACAAAAATTGAATTATTTGGTCACAATGATGTTGGCATCATTGTGATCATTTAACATAAAAATGGAGAAGCCTTCAACCCAAAGAACACCATCCCCACTGTCAAACATGGTGGTGGGAACCTAATGCTTTGGGGGTGTTTTTTAGCCAATGGACCATGGAACCTAATCACAGTAAACAGCACCATGAAAAAGAGCAATACATGAAGATTCTCAACAACAACATCAGGCAGTCTGCAGAAAAACTTGGCCTTGGGAACCAGTGGACATTTTAGCACGACAATGACCCAAAACATACAGCAAAGCGTGGTGAAGAAATGGTTAGCAGACAACACCAGTAACGTTTTGCAGTGGCCTAGCCAGAGTCCTGACTTGAATCAATTGAGAATCTGTGGAGGAGCTAAAGATCAGGGTGATGGCAAGAAGACCCTCCAACCTGAAAGATTTGGAGCTCATTGCTAAAGATGAATGGGCAAAAATGCCTGTGGAGACATGCAAAAAGCTGGTCTGCAATTATAGGAAGCGTTTGATTGCTGTAATAGCCAATAAAGGCTTTTTTCTATTGATTATTGAGAAGGGTATGAATAATTCTGGACATGATACTTTTTGCTAAAATATAAATAAAACCTGAGAAATATTTTTTTCCACAATGATGCCTCTTGTACATCGTCTTATTATCTTTGGGGAGACACCTGTGTCATTTCTGCTCAAAAAAGAACTTGCATATTGAACAAAAGTAACTTTAAGTCAAAATTCGGCAGGGGTATGAATAATTATGGGCTTAACTGTATATATAAGAAGCCTTGACAATGTGAACGTTGCATCAATTTCGTTTGTAATGTTATTAATGTTTAATTAACTAGTCTTACACTGAGTGGGAGAGAGAAGGCACAGCGTTAAGACATTGTGTGTGTGTTTGTGTGTGTGTGTGTGTGTGTGAGAGAGAGAGAGAGAGAGAGCGAGTGAGTGTGTGGGTGGAAAGGTGGGCGGGGCAAAGTTGACGACGCTGCCTTTCGGGGCAGCTGTTCGGTTTCAGCTTCTCTTGTAGCGTTCAAGTGTTCCTCGTAAATATATGAACCATGACAAAATGGATTCTGGCATAACGGTAATTATGCAGTTGTTAAATTAAATTGGCATCGGGAGTGTAACTGATGCTCAATGGGAAGCCACTTCCAGAAACTCAATTCCATCTAACAAGGAAAGAAAGCGTATTTGCTAAGGGCTGTATATTCTTACTACACATTTTGTCGATCCGTCCAAGTGAAACTTTTAAAAGAAATATATCAGCCCTCTTAAGTATCCGATAGTAGATTTTCATGTGTGCCACATAACCCTAACAAACTCGTGTTTTTTCGGTAAATGACACTAAAGTGCGAGACATTAGCGCACGTGCTTTTCACCTCGCGAGCGGCTCCGGCAGCTCGTGAAGGCAGCAGCGTTCCTGTAAGCGGAGGCAGTTTTCTCCTCCTATCAGCGCCATTGTGTGACAGAGTCTCCGGGAGCTCGGACGGACTGTTTTTCTGTAGGCGACGGGACTGTTTAAATACCCTCCATGTTACTCTTTAAACACCCGGCGGACCTGGATGCGGTAAGACGTCGTTTCTCACATTTTAAAGAGCAAAGCAAAAAACACGCCGAACAAGTGTGTTAAATTTCGGTGTGACTGTGTAATTTATTGGTAATGAATAATAGAAACGGTGACGGCTAGTGTTTCAGGGCTGCTACGGGGTAGCTGAGTCTTGTTGAAAAAGTTTCACTATTAATATTTGCAATTCCCTGTTCCCTCTGTACTTCCACGGACCCTCATTCACTGTGTTATACAAACTCAGTCCAGCTGACAGAGTCGAGCCAGCAGCCGCCACTTCTGAGTTGGTCTGTCCGATAAACTTTTCAGTCCTCAAAATACACTGAAGGTTTTCACTGAAGAAAAACGTGAAATAAATAAACAGGTTATCTTTGACTACTGTTTATCTACAGTTAATTTGAACATTTGGCTGTAAATAAATGACACAAGTCGGTGTCAACACACTTACGTTTAAATGGCAATCAAACAAACATGTAAAGTCAACTTGGTAGAAGTGAGTTGACAACAAGAAGACATAAAAGTCAGGTTTGAGTATATTTCAATGGTATGTATTTTATAATGTGTGTGTGTGTATTTTATATATATCTATATCTATCTATAGATAGATATATATATATACACCAATATATATACCATTCTTCCACTTCCTCGTAATCCTGTCGTACAAAAAAATGGCTGCAGTTCGGCAACGTTCAGCAGAGGGCGGTGAGGAGCCAGTCCTCAATGTATAGGGTGAGCTACTTAAATGGCTAAAATAATTAATTACACTGACTTCTTAACGAAAAGGACGAATTTTAATTTGGACAAAAGGATACTTAAGTCCTTTTGGCTTTCCTAATAGGAAGCTACTAGCATTCATCTATTCCATGCTGATTGATCCATTAAGGATTTATGAAATGATAAACAATGGCTAGACATAAGAAATGTAGTTGAACCGCAAAAGAAATTGACCTATGTCTAAGCAGCAGCTGGTTGTGGTTGCTGGTTCGTGCCTGAAGTGAAAATGGTAGAGTGGCTCTTGGTACTGTGACATGTCTTAACACTCCCAGAAAGGCTTTTTGGTGAAATCAAATCCTGGAAACAAAACAGGATTCCCAAAACAGGAGTTTCAGCTCCATAGGGCTCCCACTCATTCTGGACTATCTCGTGAGCCCCCCGCTATGATATCCTGCTATTGGCTATCTTTGTGAGACGTAGTGTTGGACACCAGCGAAGCAGTGAACTGTGTTTCTTAAGCCTAAGTAAGTGTAGCTGTTGTGGTAAAGTTGAGGGGCCTCTAACTTTCGTAACAAGCACCACAACATATGAGAACTCCCCTAATGACAGCAGCTCCTCACTTTTTGGTTGTGACCTGCAAGCTGTGCATCAGTCATGTCAGAGGTACTTACTTTGTGCTCACGAGTACCCACAACATAGACTTAGCGTCAGACCACAGACAGTCGGCAGATGTGCTGCAGAGTTATACAACTGTAAAAGAGCAGAAAACCACACAGGGGGAGAGAGGAAAGCCTAGTTTTTACTGAATGGGGAAGTCCTCAGGGGGTCCCCAAATTCCAGGCAGAGTCTAGAGTCCATTTAAAATTTCCAAATTGTACTATTTGGTTTACTGGAGCATTTCCAGTTCCAGAAAAAACAATCCTGATTTTATTTTTGCACCCAGGCAGCTCGTTCAGCTCATGCTGCCATCTCCAGAACAAATACATCAGCATTGAGCTGGGAGGAAAACATTAAAGCTCAGAGAGCCTGGATGTTGCAGAAGACATGACAGCTGCAGGCTTTTATTTTGAATCTGTAAGACCTAATAACAGAGTTTGATGCACGAGGGGTGGTTAATGTAGGTGAGCTGTATACCTTTAGCATGTGTGAGCGGTGCAGTTGCAAGGCTTGGTTTGTGCTGATGAGGATTATATTCAAGTAATACGGGTGCTGTCTGCAGTTGAAATGATGACACTCGCAGTACTGAAGCTGGTGCTTCTGTAACAAGGTGGGCACTGTGGTAAAAAGGCAGATTTTTGCCATGATGTGGCGCGTGCTGCAGTAATAAGGCACATACTGCAGTAATAAGGTGGGTACTACTTCACACCCGATGACCAGACATGTCAACGCTGTAGATTTCTGCAGCTTCAGAGGCTTTGTCACTGGAAGTGTCAAGCTGTTTTCTCCCTCGGTGGCTCAGCGGAGAGAGTGGGGCGCTCAACAGCATGTAGACATGTCTGCTGACCTAAATCTGCTCTCTTCTTCTGCCTTTTATTTATAGACTTAAGTGTGCGTCTGTGTGTGTGTGTGTGAGAGAGAGAGAGACAGAGAGAGTCAGTTTGTGCGTGAATATAAAAAATGACCAGAAATTTGAGACACACACGCTCACTTTTTGTGTGTGTTCATTGTGTGCTACTGCATAGTTCTTTAGGAAGTGGAAAATGGTGGACTGTCCCTTTAACAGAAGTGAGCAACGTTATGATGTTGTATAAAAACGGCACCTGGCATGGCTGTCTTTTATGATTGACATAGGGTCCAGTGCACTGACTGGGGGGCCCTGAGTGGCAAAGCCCCTCTGAAATGTGTCATATTAGTTCAGCTATGTGCAAAAATTAGGGAAGGAAACAAGGAGGCTGGATCCCCTTTTTTCTGGGAAAAACTGTGAATGCATGGTTTGTTTGTTTTTTTATTAATATAAAAAGTTTTGGCACCTGTTGAAGAAGTTTTGGTTTCCCATAGAAAGGAAAATCACCTGGACTGCGACACAAAACATGCTTTAAACACTCCTGTGGATTTAAGCTCTAATATATTCTTAGTTGCTAGTTACACCTACATTAATAACAAGGTATTATATGCTACCTGCTCTATTTTTCGCACCTCATATTATAATCTAATCCAAACTTCAACTAAATACTACCAGCTACGTGTGTCTAATAAACAGGCTACTGAATGTAACTTTATCATGAGTCCAGGGGGAAAAATGGTTTAAAGAAAGTGACTCTGTTGCTTTGTCTCTGAACTTTGGACTTCTTTTTCTGTAACACTGCGAGTAATGTTGGTGATCCGAACTAGAGCATGTGAAAAATCTCTTAAGTAACTTGAGACTTTTCAAACACTGTGAATGTGTGACTTTGATTCATGTAGTTAAACATGAATCTGAAAAATTAATTCTTATGTATTTAAAGCTCAGAAATGAAGTATTTGCAGCTTCAGCAAGGTCCTCAAGACTTTTTATTTTAGCATCACTTCACAAAAAGGGTTAAAATCCAACCTGTGCTTGCCGTGCCAGTACTCTCTCACACACACATGCGCACACACACCGGTGCTTCTTTATTAATGGGATGTTGCGTGTTGTCTAGTTGGAGCTGCAGTGTTTTGTAACCATGTCCGTCATTATGTAAGAGATCGTAGTGAATTCTCTGTCTGATACCCAGCTGACCTCTGTCATGTGAGTGTTTATGATCACTATGAGACACACACAGATACAGGCACGCACACACACACACACACACACACACACACACACACACACACACACACACAGATGGACATGGTTTCCAGCAGTATGATTGGCTTATTTATTTTGCTTTGGACGCTCTACTACCATCTGTCCTCCCTCCTTGTTGTTCCACAGAAGCGCTCAGGAACATTTTTTTTCCCAGGGATTTGAAAATAAAAGTGTTTTCCAGATTAAGCATGTCTTGTATAAATGGAATTTCAGTTTATTGTTAGATAATTTGCCAATTTGTTGGGCCACAACTGACCTCTTATTCAAAATATTATGATAAAATGACACTGCACAATTGCACTTGAATTTGCTGGAGGTGTAATCACAAATGGAATGGCCTTCGCTTCTGTAATCAACCTTTTTTCACCTTCTCCACATCTTCTTTTTAAACCACATGTGCAAGGTGAACCTTGACTTGCTTAATGAAAAGTCTTTTGGGGAATGACATACATGTGTTTTCTTCTTTTATTAGAGGTCAATGAAAAAAAACATTTAAGGGAGAAGAAAAGGCAGCAAGGCGTTGATAAGGATTTTCAATGATTGTTGATGCTTATGAGTAATTGGGGCACGCCTCAGCGCATGTGTGCAAGCGCTCAAATATGTCAGAAAACCGGTATTCTTATAGTAGTACACAGAGCAGGAGCAGTATCAGCAGTAGTAGCTTGTATCGTCATAGTGTAATTGTATCTTAAGTTGCGTGTGGAAGTGTAGAAGCTGGTGAGCGTAGTCAGTCTGGTCAGGCCAGAACTACACCATCTCTTCCTCTGGGTTTTGTCTGGAATGTGTTTACTAGTTCTGCATTGTGTGTGAGTGTGTGTGTGTCTGTGTGTGTGTGAGTGAGAGAGGAAAAAAGAGGGAGACACAGAGGAGTGAGTTGGACAGCGTTGTCCTCATGTGCAGAGCTGGGTGCATTACAGTGAGGAAGAACGGGACGGCGCAGTCATGCCTGCAGACTGCTGTCGAACACGCGTCCAACTTTGACTGCTTTCTTGCTCGACCTGCAGCAGTGTAGTGGAGTGTCTGCACTTTGTGCATCTAGAGAACCTGAAATAGCCTGATGTGGAGGTGAGGGGGTGGGAGGGGTGGATGCGCAGCTGAGGCATGGAAACCGGCGTATCCGGTTACAGGATCATAATATCACTGCAGAGTCCATCCACTAGCACTGCACTACTGCACAACACACACTCACTACAGTCAGCTCTCAGAGTAACATGCACAGCCCGCATGTCTGTGCATTTACAGGCTAACATGCACTTCCACACAGCAGAGCTCACCTCTGCATGAAAAAAAGCTATACACGGTCCTTTACTGTTATTTTGGGATTCGATTCACACCGTGCTCTTTATTTGTTCATGCAAAGTCATCCCTTCTGATTGGTCATCTTTTCTTCTTCGCTTCATGTGATTGTTTTACTAGAAAGCCCACTTTTCTGAAAGCTTTGTCAGCTTTTAATGTAATCATATCTTTATCACACGCTTAGCTGCAAGCACCTACCAGATTGTAAATTTCACGTTAAGGTGCTATTTGATTGTAGTGTGGTTCTATCAGTTGCAGTAAATCCTTCCTTTATGAAGTAGACGAGCCCAAAGACATTCAGGGGGCAGCCCAGTGTGTGGTTAGCTCTTGGTTTTGTATCAGGATATTTGGTGATATTTTACGCTGCAGGCAAAACCAAAGGAATGCTTCTTTTGACAAATGTTTTTCACATGGATCTGATGACTCTGATAGAAGTAATTGTTTATGTATTGATTTGGATTTGTTTGGTATGTTTTGCAAAGGCAAGGAGAAAAGGAGTAAACGCAATAAATAAACAGTTTTTGTTTGCTTATATTCAAGTAATACTTAGATATTGGACTTTGAGTAAAGTTTGGTCTACTTTGTATCGTTTGCCTCTGATATGATGATGGTTGTAACCTTTCACAGAGTATTGTTACTTCTGTAACTACTGATTTTGTTTTGCAACTCCGTATCAAATGTAATGTAGTGAGTATCAGGGGAAAATTTGTTCTATATTTGACCTTCAGAACTGCAGCTTGTTGTATTTCTACTCAAAGCTTCTTTGCTTTGAAGGTCTGAATAGACCTTTTACTATGTTTACCTCATGGGAAAAAGGTAGTTTTAATACCTTACTTTGCAAGACAGCTAACAGTGATTCACGTCGTCACAATGACCTTGAGTAAAGATCGCGGCTCCATTTTAGAGCGTAGTACTCCTCCATGGCTGTGCTTTATCACGTCGACTCATTTATGACCTGTTTTTCTTCCCCTCGTGCGGTCATATCTAGACATGGCTCATAGAGAGTAGGATGGTGCTGGGCCTGTGAACTTTGACAGCCGGCGGAACGGGGAGGTGGAGGGTGTGAGGTAAACGCTGAAGGGCGGATGAAAAAGAACGATTGAGAAGAAGTAAAATTCCAGAAAGTGAGTGAAGAAGATGTTGAGTAGAAGGAAAGGGAAGAGGAGGATAATGAAGTGGAATGTAAGGGGTGGGGCACCTCTGGTATGTCAGCCCTGCACTCAGTGTGTGCGAATGTGTGTGTGTGTGAGTCTAAACACCCCACCATGACTCAGTGAGTCAGACATGCGCAGCTGCTTCAGCTCTCAATCACACACCCGCAAAATGCTTTGAAACTATCTCTGTTGCTCTCTCTTTGATTCTCTGTTTCTGTCTCTCTCTGATTCGCCATTTCCCTGGAAGATCCACAAGCAGCTGCAGTGGGTGGAGAGGCTGCTTTTTTAAATTCACACACACAAATGTTAAAAATCAGTCATTAATTTTTGAATGAACTCCCAACAATTTCTTTACTGCAGTAAAGAAACGCATAGTTTAAAAATGTGTTGATTTTTCAAACTATTTCTTTGTGGATTAGTGTTGACACACAAAGACTGTTTAGAAAAGATTCATGTAGCTTCTGGGACTGAAAGGTGAAGACAGTGTTGTGGTGCATTAATCCTGCATTCTTTCTATTGGCCAGCAGGGGGCACATCCTCTGGTTTCAAAGAGTTTTGTTGAATAAGTCTATGGAAAACTGGCCCAACTGCTCTCTTCGTCTGTGACTTCAGGTTTGTCTAATTCTTTAGTTTCAAGATACTCACTTTGTAAATAATTGTTCTATTTAGAGTTATAAAGTAGAAAATAAAAAGCAGGTTATGATTTACCATTGCATAAATGAAAGCTATACACATTTTCATTTCAACCCTAACACTCAATCATCACGGTTTCAAAAAATGGCGACACTGAAAATGCTCAAGTTAATACACCACAAACCAGCGGATGATATCTTTTATATGCAGTCCTCCCACTAACCCTGAGAGGTCCTCTCTCCACTAGCACAGAGCAAGCAAGGCTAGAGTTTAAGAGACTACTTGAGAACACCTGATGCACATCATGAAGCTAATGAAGCATCTGCCCAAACTCAGACTGCTGAAAAGTGTGCCATCCAGATAGATAGAGCAAGCTTTTCCTCCAAGGCTGGCTACTTCTGGACTCTCTCTTACCTGGGGCTGAAGCAGTGGGGTGCTTAGTGGTCTCTCTTTCATCTGATGATGGCTGTCTAAACTATAGCAACCAGCCCAGCCGCTAATGCAGTGTGTCCTCCACAGCTCACAGGATTTTTAAATAGAAATGTTATTTTTCGTAGCATGACCAAGAAAAGTCCTCATTTAAATTTTTTTTTGTGAAGAGCTTTTGTTTTAGTTTTATTATCAAGGTCACTATGACATATATAACAAAGAAGTCTGTGGACTTCTTTTAGTAACAATGTAGTTTGTTTTCTTTGCTGTTTTTCAGATTTTTGTCCACATATATGATATACACACTATAATTTAATAATAAAGACAATCCTACAGTTTTGAAATGCCTTGCTTTTGAGGGGAACAGTCCGTGGATGATGAGAATAAGTGAATAAGCCAGGACTAGTTCATGCAAAATAAAATTTTAATACTTCTGAATCTCCACACTTGAAGATCTGGCTGTCGCAAGAATGGAGGAGATGTGATATCGTTTATAGGTGGAGAAAAATGGTACTTAAAGAAGCCATTCATAGTTTTCATACGTGCACTCAAAAAAAATTGAATGAACATGAAACAATTAGGGAAAGGATTTTAATGTGATTAAATTGCTGTATTTTCATATTATACAATTCCGTTATTCCAACTTAAACCACTTGAGTTGGACCAACTTAGTTAATTAATGATGAATCAACTTATTTACTGCAGTTGAGTCCAATTTAATAAAACTTGTAATGTGCATCTTTTTTTCCCTCCAGTTGAATGGATTTATAACAAATCTCACACAGCAGTCACTCCATACTAAAAAAAGAAGTAGGGAAGCTATGATTACAAGGCTTGATACAGAATTTTCTTTATGTTTTTGTCCTTGGTGGGTGCATATCCACAATTATTTAAAACCAGATATATATGAAAATGGTAGTTGTCAGACTAAGACTTTTAACCACAATAAATAACCACAATAAATAGCAATAGCATGTAGCCTAACATCCCGTAACAACAGCAAAATGTTACCAACAACCTGTGAATGTTCACCCAACAGTCTGAACCAACAGATGTGTAAGGTCTCAATAATGATGCAACTGGGGGTTCAGTGCCTGGCCCAAAAGCAACCGAGCAGCAGTCATTTGCTAGAGGGAGGAGAAAATGTTGCTCATTTCCCTCCCACCTTGCCAGAGCAGTCTCACCTCCTCTTCTACTTCCTCTTCTCACTTTTTCCCCTCGTCCTCCTTGTCTTCCTCCTCTTCCTTCCTGGCCCGCCCCCATCTCCCTCCCCTCCCCTTCTCCACCAACACCACCACCTATTCTCCCCCCCCCCTCCCCACCTCCCATCCCATTCTTTGTCATCTCTTTGGGTGAATTCCCAGCTGACTCTGTTTGTCATGGCAACCAACCAGTCGTGGTGACTGGGCCTGCAGCTCCTGCTTGTGTGTGTGTGTGTGTGTGTGTGTGTGTGTGTGTGTGTGTGTGTGTGTGTGTGTGAGGAATGAGGAGACGCATGCGCAATGTGTATGTGTGTAGACAGCGACTGGCTGCATGAGCCTGTCAGCCTGGATTAAAGTCAAACATACTGCAGCAATGCCTTTCTTTCTTTCTTTCTTTCTTTCTTTCTTTCTTTCTTTCTTTCTTTCTTTCTTTCTTTTCTGCAGCACAGAAACAATTCAGTAGATACATATATCTCTTAAAGTTAATTTGTTTATTCAGGGAATTTCGTGCAATAATCTCTCTCAGCCGTTTTTCTCCTACTGTCCCCCCACCACCTCCTACTTAGTAACTCGGTGTGCTATTCTAATGTGGCACGAGGAGGGAGAGTGGAGGGGGTGGGCTTTAAATCTGGCCTCTGATCCTGTGGTACAGCAGGGAGCGCTGCTATTACATAACTTCTTGTGTGTGTGTGTGTGTGTGTGTGTGTGTGTGTGTGTGTGTGTGTGTGTGCTGGGCTTCAGTCTGCAGTTGTGAGGCTCCCACTGCAGCTGCTTATGGTTTCAATATATGTATTTTTTTTTTTTAAATCCCCTGTCACAGTAAGCTTGTTGCGTTTAAGCAGCTTCTTGAATCACACCAGTTAAGCTGCTATGCTTCAGTCTGAAAACTTCACTGTGGAGTATGTCAGTGTTTTAGTGAGATGAGGTTGGGTTTGATGATCATTTTATACTGTAATCCAGTTGGGATGCTGGATTTTACTCAACATAGGAATAAATCCCCCAATTGCAAGATGAGAATTTTTTTCTTTTTTTCTTTTTTTTTTTTTAGAATATCAGAGTTGTTTGAGGTGTATTGTGGGACGGGAACAAACCAGAACATGAAGTTTCAGTAATTTAGAAAGACTCTATTTACAGAGCAGGATTTGGTCAGGGAAACGTCCACTAGTGACAGGATGTAACTAGTAGTGTGAAAAACTAGCTATTTATTAAGGAATTATAGTTTATTAATGACTTTTTTTTAAAAAGTTGAATACTCACAAAAGTTCAATAACCTGAATGGGAAATGACACTTGTGTCTGGTCAGTGTAATCAGTGTAATATGGTCAGTGCTGGATCATTACATTAAAATGGGCAAAGTCTAAACGCTAAACAGACATTTTTTTCTACTCTCAGTTTTGTGTGATGTCAGTAACATCCAGTGATAACACAGCTAAACCCTAATGTTAGCAAAGCTATATGCACCTTCAATAATCTCTCCTCTGTCTCTGCTTATTTGTTTTTCAGATATATGTTCGGTAAAGGTGCGAAGCGAAAGCTGGACGAGGATGAAGAGGGGCTGGAAGGCAAAACGCTGGAGGCGCCGGTGGCGGGAGGGGGGCTAGGCGTCACTCCAGAAGGTCTTTCGAAGGTGTCGTACACCTTGCAGCGGCAGACCATCTTTAACATCTCTCTGATGAAGCTGTACAGCCAGCGGCCGCTGGGGGAGCCCAGCCTGGAGCGCCGTGTCCTCATCAACAACATGCTCCGCCGCATCCAGGATGAACTCAAGCAAGAGGGCTCCCTGCGGCCACTTCTCCTTCCGCCCTCGCCGCCACCCGACGACCCCATGGACGAAGGCTTCTGTGAGGCGCCGCCGTCTTTCGGCGTTCTGTCAGCGGCAACGAGCACACAGGTATCCCAGCCTTCTGCACTGCTGATGCCAGCGATTGCTCCTCCGCCTTCACCCCACCCAATGGTGCCTCCCAACTGCCAGGTATCCCAAGCCTGCCCCGGCCGTCTGGAGGCCTGTCTCGCCCCTTTGGAGGCCTGCCTCACTCCTGCCTCTTTACTGGAGGAGGATGGTGGAGATTCAGCCTTTTGCGCGGTATCTCCACCCACACCTCCGCTGTCACCACCCCCAGTGCAGCCTCCCATTTCAGCACCTCTGAGCCAGGCGCCCCCCTCTGTCCCTGTGCCTGTCTTTTCCTCCTCTCTGAGTGACATGGAGTTGAGTCCTCCTACAGCCATAACAAGGACAGCAGCAGCTAATACTACGACCATGACTACCTCCCCAGCTCCCACACCAACCACCCAACCCCTCCCGCCTACACCCACCAGCTCACCCAGAGACTGCAGGACTACGGGTGCTAAACCAGAGGCAGCTGCCGTTTTCCTAGTGGAAGGCCGCTGTGCTGAGCTCCGGCCAATGGACACTCTCCCTGCAGTGCCCCCCGGTGGCCTGGTAGACGTTTCGTCCTCTCCTTCTTGTCCCCCGTCCTCTTCCTCGCCCTTTCTCTCAGACTTGGCGTTGGATGATGTCCTGTTCGCCGACATTGACACATCCATGTATGACTTTGACCCTTGCACGACAGCAGGGGGTGGGACAGCAAGCACCGGCGGCCTCGCCAAAGTGTCGCCAGTAGTGACGCCGGACGACCTACTCAAATCGCTGGGGGCACCGTACAGCGGCCCCGCCCCCCAGGTTTCAGCCAATCAGCCTTTCAAAATTGATCTGACAGAACTGGACCACATCATGGAGGTGTTGGTGGGCTCCTGACTCAAGGATGCCCCCCCATGAGAAACAGTTTAATCAGACTGGAATGAAAACTTGGGATCGATTTTTCCTGGTTGTTGTTTTTACATTGTTTTTTTTTTTTAAATCTCTTCAAAAGTCGGTAATTGTAAACATCGATGGTGATGTCAGTTAGTACTACTATGACAACTACTACTACTACTACTACACAACACTGTGCATGCACTGTCCTCGCCTTTCCAAATATGGAAAAGAAGTAACCGGGAAACAAACACATATAATTGTATTTCTATACTTGTGAGGACCTCCTTTGACTTCCTTCATTCCCG
This sequence comes from Oreochromis aureus, assembly GCF_013358895.1. NCBI lineage: Eukaryota > Metazoa > Chordata > Actinopteri > Cichliformes > Cichlidae > Oreochromis > Oreochromis aureus. The sequence goes on along the minus strand of NC_052954.1, from coordinate 6,465,908 downwards.
AAACCTAATCCTCTTTGTCATCTTTAACTTTAATCTAAGCCTTAACCCTAAGGAGTAACTGTAAATAGAAGCAATGAAATTGTCCTTGTTGTGGACAACTCTATCTACCCTTGTGGGGACACTTACTCCTCGCAGGTAAAGAAATACAAGCATAAACATGACACACACACACACTGTAATTATGGCTTTTAGCAGATGAGTGCCTTTCAAAATGACCACTTATTCAATTCCTGTTTTTACAGTATTTTTTTTGTTTTAACAGCCTAGAGAGGTCACTCCTTAATGTTTTTTGTTTAATTTATTGTATTAAAACTATCGTTAAGTAAGGTAATTTCTCATGATCAAATAGTAATTATTTAATCTCTATCTTATTACAAATGCTATGTTTTATTTCTAAAGCAAGCATAAAAAGGAATATGTAGTTTTACCAGTGTGCTAGATGACATATTAGCTTGGCTATACGATTGCAGTTTGGGAGTGGCTCTGAGACGCCTCGCCGATGTTTTGGTAAACTCTTTTTGTACACATCATGTCTATGAATTCAGTGCAGGACCTTCATTTTTTTTTTCCTTCCTTCTCCTTATCAGCAAGCACATATAACTGTGCTGGATGCTGTTTTACATGAGTTCGGTCATATGAGCTGGTTATCATGATTCACTTGCAGCAGAATTCAAATGAGCTACACCCATGGGGGAAAGCTCGGCGTGTTTACATTGGAAGCGACAGCAGCAGCAGCAGCACCGACTCATGGCTCCCAGTCGGATGTAGATGATGTGAAAAGTGCAGCCTAAGCAGAGGCTTAGGGCTCACTACACGCATGTTAAATTTAGCTGTGCAGGCCTGAAAACAAAACAGCTGTTACCCCATTGCAGGGAAATTCACTGTGGTACCACTGCGACTCGTGGAATTACACAAGAAAATGTGGGCGTTTAGCAGGACTACTTTATTTTTTGGGTGGGGTTTGGTTCCCTCTGATTTAGCAACACAGGTGACTGGCAAATTGTAGCAGGACATACAGTATTACACACACCCTGAGTATGTTTACTTGTGCTTAGAATAGAAGCCCTAAAGTGCAAAATCTCATGGTTCTGCAGGACAATTTTGAGATTGCTTCAAAAAGCTCACGGGGCAGGAGGTCTAAATCTGACTTGTAAATAATAAGAATGCGGGTTTCCACTGAAGTAGGAAACCCAAACCACAGTGTTAACCTGATACTGCAACCATGCAAAGTGTTGTTTCAAAACACTTCCAACCCCCACCCAGCAGAGGTCACCATGGAATATTTATGGCACTAAAACACAAAACTGGCGGCTAAGTGATTCTGAGTGACAGTTGTCTGTGGGTTCATCACTGCAAGGTACATATTACAGAATCATCTAATGAAAGTATAGAAGAGGCACTAGTGAGTGCAGCTTTAATGTTAGTCACCATTGTAGCTGCTGTGTGCTGTATTTTCTCATCATACATATCTTCAACATCTGTCAAGCTATTCAGAGAGAGAAGCAGCATGAAAGAAGCATTTCTGGACACTGCAATGATCCAGAAGGCCGGGGAATGCCACCGGTAGCTGTTTTGATATGGAAGCGTTTTTCAGCAAGATACCGTAAGAACCCCTGAACCCTTGTGTGTTTGCCAGCACAGCTTTGCGGTGGTCTCACGGTATTGTTCGAGAACATTGTGTTCCAGTGGAAGATCATCAGCTTCCCAGGGTACATTTGACTTCAGCTAGCTTGTAAAAGAATGGCATTTTAAACTGAAGCAGAGTGTGAGCCGAGCACATGGCAGCACCAACTAATACCATTTCTAGATGACCGTATCTTGTTGCTTTCACCATATTTAAATTTTGGAGTGCTTGTTTTTCTTTTCTTTTTTTAAATTGTCAATGAAGTTATTTATTCGTATGGATTTATTCCCCTTTTTTTGTAAATATATTTATTTTTTATGTGAACATTTGGATTGTAAATGTGTGTACAGAATGTGTGGTAGGAATGTACTTCAAATAGGAATGTATCCGAGTGTGGAACTATGGGGTGGAAGCCATTTTTTTATATACATAGGTAATTATATTATCTTGTTTATGTTTGTTTTGTTGCATTGTTATCGTTTTTTGTTTTTTTGTTTTCTGGGGTGGCGGCCACAACTTTTTACATCTTTTGTACTCTCTTGTTCATCACTTTCCAGTTGAAGGCGAAGAGTTCATGCAGCAATACTCAAAAAGCCCATCTCAAACCTTCGGATGTCAAGTCTCCAAAGCCTGTCAGATGCTCTGATGCCAAAAGTAATGTACATAGTATGAACAACATTCAAGGTTCTGAGTCTTTTTCGATCAGTGTTTGTCACCGAATCGGTTTTAGCGCTGTCCAAGCGTGCGGCAATTTCTAACCGCAGATAAGGACTGACCACAGTCGAGGCTGAGTCCCTCTGCAAAGGCTGTATTTTACACAGACCTCAGAGCTGTGCCTTTTTCTATGCAATAGAACACAAACACAGAGAGAGAAACTATCAGCTGATCACTGTATTGGGATCCAAATGTGGATTGTAGATATATATATATATATATATATATATATATATATATATATATATATATATATATATATATATATATATATATATATATATATATATATATATATATATATATATATATATATATATATATATATATATATATATATATATATATATATATATATATATATATATATATATATATATATATATATATATATATATATATATATATATATATATATATATATATATATATATATATATATATATATATATATATAGTAATTGAAATAAAAGTACAGCTGTCTATGAATTTGAAACAGTCTTACTTTTGTAGTTTTTATATATATACATACATATATATATAAATATACATATACAATAAACTGTAAAAAGAGCAGGTGTCTGTTGTGTCTCCTTGTCTTTGTTTTTTTGACGTGTACATGATTGAACATGAGTCACTGTCAAAGGTGGAGTGATGACAAGCAGAAGTGGAATACAACTAATATACTGGTTCTTTGGTTAGTTAGAAAAGAGGAGGGAAATCTTACCACAAGTTCAACTCTTTTGTGTAATAAGACTCACATGATGAGAGGGGTTATGCACAGTACCTGTGAAGAGGATGGCCATGAAGTGTAACTGAAAGCTCTGGAAACAAACTTTTAAAAATTAATTCAATTGCAAATCAAATGTATTTATATTGCGCCAAATCACTGTCACCTCAAGGCACTTTATATTGTAAGGTAAATACTCTACAATAATACAGAGGAAAAGTATCAACAATCAGATGACCCCTATGAGCAAGAACTTGACAACAGTGGGAAGGAAAAAACCCCTTTTAACAGAAAGAAGCCTCAGGCAGAACCAGGCTCAGGGAGAGGCAGCTGTCTGCCACGACCGCTTGGGGTGAGGAGAGTGAGACAGTGAGAAATATCCTTTGGATTCAAAGAGTTTCTAGGTCAGCTCAATAATGATTAATTACAATAGACCATTCTAGAAGTAATACATTTTTGAACTAGTTTGTCAGCATCACTCTGAGACAGGATGTTTCTAATTTTAGAGATATTACACAAATGCGAGAAAACAGTCCTATGTATTTGTTTAATGTGCACACTGAAGGATATATCCTGGTCAAAAGCAACTTCAAGATCCTTCACAGTGGCACAGTCTAATGCCATCCAGTGTTAGTATCTGGTTAAACATTATGTTGTATGTCATGGATAGATAAAGCTGGGTATCATCTGCATAACAATGATAATGTATGTTAATGATACTACCCAAGGGAAACGTGTAGAAAATAAACAGAACTGGTCCAAGCACAGAACCCTGTGGAACTCCATAATTAACCTCAGTGTGTGAAGAAGGCTCCCTATTTATATGAACAAGATAGATATGATTCAAACCACTGCAGCGCAGGACCTTTAATACCCACAGCATGCTCTAATCTCTGTAATAAAATACTGTGGTCCACAGTATCAAATGCTGCACTGAGGTCTAGCAGGCCAAGCACAGAGATGAGTCCACTGTCAGAGACCATAACAATATCATCTGTAACCTTTCGGCATATTTTGTTGTGCAGGGTCTTGAGGCCCCCTGGAATAACAGAATGTGCACAGCTTTAACATGTGAAAGGTGAATTATCCTATTGGTCGTGACGTTGCTATTGCTCAGAGTTGACTTTGTGGACAATGCATCAGTGGCCACCTGTTGTACATGTTCTATTTTCAGCTCTCATGAGACTGAGCACATGGTGGGTCTCTGTAGCATATAGGTGTAATTGAGCAATAATATTGCATTAACAATTTGAACATTATTATACAGTGCCCTTTCATTTTCACTGTCGTGTTCTATAAAGGCGGAAATACTCAACCACAGCAGTAATCCCAAATAAAACTAAGCAGCATTTTTATGGTTATAAATTTTACAAATATTATATTTATATGCATTAATATTATTATCCCGGTATGTAATAAATTTCACAATATGATGATTTGAACCACAATTTGTCTGTTAGAATATGAAGATACTCGTCCTAGGTTGTTTTCTTTAAAGTGACTGGTGAATCTTTTAGTGCAAATTAATCTAAGTATAATCTCGAAACCATACTCACACAACTCTTAAAACAACAAAACTGAAACTTGCAGCTGTTGAGCACAACCTGTAGAAGACAACTGGACTGGAAGTTAGATATGACTGTCACAAACTAAGCTTTGTGCACAGAGCTGTGAATTCCGGTTTTATCTTGACAGCAAATTTAATGAATACTTAAAATAATGTTCATTTGAATTATGTGAATATTTCACATGATAAGATAAAATAAGTTAAGATGAGATCAATTCTTATGCCAAAGTTTAGCCTTGAGAAAACATGTTATTGTCATTGGTGTCAGCCTATTAAAACAAAAGATGAGGTTAGACGGGAGTCTTCATTGACTATGATGTTTGCAGACAAAATTCTGATCTATAGTGTAGGGAGGAGATGGAGGGTGACCTCTGAAGAGAAGAGGAATGAAAGTCACTAGTGGTAGTGAAACTAAATGCATGTGCAGGAATGAAAAGGAGAGAGGTGGAAAGGTGAAGATGCAAGGAGTAGAGATAGTGAAGGTGGGAGAGTTTAAATACCTGGGGTCAACCATCCAAAACAACAGAGAGTGCACAAGAGAGGTGATGAAGAGAGTACAGGCAGGGTGGAGTGGGTGGAGATGAGTGTCAGGATTTGTAAAGATGGGAGTGAGATGTAAGGTTTGGAGATGGTGGTACTGACAAAAAGATAGGAAGCCGAGCTGAAATGTTAAGATTTTCACTGAAAGTGATCTGGATGGACAAGATTAGAAATGACTGTATCAGAGGGACAGCTCAGGGTGTTTTAGCTGAGATTGAGGCTGGTTGGAGATGTGCAGAGGAGAGATAGTGGATATACTGGACAAAGGATGTACAATAAAGATTTTCAGGCTGGGGGAAAAGAGAAAGACCACAGAGAAGATCCATGGATGTAGTGAAGGAGGAGATGCAGATGGGTGGTGTGACAGAAGAGAATGCTAGAGATGGATGGGTGAGAAGGAGGCAGTGACCCCTAAAGAGAGCAACCAAAAGAAGACAAAAGAGGGAAAACAAAGCAGGTAGTGGTCGTCCTCACATCTAGGGATTCTACTCTTTTCCTGGTGGCTTGTCCTCAATCTCCAGCTGGACACTTCTCTGCGATAGCAGGAACTGCACAGGAGAAACTGTGTTCCATCAAGTGACCCAGTAAGCCTTCACAGGAATGCAGTAAGCACAACAATAGACCTAGGACTGGACAGCGGTTTGGTGAGACCAAAGCAGGTGCAGGGGGCAGTTTCAGTCCTTCTGGTGTAAACTCTTGAGTTGAGTTGAGTTGAGTTGAGTTGAGTTGAGTTGAGTTGAGCATGGCCAGATTACAAGTGGACTAATCCACTCAGTGGTAGCAATTTCAGTTTGTCCACCCCAGCTACAGCAGCTCTCACTGAAGACCTGGCACTCCAGATCCGCTCAAGTCATTATGAAGGCTCAGTATATGAAAACTGAAACAGCTGAACACTTCTTCCCCGTGTCTATCTGTTGGCATGGTGGTACTGCAATCCAGCAGATGCCTTGATGGAGTGCATCTGCTGGATTACAGTACCACAAGAGGTGGTTGCCTCATTCACAAGCATGCCACCGCCTTACAATGACCATAAAGGTTGTGGATAGGTATAATAATAATAATGACTACAATAGCAAACCTTTACTGATTTTGGTCAGTTTTGGGCCTCGGTACCTCCAAAAAGGACCAGCTCTTTCTTGCTTGTCCTTGGGTGACAGCTCAGCAATCTCCAAAAGGAAGCGAAGTATGTGTCTTTCCCTGTTTTCTTCCCCCCCTGCAGTTTACAATGGCAGGGCGCCAATGTTAGCCACTGTTAAACAGCCATGACTCCAGATCCACAAGCCGGTGGTTATTTCCAGCATTCAGGCCACACAGCTGTGAGGGGAAGGGGGACAGTCTGTCTCTATTGGTGGAGACACGCAAAGTTTAACTCAACTTAGCAACAGCAGCACTGGGGTCAGTGAGGACAACACAGAGGCAGGGAAACAGAGGACTGCCTCTGCCTGCGTCGTCTGAATATTGCCCCTCTCTCCTTTGAATGTATTAGCTACATTCTTTTATAAAGGCTCTGCTGATTTTATTGATATGTTTCCCTAAAACATTATCTGCATTTCACAGTCATAGAAAATGTGTAAAAGCTATTGCATCATCTGAAACAGCAACAGGCTGTCAGTTCAGTCATTATAAAGGGGTGAAAACAGCGCTATTCAACATAAGCAATTCCCATTGAAACAAACTAATCAGACATTACAGTCATGCAAACATCATCGACTACAAAGCACACAAGTTCCAGTAAAACCACATGTCACCACTTGACAGCCATCTTGAATTGCCTTTGGGCATTTATTTTCAAACATTATCTAAATAACGTTTAAGTCCCCCGCCCCCAGTAGAAGTTAGACTTAAGGATTGATTGAGTGCCAAACAATGTCTAACATTATCTGATTTTACATATATGATACAATCTTTCAAATGATTCATATGTGGATCCAATATATTACAAACCATTTTTAAAAATATATTTTATAATGAAAAGAAGATCAAATCAAATTTTAACACGTTTTTTTTTACACTTACAGTTGCTACACAAACATCAAGAATAATAAAGATAAACATCTTTGTTAGACACAAAAGCCAATAAACTGTTAAAGAAAAAATAATATGAAAACCTTTCCAGCACCAAGGCCGCTCTCTTTATGCGTACTTTCATGGCTTACCTTTGGTCAGCTGCCTCTTTACTAAACCAACTGCTCTCCAATGGGATCATCTTGTGGTCAAACACCAGCAGTGCAACAGAGAGTCTCACTAGTAAACGTGAGGAAACCTAACAGTTCCTATCTTCCAACAGAAGAGACTGTTGAACCTTTAAAATGACGGAAATCCAATGAAAGCTCTCGATCTTTTTCCCTGTCGCTGCTGTTCCGTCTAAATGTGACGCTTTAAGAAAAGAAAAGGTGAAAAGAGCTGGTGAATAGCGCCCTCTAGGAGCCGCATAGCGCTGACCATGGTGCTGACAGGCCTCTGCTCTCCATCCACTATTCTCATTCTTGCAGCCTGATTGGTCGCTTGCTTCAAGAGCAGATCTTGTATTCCACTGACTACTAAAGGCTTGTAAATAACAATAATAATAATAATAAAAGATTAAAATAAAATATTAAATTGCATGCAGAAAGGATTTGTGTAAAAACGATACTTTAACAGAAAAAAAGTTTAATAAAGCTCCTAAAATATCCATAATATTGCAAACAGTAACTGTTATTTTATTATCAACATGCAGCAGTACGGGTTTGTGACAGATCACGATTAATCTCATTACCACACCAAAAGGCTGAGACAGACACGGCCCACTGCACTGACTATTTCTGCCCGTTAGAGAAACAAATGTTGGTGTGATCCGTTTGAAAATGAAGAGAAGACAGCTATTTCACTCAAATATCTTCTATGGGCGTAAATGTTTATAGTGAATAACTAAAAGTAGACATGAAATAGGATGCTCTCGTCCTAAGCCCAAGATTCGAGTGGGTTTTCCAAAGAGTGCAGAAGATGAGTGATTTGAAAGGGTGCTTTCATGTGTTTGCATTATTAGGAAGAAGACAAGAAAAGCAGCAGAGCGCGCACTCCGGTGGAATGGCTTTTTGTCTGCTGTTTAATCATAAAACCCTCAGTTATTTATTCAGTACTGGACCCTGGCAATATCCCACGCTCTTGCATCATTTGCTTTTGGTATAAAGTACCCCCTTTTGTGCGCATGTTCCACTTGGCTTTTTGTGTCGTCGCTCACTCTCCATTGGCTCGCCCTGCCGCTTCTGCGCTCAGAGCTCAACGCCGGACCAGCCCTCACAGAAACGTGTGTCCTACCCACGCTGTCTGAAACCGGACTGGGCTTTCCACGCCGCATCGGAGATAATAGAAAAAATTAAAAATGGAGAAAAAGAACGAGATAAACGGACACGCCATGCCCGGCTCAGCATCCACAGACCAGATCCTGGAGAAGAGCTCGCAGAAGAGCCTCGGAGAAAAGCTGATGGAGTTTCTGAGAAAGAACCTGCTGGTGATCTTGACGGTGTCGGGCGTGCTGGTGGGCGTCGGGCTCGGGATGATGGTCCGCAGCATGAACCTGACCAAAGCGCAGATGACCTACTTCGCCTTCCCCGGTGAGATGCTCCTCCGGATGCTGAAGATGATCATTTTGCCCCTCGTTGTCTGCAGTCTTGTATCGGGGGCCGCCAGCCTGGACACCCGGTCCCTGGGCAAGCTGGGGGGCATCGCAGTCGCCTACTTTCTGGTGACCACGCTGATCGCCTCGGGGATCGGGGTAGCCCTGGCTTTCATCATCAAACCCGGAGTGGGCGCGGGAGCCCTGAACACCAACAACCTGGGACTGGAGAGCGTCAGCAGCAACAAGGAGACCACCGACTCGTTCTTAGATCTGGCCAGGTAAAGAGCCCTCTTTAATCGCCTTAAACAGTGGATACGGTGACATGCTGGGTGGTGGGACAAGAAGGGGATTTGTGTGCTGTACTCTAGTGAATCTGATGGGAACTGTGGCACAGCGTGCCTCGGGGCGGTTTGGGAATGCTGGTTAGTTACACACACCAATGGCTCCACGCTCGCAGTCATCCTAGGCATGCGTGCGCACACGCTCAGTAAGGCTACGGCTGCTGTAGTAAGCCTCACATGTGCGCCACTGAAACAACCAAGTTCTCTCTGTCAATGTAGAAGACTTTATCTGTGTACTATCTAAATGAGTGTGATTACACTTATAACAAGATTCCAGCGGTGGTCCTGTTTGGGAGTGTTTAGATTCAATGTCACAATGAGCCAGTAAACCACCGAGTGACCCCATGGAGCAGGTCAGTGTATCCTACAGTGTATCTGTAAACAGTGCTTTATTTGTTCAGGTCAAATCTTCCACTGACAGTTCGGTCTGCTGCTCTGATGTGGATGGAGAGCTCTGCCTAACAGTTAAAAGTGTTTTAATGTTACCACTCAGATTGAGAGTGGGCACACTGCACTCGTCTTAAAGAACTTTACATTTCAGTGTAGCCTAATAGTTAGTTTTACTTGCATCACCTGTAACCCTCTGCACTTCTTTTCAGAACTGTATCAGAAAGCAGTCTCTCTAAAAATCTGCTCCACCTTCACTGCAAGCCGATTAATGTATCAATGAGTACTTTTACTTAAAGTATTTAAAGCCTTTCTTGCTTTTAAATAGTTGATTGCCGCTTTACAATTCCATGCTGCTACAAATGCTTGTCTAACCTCTGATGTAATTAGAGGAGCTGTAAGTGCCACTTACAGCAGGGCAGGTTGCACAGCGGACTATTGCAGAGTCATGTCACATCTGATCGACACCATGCCATAACATACAGTTAAGCCCAAAATTATTCATACCCCTGGCAAATTTTGACTTAAAGTTACTTTTATTCAACTAGCAAGTTATTTTTTGACTGGAAATGACACAGGCGTCTCACAAAAGATAATAAGATGATGTACAAGACGCATCATTGTGGAAAAAAAATATTTCTCAGCTTTTATTTACATTTGAGCAAAAAGTATCATGTCCAGAATTATTCATACCCTTTACAAACTGTCACAGTCTCTGGGAAAATCCAAAGTTCCATACCATTCCAAATAGTCAAAGCTGTTCTAAAGCATCCTAATTACCCTGATTAATTGGAAATAGCTGTTTTAATCAACTCAACAGGTGAAAAACAGCAGCTCTCTGCAGGTGGTCTGTGGACATTCATGGCTAAGACAAAGGAACTCAGTGAGGACCTGCAGCTGTGCATTGTGGCTGCTCACAAGTGAGGAATGGGCTACAAGGCCATATCCAAATGTTTTCAAGTTCCAGTGGCCACAGTGCAAAGTATTATTAAAAATACAAGATGTTCCGCACTGTGGAAAATCTCAGAGGACGTTGTCGGAAGCCAAAAGTGACACCTGTGCTGGCCAGGAGAATAGTGAGAGAGGTGAAAAAGAATCCAAGGATCACCACCAAGGCCATTCTGGTGAATCTGGGCTCTGCTGGTGGCAATGTCTCAAGCCAGACAGTCCAACGGACACTGTTGGGTTCCACGGATGCAGACCAAGGAAAACGCCACTTCTCCAGTCACTTCTAAGGCATGCAAAAGCTCATTTGGCCTTTGCAAATGCTCATCTGGACAAAGAAGAAGGTTTCTGGTCTTCAGTGTTAGGTGGTCAGATGAAACAAAATTGAATTATTTGGTCACAATGATGTTGGCATCATTGTGATCATTTGGCATAAAATGGAGAAGCCTTCAACCCAAAGAACACCATCCCCACTGTCAAACATGGTGGTGGGAACCTAATGCTTTGGGGGTGTTTTTAGCCAATGGACCAGGGAACCTAATCACAGTAAACAACACCATGAAAAAGAGCAATACATGAAGATTCTCAACAACAACATCAGGCAGTCTGCAGAAAAACTTGGCCTTGGGAACCAGTGGACATTTTAGCATGACAATAACCCAAAACATACAGCAAACATGGTGAAGAAATGGTTAGCAGACAACACCAGTAACGTTTTGCAGTGGCCTAGCCAGAGTCCTGACTTGAATCCAATTGAGAATCTGTGGAGGGAGCTAAAGATCAGGGTGATGGCAAGAAGACCCTCCAACCTGAAAGATTTGGAGCTCATTGCTAAAGATGAATGGGCAAAAATGCCTGTGGAGACATGCAGAAAGCTGGTCTGCAATTATAGGAAGCGTTTGATTGCTGTAATAGCCAATAAAGGCTTTTTTCTATTGATTATTGAGAAGGGTATGAATAATTCTGGACATGATACTTTTTGCTAAAATATAAATAAAACCTGAGAAATATTTTTTTCCACAATGATGCCTCTTGTACATCGTCTTATTATCTTTGGGGAGACACCTGTGTCATTTCTGCTCAAAAAAGAACTTGCATATTGAACAAAAGTAACTTTAAGTCAATATTTGGCAGGGGTATGAATAATTATGGGCTTAACTGTATGTACCAAAGCGCATCAAATCCGATTTTTTTGACCCTATGCGACCCATATCCGATCATGGTATGGGCACAAATCCGATCTGGGTCACTTTCGTATGTGGTACTGATTCCGATACATATCCGATGTTTTAGAAAGCGACTGCTGTTTGAACGGTCATGTCGCATTAAATCCGTCTTTTACGTCACTGACACAAGACAGACGCCAATTATCAGCGCCGGAGAAGACATCGCGAACGCTTCCTGGCCATCCAGTGTAGATGTTAGTGAAACTGTTGGGAAGACAACGTTGGAGAAACGTGAACATTTTATTTGTACTGTATAATCTGCAGATTCTGACAGAAATCTGCCACTATCCTTTGAAGCACCGCTCCTCTAAAACAGCAATAAGGATAATTATTAGGTTATCTACATTATTATGTAAATAACAAAATAACTTAAAGCAAAAATTGGGAAACGTAAAGTCCGAAGTCTTTATATTAAGGGCCATCAGTCAAACAATATTGTTTGCTCTGGGTCTAAACAGAGCGCGTTGTGTGTGACGTCTTCTTTTGCGCATGTGGGCCGCTTTGAGCGTTCACACTACATTTACTCATTTTATTTGTAGTGTGAACAAGCAGACAAAAAAATCGGATTTGATCAAAAAATCGGAATTGAGCATTAAGACCTGCAGTGTGAACGTAGCTGCCAGTTAAGAGGCTGTTAAGAGTGTATCTTGACGCCACTGTTACACACAACTGTGTCCGATAGCGGATAGTTTATAGAGCCCAGATTGCAGGCTAATGGCTTCCAGGGGACAAATAAGCACAAATAAAAAATCTACTGATGGCTTTTTGCTGATTATGAAGAGACACAGTCAGTGTCTTTGGGGCAAACTCTTGATTATACAGGTAGAGGTTCTGTGGTACAATTTCAACTCAACTCCTTGTAAAGTTGGTTGGATGGCAGTTGTTCATGGAAGCTGTGCTGGTAGCCTATAAATATCAGTGTTCTTCAGCGGCCTTCACTGGTTAATAATAAGTTCCCACAGTGTGAGGGAAAGCTGACAGCTGTTGAAATAGTAGGATGTATTTTGGGGAAGGCAAAGAGGTGCAAAGCCTGCAGCAGACTGTAGTGCAAACAGCTAGCACACTTCCCTTATCATGATAGCAGGTGGACATGCTGCTGTTATTTCTCAGACTTTATGCTTTTGCAGGTACTTGGATGGTGTAAATTTCACAGTGGGTTACATCAAAACAGGACAGAACGTGAAAGCTAAGTCCAGTGAAGAGAGTGTTTTTGTCTACTTCTCATTCTAAGTTTATACATATAGACTAAGGTTCATTTGTTTGAGCAAAGCTATTGATTCAGAAAGTAAGAATATTTTGGGAATATTCATTTTAACAAGTTTCTGATTCAGGTACTATTGAGAAAGCTAACTTTTAACTTTGCAGGTGGAGCAGTTTGAGGGCGGCTAGTCTTAGTACCAGATAAATTACTGTGCATTTTCTTGATATAGACAGTGTGAAAGATGGTCACTGTTGTGACGTTACCCCTGTTGCTTTCTGAAGTTCTGTCAAGCCTCAAGATTAGTTTCTGCAGTCTTGACTTCATCTCGGCTTCAAATATGGGATGAGGTGGGACAGGTCTGACTGTGAAACCACTCACACATTGCCTAACAACTTCTAAATCACAAACCTTTAGCCAGTGAGCATAGCATGGATATTCCTTCTTTTTGAAACATAGTACAGCCACAATTTACACAACAGACTTCATTGGAAACATTTACTTACAATGCTATTTTCCCATTAACTTCCACAAGACATTTTGAAACCACAGATACTGTATCACCACCTGGTGGACTGAATGCAGGTTTAAGACATTTCAGCAATGGTTTCATTTTTCCCACCCAAAAGCTATGTCCATGCTTTCTGCTGTCTATGTTCCATAAACATGTGTCATATTACAGAGTATTACATTATTTTCCCACACTCCAGATAGTCTGTTTATTCAGTGCTCTACCAGGCAGGTGGTGTTTGACTAAAAACCTGAAGGTTCAGCCAGTCAGTTTTATTTGTATCAAAGTATCAAAATGCTGGTGTTAGCTTTGTGGCTTGCTAGTCTGCCCATTTTTTTAAATAACCTCTCTATATTTTAGCTTTTCTTTGCTAGCTTTTAGGACTAAACATATATTTTGGATTGTTTTAACTTGTTTCCGAAAGATGCTTACCAATTCTGCTTGATAACAACTATTTAATGTATGGCAAGCTAAGAAACTAATAAGCATTTTATTTTCATCTTCTTAATAAGGCTGAGGTTTCTGCACTTTGCATTTTGAAGATTTACCGTTAGCATTTTAGCATTTTAGCTAGGACTACATTGGTTTTTACTGCCAAAAGTGAATACATCTTAACGAGAGGCTAAAACGAGCAAGTTTGGGAAGTAACCTGCATTCATAAACTGTAGGAGGACAATTTACAGCCACACACATCAGCTATTTAATGCTGAGTTATACATCAATAAAAATTCTAAAATGTTCTCATTAAAGCTGAAGCACAAATTTATACTACTAAACTGGCTGGATATGTGTCCATTCAGTAGAAAAACCTGTAAACTGTTGCATTAAGTGCCATCTAAAAACCAGAAGAACCAGCAACAGACAGACGGGTCATTTCAGATCACATCATAGGATCTGAATTAAGCCTTGAAATGATCATTCATGATACTTGGCTTCGATTAATTAGAAAGTCAAGCTATTATGTAACATCAGTCCACAGAGAGACAGTGGGCCTCTAGGGAGACTCTGGGAAAATCATGCCAGCTCACTTCTGGGTTCCCAGGCTTAATCCAGATTCTCGCTGAGGTCATGTGCTAGGATGAAACCTGACTGCCTTCATATAAAGGAAAAGAATTTAGGGAATCTTGGGTTGCAACAAGAATTTAACCAAAACATATCACTTGTTTGCAACATCAGGAAAGGAAAGAAAAGACTAAGTGAAGATATTGTGGCTACCTGCCAGCGTGTCCTGGGGAGCTGAGATATTCAACAGCTGAAGCAGCATTTGTCCCTGAACTCAAGGCAGAGTTGACGGGGTCATGGTGTTATGAGCTGAATTGCTTGGCTCTGGTCTGGCCATGGGAATAGATGTGAGCAAAGCCTGTATTTCTTTGCACAATACAGTGTGACCCCAGAGGATAACGTTACAACAAACACACAGCAGTATGTAGAAAGGGCCTGCAGGCTTCCAGTAATCCCTGTATGATTATCTTACAGTAGTGAAAGTAAACTCCTTGACACTCTGTCTGTGACAATCTGTCAAGAAAATGTTTGAATGAGGGATTTATAACAACAAAAGGGATAATGAACCAAAGTAGGCTGTTCACTTTGAGGATGACTAAATAAACTCCCTGTAAATCTGGTTATTATCCTCTGCATTACTGAGGTTGCCATAAATATGGAAGACAAAAAATCATCTCAGTGCCAAATTACTCCTATTGTTCCTCACTGTCTTTTAGTAACTGACTATTGTGATTATGTCACATTTCCCATGCTGTTATTACTGTCATGATTCAAATTACGGAAAAAACAAAACAGCAATAGTGTGTGTCTCTACATCCAAAATCCAGTACTATGGACTACATACAGGTGTACCTGATCGCTAACCAGCAATGTCACTTATACTCTGTGATATTCAGACTGGGCTGGGATCGGGCAAATTCAGGTGCGGTATAAATGCCATTCAGAAGGTGTGCTTGGCCTGCAGCAGCATTTAGGTGGATGTTACTTGACAAAGTAACTCCCAAAAAGTTGATTCTGTTCATCTGGACGTAGCATTTTCAGTGGGAGAAAGTGAAGAGTGACTTCTTCAGTCTCGACTGATGAACAGAATCAACTTTTAGGGATTTCCTTACCTGGATCATTGAGAATGCATCGAGACATGTCAAAGTAACATCTAAGATAATCTCAGTTGCAATCAGTGTTCTCCTGTGAGTGCTCCTTGTGACCATGTTAGACACAAGGTTGTACTGACACTGTTAGTAGTAGTGACACTTTTAGTAGTGCTTCATGTTGGCAAAACATCTCAGTGACTATTGGAATGCATTGCCATGAAATTTTGTAACCTTTTGCTATGGTAATGCAGACCTCACGTAAAGTTTGTCGAGCCGTTGACAAATGAACAGCAGCCAAATAATGATGAAGAAAGAATAGAAAGGAAATTGATGCAAAAGATAACTTAAGAAAATATGAATCTTCACTACACTGTGTATCAGTTTTATACTAAAAACTAACTGAGTAGCATGTGAGACTTGCAGAGCTTGAGTTAGATTTATAAAGGTATAAAGCGATTAAATTTAGTCTCATTTTATTTTCCACTTCTGGCTGACTTTGCTTTACCTTCAGTTGACTCGAGAACAGTGAAACCTCCAGGGAAAGATAACTAATCCTAGGTAAGACCTCGCTAATTTGTTTTATGAAAAGGTGAAACAGACAGCAGATTCGTGTCCGAACAGCTGCTTTATCAGGGAGTTTGGGCTGCAAACTTTAGAGAGGATCCTGGGAAAAAGCCAAGATACGACGATGATAAACCAATCCTGTTGAGAATTTACTGTTCGGGTGGGATAGCCACATGATTCTGAAATACCTGTTCATTGTTGTCGTAGATGTTGGCCTTTTACCGTGTGTTCAGATAAAGTGGCTTACACAGAAGAATATATGACTGTAATTTTCTGTGGCGCTAACTTGTTTTTGCTTCTGTTCTCAGGAATTTGTTTCCAGCAAACTTGGTGGCTGCTGCCTTTCGTTCTGTGAGTGCCAGCTCCTTACTTCCTACCCACCCCCACACACACAGACACACACACCTTTAATCCTCCTCTTTCTGTCTTCTGTACCACCTGTGTCTCGTGCAGATTGTTCATTCAAATTTATTTTCCCAACCACACAGATGCTGCTACAAATCCATTTACAGTTGCCATAAATCCTGGTTAGAGCACCAAGAGCCTCTTAATGAGGAGACATCCAGAATAGGGTCCGCAGCGCTCCCCTGTTCACCCGAACACCTCTTTTTCTTGTCCCTCACCAGCCGTTACCATGGCGAACCCATTCCATTAAAGCTAGCCTAGCAACCCACCTCGCCTCAGTACTCCTCAACACGGGCCGCTCCACTTCTTAGTAACATCCTGGCTGTTACAGCTAAAACAAGGACCTGGAAAATTCAATATTTGGGGATGAAGTGATAGAAATTAACTATACACACATGGACACACAGGGAGAAAGGAAAGCACGTTCACACTCTTTTAATCACGCACAGACACACTTCATCAAACCTTAAACTTCTCCCAAACCACACCTGTAAATGACACACATACACAAATAACTCAGTTATTTCTCACAGAAAGAGTGAAAAAGTGTTTAAAGTGAAGCCAGGTTACAGAGTTCAGTGTACCCCCACACACTCAGTATATGCTGTGGTAGAGCCCCCCGTGGGAATGGCTCCAACAGCGGATTAGACCAAGAAAGCAGAGGAGAGGGGGGATTTACACAAAATGACAGGCAGCTCGATGTTTAAACAGACGTTTAAACAAATGATGTGTGAGATTTGGATTATTGGATAGCTGGCTTTTTCATTTGAGACTATACCCATCTACTCTATGTGCCTACATGCCCAAGAACTTTTAAAAACCAAGACTCGTATAAGCTCATATAGATCTTTAGGAGATGTTGGAAACCTCTACCCTATAGGGGTGTCTATAGAAATGCTTTGAGGGAAAGGGGGCATTGTTGCAGTTCTGTTTACTGAAAAGACTAAACGTCAGTGGACAGTGTCCAACTGGGTCCCAAGTCTACTACAGAAAGTACTGACACAGTGAACTACTCATAGCCTGAAAATGTCCAGGATTTTTTAAACCTGCACAACCAAGAAGAGGCCCATGGGAAATCAGAAAATAAAACCCCCGAGGAAGATTAGTATAGGAAACATCTATCATATTTTAAAATGGGGGTCAGTGGCAGCTTGTGGGTCCCCTTTTGTGACATCTCTGCTCAGATAGATGCCCTGTTCCGCAGCAATGTCTGTAAAATGTATTATTTAAAACAGCTGCATCTGATTTTTCAAAAAGCAACTCAACAGATGTCATATTATATTAGAATTCAATTTCTAAAAACATTAATTTATTTCAGCAATACAACAGAATAAACAAGCACATGTTTCTTTCTTTATGTTACAGTACGCAACAGACTACAAGATGGTTGCTGTGGGGAATGATACCAATGGGACGACCCTCTACCAAAAGGTAAGAGCTGGGAACATCTGTTGCGTGAAGTTTTTCATGCAGACTACGTAACACGTAAAGTACCTGATTACGAAAGGAAAGTGCTCTCATCAAACAGTTACCTCTGTCAAACTGAAAACAGGAGGTTAAGCCATCGTCCATCCTTGAGGTACATGTTTGCTCTGAGCACCTTGTTTGTATGTCAGTCACCTGTGGGTGCAAAACCACTGAATAAGCAGTACGTGCACGTCTAATGAAAGAGCTGGTTTTGGGAAAGAGGGTCAAGGCTGATGGTGAAATGCTGATAGCCATGCGAACAGTACAATCACTACAAATAAGGCTAAAGGCCAGTCATTTTTATTTATGAGTTTTTAATCTGCCTTTAGCTCACTGGTGCCAAATAATCATTAGATAAATATTACTTTACTCAATGAATGCTTCTAGTACTAGTTTTAGTACTCTTAAATTCTAAGTACTGATATATTTCTTATAATTTCTTGATGTCATAATCTGATTTTATGGATAAAAGGTGTTCAAAAAGGGAAAAACAAGTAACTCTAGAACACCACTGTGTAGACTGACACTATCACTAACATGAATGTGAGGGGACAAGGCTCACATGCATGTCTCACATGCAGGGACATGCATGTGAGTCTTGTCAGTCTCTCTCTCTCTCTCTCTCTCTCTATATATATATATATATATATATATATATATATATATATATATATATATATATATATATATATATATATATATATATATATATATATATATATATATATATATAGATAGATAGATAGATAGATAGATAGATAGATAGATAGATAGATAGATAGATATGAATTTTTCTATATATTATTCAGCATGTGGATGAAAGTCAGCAGACGTTAGTGTTCTAGGGTTAATATGAAGGAAAAAAAACAAGGCTTTTTCTTTCTGCTCTTTAAAGTGCGGACAAGCGTAAACATGGGAATTGTAAATACCAGCAGAAGAGATCTTATGTAATCTGCAGATTGCAGGGTTTTTTGCATTTTCTTCTGCTACTAAAACTCATGTTGCATACAGTGCAGTTATCTTTATATAGTGCTCACATGTTTTCCACTTCTCCACACAACTCATTATTCCATACTGTGATTATACTGTGACAACACTAGAAAGAACCAGAGGCTAAATAAATCTAGTAAATAGTGAATACTTTTTAATATAAGCTTATATGAAGCTTCAGCAGTCTGAGTTAGCTAATGGCATCTTAGTCCTGAGTGCTTTTTTTTCTCCTTGATTGCCAGGCAACAAAACTATATTACTACAATGGCTTCATAAGCTATATTGCCAAATCACAACAACACATCTCGAGGTGCAGTATATATTATATATACAATAAGAGGGAGAAAACCCCAGTATTCAGATGACTCCCCCTATAAGCAAGCATTTCAGCAAGAGTGGGAAGGGAAAACTCCCTTTTACAAGAAGAAACCTCCGGCAGAACCAGGCTCAGGGAGGGGCGGCCAACCACGGCGTGAAGGGAGGCAGGACAAAAAGGTGAAAGACAAAAGTGGAGTTTCACACAGTAACTGTTGTAGCAACCAGGTCCTTACAATTACATGCAGGTGTTGGCCACCATGCAGGTCATCTTGCTGGGTCAAGATGACCTGCATGCCTGATGTGAGGCAAGATGATGTGCTGGTCTTTACTAGGAGGGAAAAACAAAATCCTGACAGAGGACCATCACCAGATTTCTTGATTGTCACTTGCCTTCTACTTGTAGTGGATGTTGCATCAAGTGTATGATGGTTTTTCTTATTTGTCAGCAGGAGAGACAGACGATCGGAAGCCGGCTAACAGATGCATAATGGTACACAGACTGCTAAACAAAAGCATTTAGGGAGTAGTACAAAAGCCTTTTTAGGCTGGTACCACAGCAGCATCCTGTTAGTTAATACAAGGAAGCACTTTTAAAGGCTTTTAGCAGCACTGCACTCAAGTAGCTTGTTTGTACTCGAGGATCATTAAAGAGCAAAGAGAAGTTTTATAAGTTACTCTATTTGATTATATAATTTGTTAAATTTTGAGCATAATCTTTAAATCCTAATGCTTCACCCTAGAGGCTGTGGCTTGTCCCCATTGACCCAGTATGGGGGAACAGTGGGGGGAATCTGATTTTGGCATTGGTCCATGGTATTTGTGTGCCGTGGGTCTTGGTGGACTGTCGCCCCCTACCCACCCACCCCAGTGCCAGGGGATGAAGCTGGTGTAGCTGTGGGAGAGCTCAGCACAATGGAAAGGGATTGAGCACAGGATTTGTCCTTGTCCCTATTTGTCATCCAGTTCACTGAATACTTCTACTGCCTCCAGACTTTTGCATTCGCACATACACACTCTGCAGCAAGCAAAAGGTGTCGTATATACTACTGCAGTCTACACAAGCTCTATTATTTGACAAGTTTATCTTTCCACAATGAAAGGATACACATAAGGTTCCATCCAAGAGTTCAATGTGTGATTATCAGTGTGGAACTGCTATTGTGTGAAGTGTTTCATTAGCTAAGAAAACAAGTTTAGTTTAAAGTTGGATCAACAAGCAATTTTAGCCTTGCAGGCAGTTTGAATTATGGGTCAGTGGACCACCACTTTGGTCCAGTCTAATCAAACTTTTCTGCAGAGAGTCATAGTTCTCCGAGGATTAATCTCAAGTATTCTAGTAACTTTTCTTATTCGTCTAGTGAGATTTACATTTTAGGTTAGATATCATGAAAGCACTTTAATGGCTTATCATAAAACTGCAAATATTATGTTTCCTAGTGGCTGTCCGCTACTTAACTTGGTAATCTGCTAACTAAAATCACGAGCTTAAATCTTGTTTATCAAACGCAAACATTAGCATGCTAACTGACTTAACAGAAATGGTTATCCTGCTTAGCATGCAACATAACATACAATAGTGTTACTATGCTAGATCATAAAACTGCAAATATTCAATGTTTCCTATTGGCTGTCCGTTACTTACCTTGGTAATTCGCCAACTAAAATCATGAGGTTAAATCTTGTTTATCAAACGCAATCATTAGCATACTAGCTAACTTCCAGAAACTGTAACCCTGCTTAGCATGCAAAGTAACATACAACAATGTTTCTATGCTAATGTTAACATTTAACTTAACATTGCACTTCAGTACAACCTCACCGTAGTGAGTGGCTAGTGTTAAGACATGAGCTGACGTAAATATGAAGTGAGCAAGAGCCAAAAACTAAAAAAACTTAATTCTGTGTCATGAAAATTTGTCAGTTGTTATTCTCTCAAACTGTAGATTCTTCAGGAGAAGAAGCGTATTGTTGCTATTTGTTGGCAGCTGAAACTGTGTGATTCAACTTTGCTTCTATATGGACTGAATGAAAAAAGAAAGGGATTTGGTGAAGTTGCACAGTCAACCACTGCCTAGGTAATGCTGTAGCTCTTCACTTTTCAAGAAAAGATTCTTCCACTCAAGCTCTTTAATGTACATTCAATGACACTAAGTCTTAGTAAAACAGATGCTCTTGCCAAGATATATTTGTCAAACCTTCTGCATGACTGGAGACCCTTTCCTCTTCTGTGTTTTGCTCCCTTTTCACTTGAACCAACTAGGTTTTTGACAGCCCTTCTAACACAGTCTTGTCAGTATGCTCAGGCTCTTACAGTGTGACTCTGCTTGGTGCCTCAGGTCCCTTATGGTACAGAAACAGATGGCATGAACATTCTGGGTCTGGTGCTGTTTGCCATGGTGTTTGGTGTGGCACTGAGGAAACTGGGTGACGAGGGAGAGGAACTCATCCGTTTCTTCAATGCTTTCAACGAGGCCACCATGGTGCTGGTGTCCTGGATCATGTGGTAAGTGGTCTTGGATGAAATTAATTGAAATGTGGAGATATTTTGTGACATTTATTAGTCAGTTAAAGAAGGATAGACATTGACTGTCTGTGCTGCACTATTTATTGCTGTATTTGACTTTAACTTTCTCCTGTGTCTCTTTAGGTATATCCCCTTTGGCATCATGTTCCTAGTGGGCAGTAAAATTGTGGAGATGGAAGATGTGGTTCTTCTGGTCACCAGCCTGGGAAAATACATCTTTGCTTCGATTCTGGGCCACGTTATCCATGGAGGCATCGTCCTACCCCTCATCTACTTTGGTTTAACACGCAAGAACCCCTTCAGTTTCCTGTCTGGCCTAATAACACCCTTCACCACTGCCTTCGCAACCTGCTCCAGGTATACTGGTACATTGCAGAATCCTTGATGAACTGTTACAGGGAAGCTGCACATCAGTGAATATAAATGTATGTAAATAAAAAGTTGGCATGTAATATTAGTGAAGTCTTACACTTCAGTATTTGGCCCTTCCTGATTTCTTATTTTTTGCATATTTGCATATTTATTATGAAAATCATCACTGTGGAGGAATTTTCTTCCACTCTTCTTTGTAGAATTGTTTTTATTTAGCCAAAATGGGGAGTTTTTAAGCATGAACGGCCAAAGTATCAGAGTCAGATCTAGATCTAGACTTTTGATGGGCAACTCCAAAAACTTTCAGAGGTGGACTTGATGGTGTGGTTTGGATTATTGTCCTGCTGCATAATGCATTTGAGCTTCAGGTAGGCAGCACAGTTCATGCTTCAGTCAATTATGGCAAGTTTCAGGTCTTGAAGCAGCAAAGCAGCCCCAAATCATCAAACTACCACCACCATGTTTGACTATTGGAATGGTGTAATGCTGGTATGTTAGTTTTAGGCCAGATGTAATGGGACACAAGCCTTCCAAAAATGTCAGTGATCAGTCAGTCGTCTTTGTGGTCAGTTTTTTCCCTTGGAATTCTTCCATGGATGTCATTTTTGCCTAGTGTCTTTTTAACTGTTGAATCACGGACCCTGACCTTAACTGAGACAACTGGGGCCTGCAATCCTTTAGATGTTGTTGTGGGTTCTTTTGTGACCTCCTAGAGCAGTAGTCCCCAACCTTTTTTGCGCCACGGACCAGTTTATGTCCAACAATATTTTCATGGACTGGCCTTTAAGGTGTCGCAGATAAATACAACAAAATAAAACCAGTACTGGTACCAAAAAAAAGACGATTTATTCATAACACATGGGAAAAGACCCAGGGAAACTGAGTTAACGATTAAAATGATAAAAAAGTAACGATAAAAACCCTGAAAACCATAAATTTCACACCTGAGCCTCAACTCTCGCGGCCCGGTACCAAACGACTCAGCCCGGGGGTTGGGGACTGCAGTCCTAGATGAGTCTTTGATGTGCTCTTGGAGTATTGGAGTAATATTGGTAGAATTATCAGATTATGTAATATTGTGAATATTGTGTAATATTAAAATTTGCCTGAAGACCTGAAACATGTAAGTGTGACAAATACCAAAAAAGAAAGACATTTTTCATTTGCATTTTTCTTCTCTCATTAGTTCAGCAACTCTACCCTCTATGATAAAGTGTGTGGAGGAGAATAATGGTGTGGACAAACGCATCAGCCGCTTCATTCTGCCCATTGGGGCCACGGTTAACATGGATGGCGCTGCCATCTTCCAGTGCATCGCTGCCGTCTTCATCGCTCAACTGAACAATACCGAGCTGAACGCTGGGCAGATCTTCACAATCCTGTAAGTTCAGGGAACGAGAAAAACTTTTATTAAACAATAATACCACCAACATTTCCTACTGGCATAAACAGGTGGAAATTTATTGTGTTTTATTGTAAATCACACTTTCAGGGTGACGGCCACAGCCTCCAGTGTTGGTGCAGCAGGCATCCCAGCCGGTGGCATCATCACCATTGCCATCATCCTGGAGGCTATCGGCCTGCCGACCAACGACCTGTCCCTTATGCTAGCTGTTGACTGGATTGTGTGAGTGTCATATTAGAAAACATAACTACGACTACAGATGATCACGTACACCTACACCTCACCTAGCGTATGGTAAGCCAACTAGATCAGAGTTTCCCAACTAGACCAACGTTTCCCAACTGTAGGACCAACAGAAACCCCCTTGCAGTATTTTCCTAGAGCAAACACACACATAGGTTAAACAAACAAATGGAAATAGGTCATGTTTAAAATACAGGTTCTTCTTTATGAGACAAATTGCAGATACTCGGTTCAATTACTCTTTTGAAAAGCAAATGCCTTTTGTTAGTACAACCTTCTGTCTGCCTTGATGCCATCATCATCACAAAATTTGTAACAAATGTTCTCTTTGTGAACAGAGATCGTACCACCACTGTAGTGAACGTGGAGGGCGACGCTCTTGGCGCGGGAATCCTCCACCACATAAACCAGCTGGAGATGAAGAAGCATCAACAGGAGGGGGAGCTGTCGGAAGTCCAAGTGGAGGCGGTGGCCAACGTCCAGGCAGAGGAGGAGACATCTCCATTAGTCACGCATCAAGCCAAAGCCTTAGAAGCTATGCCGGAAGCCATTGAGTCAGTGCTGTGATCCCAGCAAGACTTTTTCCTGTCTTGACCTTTTACCTTTGACATCTCTGACAATGCTGCTTTTGTGGAAGCATTCTGACTCAGTGTCCATAACAAAGTCACTGATTTCAATTGTAAGGCCAAACAAAAGCCTTCTAGAGCATGGAAAGTCTACATAGTGTCACTGTTATTTTTGAAATTGGGTTTCCATTCTGGCATCTTAATGCTAAATTAATGCTATATGAAATTTTAGGATAATTTGCCCAGTCACTTAAGTCAATAGTTTTTGTATTTTACATGTTATTTATTAAAGCATTTTGACATAAACAGTGACAGAAACATACCAAGTCTAAAATAGCCCTAAAACATTCCCATAAATGTGACAGTTATGCTCATCTTACTCCACTCACTGCTCATCAACAGCTTTGTATAACAGGACATGATGAAGTGCATTTATTTCTTTTTATCTTCAGACTGCAAATACCATGACATGCTTTAACTATAGAGGATTAACGACTCAACAAATGCTGACAAGTCAGAGTGTTTTAACAATGTCTGTCATTGTTTAAGTACTGGTGGAAGTCTGGATATGCGTTTTACTTATTCTGTTAATTTGATGTCCCTTACTTGGATAGCTGGATGAAAACAACACATTTTGTAGTGTCAGATTAGGTTGAAGTGGTAACTGTGGTAACTGTTTGGGCCTCAGTTTAAGAGTAGTATTTTTCATAATCCAGAGAAAAGTTTACAAGGGCTGTTAAGAGGTTTTATAACTGAAGAAGCTTCATAGATGTGAAACATCTTCAAGAAACCCAAAGGAGTCAAGTTGCTTTCTTTCCAAGCTCCTTAGAATATTGGTCTGCATGCATTGCCCTATGTTCTCATGGGGGAAAGGTCAATTGTATGATCTACTCTCTAAATAAAACAAGACCCTATTTATCTCTGAGAAAACAACCATTCTTCACATCAATATTACTACAGGGAAAAAGCTGACATCAGCATTTTACAAGCACGTGCCAACAATTTTTTAATGACAGCAGCTTAAAAGTCGTTTTTCAAAATGGTTAAAGCTAGCTCTTTAAGTTCAATGTACATCAGCCTTTTTAAGTTAGCTTAAGGTTGTACATGCTGGCATATTTCTTAGCTTTTTGTGACAACATACTTCTTTGATGTTTAGCTACACTGATTTTAGCTATTTTATTAAAAAGAAAATATAGCTAAGAGCATTATTGCTATGCTACCAAGGAGTCTGAAACATAGCTAGTTTGGTTTCTTATTTGTTTGCTAACCAGCTAAAGCTGTATTAACACTATGCTAACAGTAAGCTATGCTAGATTTTTTTAACTTATCACTTTACTTCTTTTCTTAGCTAAGTATCATGTCAGGTATTTAGACTAAGTCCAGGGAAGCTCACTTGACACTTAGGAAATAACAACTGTGGCTAACTAGACAAATATAATAATGATATAGATATAAAATTATTGAAGGATGTTTATTTTCTAGCTTGCTATTCTTATTCTGGGAGTCAAAAACAGGTTTGGATGATTTACTGTCCATAAATGTCTCATTTATGTTAGCCCTATGCGGCACCTCAGTTTATACTTTGTCTGAAATAAGCCATTTTATTGAGTCTTTAAGAGCCCCATTCTTAAAGCCCCCTTTGTTCTGATTGGCTACATTCTGGAAGCCAGCAGAGGCGAAGCACCCTGTGCTTGTGAGCTATATGGCCTTCACTTTATGAAAGTTGAAAATGTTTGGAGACTTGGTATTCTGGGCAGTCAGAAGCTGTTTGAGCTTTTGGCTCACAGTGATTACATTTACAAATGCTAAATGTAAATGTGGCAAACTTTAGCTGTGTTTAATATGAACGTTCAACAGAAAATGGGGAAAAGATATTAAAAAATGTTTTAAAAAGTTGAATGCTTCACACAGCTGCCACAGTGTGTGTATTTGAAGGACTAATATAAGCCGTTGATACTGTTAAAGCTAACAGTTAGTTTGTTTGTGAGTACTGTAACCACACTTCTTTGACACTCCAGGTCTGCTTTTATTGAAGATCACATGTGAAACTTGAGGTTGTCAGTAAGGTCAATAGTTGACAGTGGTGTGTCTGAGAAATCACAGCAAATTCATAAGTCATTCACTCAAAAATCTAAATCCTCATCAAATGTTTACGCTCAAATACTGGACCAAATTGTAGTTCACATCGCGCTGCACGTTATTTTGTTGCAATTCCATCCTTTGATTATTGGGGTGATTTTTCTCAGTGATGTCCGAGTCTTGCGCCATGACATTATGACACCAGAGTGGAAATTATATGATGTTTATTAATATTTGTATTTTAATTGTTTTTAAGAGGTGCATCCTAAGCTGTGTGAGAGGATCTGAATCCTACTCTTCTCCCTTACTACATAATTTTATATTCACAAATGAGCTCACTGACTGATATGAGTCTAGATAGTGCCCCTCATTACTTTGTGGTAACCTGGGATGCGATTTTCATATCTGATGTCCTGCTGATTTACAGTTTTAGGTGACTACAAGACTGCCAAATCTCTGCTGGTTGAGCAGCAGGATGAGTCTTTGCTGCCCTCTGCTGGCAGTTATGTGAAAGTACTAAGCTGCTTGCATCTCTTTCTGCATCTGTCTGAAACGTTGCATGACAGTGGTGATATCTGCTATTTATTTGATCTGTTATTTAACAGCTGGGATGAGACTGCTTTGCTCTTGTGACATAATTCTGTATTTTCAAATGAAGAATACTCAGAAGTGAGGGATTCTTTTTTGTTTTAATTTTTCATGTGTGAAATGAAGTCATTCATGTTGCTGTCACCTTACTCGTGAGAGGCTTGTTATGATGTGGTGGTGCTACTTTAGTTGTCTCCTTCAACGAGGATGTAAACTAGTTTGTTTCAGGCCTTATTACTCATTGGTACAGATTTCACACCTGATTTTTATAAGCTAACAATTTCTCTCTTAACTTAAAGCTTAAAGTAAACTGTATCTTGTACAATCACATGTAATTACACATGATGTGGTACATGTGTGATATATATTTTAATTTATTGTAATTAGTTTGACTTTTTTGTATTATTTGTATGTTATCCTTTTAACAGTTTCAAATATATTTATCCTTATTGTACACTTTTGAAACTAAACTTCACCTGCCAGTGTTTCTGATGACCTCCTCCTCTTTTCTTTTAGGAATAGCTGCTACATTTCTGTGCCGTCTGTACAGCTGTCACTTTCCTGTTGTTTTTGCTGTCTGTCAACATTAAAAGTTATTAAAGTTTTTTTTTTGTCACGCAACCCAAATGATCTGTTTTGATTCCTGGTTGTGTCAATCTAAGCCACCCAAAAGGGGCAGTTATTTCTGTGTTACACTCTCACAACTTGAACAACACCAGTTTGCTTTCTTTGTTGTGCAAAGTTCCTTTTGTAGACATTTTTCTTGTTTTTTAAATTTGCTGTATAATATAGTGACAGGCGAAATATTATAATCAAGCCATATTTTTAATTATAATGGAAACAGTCACCAGACAAGTAGATTTAATCTCTGAAGCATCCAACTGCTGGAAAAAAATATTCTGGAAATCAGAACATGTCCGAGGAATAAAGTGCTCATTTTTGCACCACTTCTTCTAGATTTTAAGGGTGAATATTAGGAACCAAGAAATTAGGTCAAAGAGCTAGATTCACTCAGAGATGGAGAAAGATGTAATAACTGCTCAGTGACACTTATACTGTCAGTGTAAAGACAATATGCAGTCTACAGTTAGTGTAGGTAATGGGACTCAGCCAAGATTGCTGTGAAACATCTGCTTACATCCTGTTGAATTCAGTTGTGCACATCCACAAAGAGCAGCAGATCAGCTGATTACAACCTATACAATATGAAAATCTATGGGAGCTCATATTAGAAATTATTGTGAGCTGTTAGTATTTTCCCCACGCTGAGCCACTACAACAGATCTTAGCGTTCCTCCACCTTAATCTCTGTTTAGGTGTGGAGGCAAAGTCACCCTCTGTTTTTTTTTTCTCTTTTATTGCTTATGTCCTAAACAGTAACAGTATTAAGATGAGTACATTCATTAGAATTAGAATTTAGATTTAAATAACATTTGTATTCTCATGTACTAATATTTGTATTACATTAATATAGGAGATGGTTTAGTTACCTGTGCATAAAAATAGATGGTAGAATTGTCCTTCAGGGAGCATACTATGCTTTCTGGCTTTTTTTGACTGTACTTTTTCACTTTTTCTTGATTCAAAGCTGCCTTTGTTGTCTCCGTGTCTTGTAGTTGTATGTGAAAATGTAAGCTGGATAAAGCTCCACCAGAAAAATCCTTTCAGTCCACCTCCAAGTGTTTGAACAATTAATTGGTGCTTCGTTGTAGTGCACAAAAGGTCTGTATTACAGACACTAGCAATTAAAAGACAACAACTGAAGTTTTTCGGTATACAGTTGGATGGAAAACGTGGAAAGTACGAAGTCAGGAAATAATAGATAAACGTAAAAGAGTTAAAAATGTTATGATCTGTCTGGTTGGGAGTGAGTGGGGAGCTGAGCAGAAAGCACTAAAGTCAGTATACACAGGTTTAATAAGGTCAATATCTGATTATGGCAGTATAGCATTTGGTTCAGCATCAGTTTCAATATTCAAAAAACTTCAGAAAATCCAGATTAACACTTGTGATCCAAATCAGGGGATCCTCAGAAATCTTAACTGAAAACTAGTACAAAAAGAAATGAATAGAAAGATAAAGTGGTGTCACTAAACAATCAGGACTCGTGTGAAATAACCTCAACTCCATCTCAGCAGGCATGAATTTTAGGGTAAGGGTTAACAAAGGGCACAGAATTTTACATGCTAATTTTTTTACTATTGTGCAGTGTTAGTTGTCCCAAGTTGTTAAAGAAACAAAAACAAAAGCACACACCAAAATACTGCTTGTAGATCTCACAAATGGGGAAAATAAACCCACTTTCCACCGTCCACATGCGTATCCTTTCTCACACCGTTTGCTTTTCTGTTGGAGCAGACATGAAGGGACTCTCCAGCTGTACATGCAGTTGCCACATAAATATACAAAAATCAATAAACTTCAACATAATAAAGCCCTTTCAAATTAAGAGACTCCTTTTTATAAATGCATTCAGCAGTAATTTCACACCAGTGCTGAATAAAATCTTCCAATTAGTAATGTTCAAAGCTTTGTTTTGTGGCAACTTCTTTTAACCAGAAATGAGTTACACTAATGGAAAAATGTCTGTCACAGCAGGCGATATATGATATTTGAGTGAAGATGAGGCTAAAATCACTTAAAGACACAACGCTAAAAGTTTGACAAGTTTATTGCAGGCTTGAAGGGCAACAGAGAGTTATGCAAGTCAGTTATTTCAGAGTTGAGGGGTAGAGGGGGCATGCACTATTTCAGCAGGTTTGTCTCCACAAGGAGAAACTTTAGAGATTGTTACAGAATTGTCTCTCGGGACTGGCAGCACATGCACGAACAATAACAGCATAAACCACAATCAGCTCTACAGTGCAAAGTGCAACAACTGAAGGAGCTTAGTAGGAGGAAGGTCACGCCCTGCTGCACACAGGTGAGTTAATTTCCAACAGCTTCCAGGTGTGAAGTATAGAGGAACCCCACTTATGAAACAAATGAGCAGAACTAGTACACCCATACAGATACTCACACAGATATGAAACATTAAGCACTAAATGGAACGCCTGTGCTAAGGTGTTTTATGTTTTTCATGCACAATTTTTTTCTTTTTAAAACATTTTTATTTGTTTAATTTTAATTAAGCATTTTGTGGGTTATGGTGTATTGAAAAGCTGTGAAGTAAGGGCACAGGAAAAAAAAATTACTTGCCACAAGGGGTCGCCACAGCGGGTGGCTCTGCATGTTTGATTTGTTGGTGTTTCATGCAGAATGCTCTATTGATGCCACCCAAAATGGGTTTGTGTTCTAAAAGGAAAAAATAATGATAATAAAAACAATAATAATTATTATTTAAAGTACAAGCAGCAAAGATAAGGACCTGACTACTACTAATCAGAAGGTTTGTGGTCCCTGGTTGCTCCAGCCTATATCAAATATTCTTGGGCAAGATACTAACCCCAAGTTGCTCTCTGATGCATCCATCCGAGTGTGAATATGTGTGAAAATAGTGTATATTAGATAGAAGGTTCTGAGATGTAGAAAAAGCCCTTGTTATGACATCAACAAGGTCTTTAGATTGAACTAACCAAATATCATGTTGGTCCGATTAAATCATCAAGGCTTGAAAATAGCTAAAAATGTCCAAACTTACTCCCCTTTTGTTTACAGTATTTGAATTAATTTAATTGTAACACATTGAAATTCGCCATGCTGGCTCAGGAACACCATCTGACAAAAAGTCAGAGTTCTAAAAATAAAGTAACACCAACGAAGTCTTTCCTGAACAAATTTTACATTACACCAGTCAACCAGTTGGAATTGGTGTCCCAAAGAGTAAAAGACAATTTTCTGTTGCTGCTAGGTGGTGCTACGAATGATTAATACTGTACATATTGCCATCCAGATGCAATCAGGGTCCTTATCAAACATGAACAGTTTCGAGCAGATATGTCTTGAGACGTTAATAGCATGTACCAAATTTCATACAAGTAAAACTGTGTTTTAACTTCATTAAAATACTAAAGCTGGTTTCTTCTAATTTTTTGATGTAGTTCTCCAGGATTCCTCTTCAAAGCTCTTCTGTCAGTGTCAGCTGTCTTTTGTTCTCTGTTGTTTCTCTCGCAAGATGCTTTAATAATGTTGAGGCCCGGGGTGTGGGGAAGGCCAGTCGATGAATGATAGTGGGTATGTGTTTTCAATTTACTGCATTGGTGGTGTGTTCAGGATTACTGTCAAGCTGACAAATGAAGCAGTTACCAATAACGCGAAATTCCTTGTGTATCCCATACCACTTGTGTGATTCTGATTCACGCGCCGCTGCAAAAATTCCCACAGTCGTGAAAGCAGCAGAGATGATGCTGCCACAGATCCGTATTACCTCGCTAGCAGGTTGTAAGCTAACTGAATACAGGCAGCAAAGTGCGGGCAGAAGGTGATGTTCCACCCATTTTAACACAGGCTGAGCACTCCGTGGTTTTCATCGACTCTTCACAGGCAGGTCTAACTTCCGAACTTTGGCGACATGACGACGCGATCTGAGAGAGAAAAAGCCCAGAAACTGAATGAGCAGCATCAGGCCATTCTGTCCAAACTGCTGAGAGAAGAGGATAACAAGTACTGTGCTGACTGTGAAGCTAAAGGTAAGCCCGGCAGCCTCTGCGGCTAACCTTGGTGTCACAGGTGCATGACCAGATGTAACGAGGAGGGCACCTGTCCGTTAAAAGGCACAGGTAGCATCATATGTATCATACAGCTAGCATCATATTGTAAGGTTATTCTGATGGGAGTCACTTGTGTGGAGCAATGCTTGCATCCGACCTTTAGTTTTGATGCTTCATATGAACTGTGTAAACCTGACGTGTCCTCCCCCGTTCATATCTGTGTTATGAACAATGCGCCATGCTACGCTACTGGTTTCTTAATTACATTTAAGCCCCTAATAATTATTATTGAGCGACATTTATTTAAAAATAACTGAACAACACACAACTTCCGCTTTGTTTTTGTTTTTTTAAAGTAAAGTCGTTATCCAGCGCTTTTATTATCTGTTTCTTTCCATAATAATAACAACATTGATGATAATAATAACAATAACAACAATAATAATAATAATAATAATGATAATAATAACAATTATTATTATTATAAAATAATAATAATAATGATAATGATAATCCTAAGATAAAACAAGAAAAGAAAAAAAATGCAGAGAAGCTTGCCAAAAAGTTACTCTAATACAAATACTTTAATGCAATTCAGTTGAATTGTAGTGAGAATATATGTATTTATATGTTAGTATTGAGATTCAGCTACAAGCCAAGTTGTGATTTTGCAGTTTCACAAAAGGGGCATCGCTAATAATTTTCTCTATTTAACCTTTTCAATTTGTATTTCAGTTTTTGAAGTTTAGAAATCCACGCTTGAGCTTTTATTTTGAAGTTGAATGGTTAATAGTTCCGGTCTTGTGTTGTGTAAGTGTGGCTAACTTGAGGCGGTTTTCGCCCGCCGGTATCGATGTCACGTCCTTGACTGGTTTATTTATGAGCGGAAAACGCGTGTCTCCCGTGTAGATTCCACTGACTTAGAGGTGTCGTTTACTCGCTGAATGCCTCGAGGAGAAAAGCACGTGAGCTCAGATACTGCTGCAGCGCACACCTTGGTTCTGGCCAGGCATGCCTTCCTGCGAGGGAAGCCACCTCTCCAAACTCCATTCAGAAAATTGAAAGCTTAAAATTCCCGTGAGTCGAGTGTAAAGTAGAGTGTGATGGAAGAGGTTTCATTAAACCTTAAGAGTCGCTCTTTAATTCGGCATAAACAACAACTGTAATGTATGATGTCAAAATTGCATGCATTTAGTATATCTTATTAACAAAAAAGCGTATATTTCTCACAGGACAGCATTTCCCATAGGCTTTCACTGTTACCTAAACACCCTAAGAGAAAGCCCAGCCCATATTTGCCAGTCAGTAAATGTCCAAGCATGAAATTTCCAGCCTTTTCAGTGGTGATTGAACGGCTCTTGTTGGGGCTACCTATGACTGAGATTAGATGCCTTTTGCGTCATCATGGTTCTTCTACCATCTGACATTTGTAATCCGTAGTAGCAGACCTCAGTGAGTCAGTCTCACTGATCCTGTTGCTGCTCCTTGGTTTCGTCATATCGTCCTCATCCTTCATGTTGAGCTAAATATATTTCATGATTCTTCAGTGGTGATCTCAGTAGTTGCCATCAGGCGCACTATGGAAGGGAAATGTACCTTAACCTTAATTACCTCTGTTTGTGTAAGTGGACTAGTATGCAGTATTATTATTTTCTGTGATCAGCCTTCCTCTGTGGAATAAGTTTTGGAAAGGTTTTATTTTGGGAAACCTCTGACCGAGGCGTCTCACATCAGACTGGAAACAAACTGTGTAAGTGCTGGTGTTTATTAAAGTGGGCCACAGGGATCCGGTCATGATGGTCTTTCGTAACTCTTGCCAAATTTGACCTTTATACTGGGCTAGAGGTTGGAAAGCATCCATAATGTTTCTTGTAACGTGAGCCTATATATTATAGAATGTGAGGCCAGAAAACTTCAGTCAGTACTGGTCTCCCAGTTCATGAAGCAAACCAATGTACTGGAGTTTACAACAGAAGTGCTTATCTTACTTGTTTCTAATGCACTCATTCCCCTCCATTCCACCTGCTGAATCTCATTTTAACCCCTGCTTATGGAGGGACCAATATCCAAAATTAATAAACAATTGAAAATGTGACTCAAAAATATGTAAAATGTATTAAAGGAAAAAAAACAACTTCACACAGTATCTCACCGATTTATGTTTTTGCATCTTTGGTCACGTGGCGGACCTGATTTTACTGCAACTGGCAAAAACAAAATAATGATTAAATAAATAACTGACTAATAACTAAGACAAAAACAAATGAGTCTGTAAAATGATTTTAAAAGTGTAAAAGTTTTTTTGTGACTGCTGTAGTCTTATTTATTTATTTATTTATTCATTCATTCATTCACAATTTGAGCAGTTTCAGTCCTCCACAGATTCTGGTCTATTACAGATATGTTTATCAGCTATATGCTGTTTGATATATGGCCATATGATTTTCTTTCTTTCTTTTTTCTAAATTGCAGAACAAAATAAACCCTGTGAGTAATGGAGAAATGGTGTCAAAACAGGGTTTGTCCATTTATGGTTCTTCCAACTAGAGCAGGGCGATATGACCAAAAATATTCATCACGATATACATTTGAAAATTTGCGATAACGATATAACTGACGATATAATTGACACTAGACAAAATACTTTACAACTCCACAACTTTATGAGTGCAAAAAAACCCATCAATGTATTTTCACTTAAACAAGCAGCTGTTTTTTATTTGCATTAAAGTTATATAAAAATGTAACAGTGCAAATTCCTTGCGGACAGTTTAACCAAAAGGCATTTCCAGTGGAAATTGGCCGACATATCCTCAGCATAACCATGTATAATATCCACAAAACTTAAAAAGAGGTTATACACACACAATACGGTGATATTATGTTGAAGCACAGTACGTATCACTCCGCGAGGGGCCCGCCTACGATAGCCGTAATGCTCCGACAATCCATCAAGCGGTGCGGGTTCGTAGCTTAGCAAAGTCGTACTAAAACATTTGACAGATTTTCGAGCGCCTTGTACCACATAAAACCGTTTCGAGGTCAGTAAACACAACCAGAATTCATACATAAGCCACATGGGATTATAAGGGGCACTGTCGATTTTCAGAAAAATCAAAGGATTGATTTTAAGTGTGCCGTATTTTCCAAACAACACGGTAATAACGACGGCCCGCTAGCATGCTCTACCAAAAATAGTGCTGACGGACGACAGCTAAACCAGTTCCACACCACTGAAGTTGCAGCATTTTTACAAACCAATTCTGGTTCATCCGTTTCATTCAACGATCAGCTTTCGCTCTTCTCATTCTCCGTCACCGCCCTTGTGAGTATGTAAACATAGGCACTGCGCATGCGCGTTTTACCCACATTCTATCGCGATATTTCATTTTCCTATCGTTGCCCAAAATTACACCGGTATTACCGTGAACGGTATGATATAGCCCAGCCCTACTTCCAACTATAAATTTTTCCTCTTTGTGGGATATTTTTAGCAAGGGAAAGGGATGTGCCCGAATGCACCTGACAAGTAAATAGCAGGGTGTCGTAGTCAGGTGTGAGCTCTCCAGATGGATTAGCATTTCTGCAGCTGCTTAGCCTGAGTTCTGCTGTGCAGCCTCTGTGAACCTGGTATAGCAGCATACGAAACAGTCCTCTAGCTGCTCCAGAACAAAATAAGGACTACCGTGACAGTGACTGGACAGTGAAAGCTAGTACAAATAAAGCTGCTGTGGTACCTGGAGGCAATGGAGAATGGCCTTGTTTGCTGTTCTGCGTTGTTTAATGTCAGCTAGTTTGTTTTGCACAGGATTCTTCGTGTTAATGTGTGTTTCCCATGTGAGTTGACTTATTTTGCTGTTCTTGTAAATCCAGCTTAAGCGTTTGTGTGTGAGAGAGGGAGAGGGAGAGTGGGGTAGCTGCTGAATGCAGAGTGCAGATTAATGAATTCAGCAGGCACTCATTATTTATAGTCTGGGTGTACTCTAACTTTTTTGTTTGTTTTTGTCTGTGTCAGTCCTACAAATCCCTGTCCTTAGGTTTCTTAAATGCAAAGTGCTTATAAATCCAGATCTTTGTTCTGAAATACAGCGATTCTGTATACAGTGTGCTAAGAGGATGGGGTGAAGGCTTTGTTTTTATATTAAAGTACCTGTTTTATTTTTGCATGTATAACTGGCAGAATTAATCAGAACATGACAAGAAGTAGACCACAGTGTTCCAGTGGGTCACTACTGAGTCCAAAGAAAATAAAAAATCTGAAATTAAACCAGTTGTGGTGGTTGGGGCATCTGAGCAGGATGCCACGAGGTGAGGTGAGGTGTACTGGACATGGTCTATCAGGAGGACATGCTGGATACATGTACACTGTATTGCCAAAAGTATTCAATTGCCCATCTAAATAATTGAATTCAGATGTTCCAAACACTTCCATGGACACAGGTGTATAAAATCAAGCGATTGTGAATGACAGCAACTCAACCATGAAGTGCTAGACCACCTTAAACCACAGAGTGGGTTAGCTGATGCTGAGGCACATGTTGCACAGAGGTCTCAAACTTTCTGCAGAGTCAATCGCTACAGACCTCCAGACTTCATGTGGCCTTCAGATTAGCTCAAGAACAGTGTGTAGTGAGCTTCATGGAATGGGTTTCCATGGCTGAGCAGCTGCATCCAAACCTTACATCACCAAGCACAAAGGATCGGATGCAGTGGTGTAAAGCACGTTGCCAAAGTGACCATTTATGCTTTACCAACCAGCAATCCGATGGACATGTCTAGGTTTGGTGGTGTCCAGGAGAGCGGTACTTATGGTTGTTGTGCTCAGTCTCTTAGTTCCAGTGTGAGGATCTCTTAATGTTTCAGCACACCAAGACATTTTGGACAACTTCATGCTCCCAACTTTGTGGGAACGGTTTTGGGAAGGCTCGTTCCTGTTCCAACATGACTGTGCACCAGTGCACAAAGCCAGGTCCATAAAGACGTGGACGAGCGAGTTTGGTGTAGAAGAATTTGACTGGCCTGCACAGAATCCTGATCTCAACCTGACAGAACACCTTAGGGATGAATTTGCGTAGAGAACGCAAGCCAGGACTTTTCGTCCAACATCAGTGTCTGACCTCATGCTTGTGGAATGGTAAAAAATTAAATGGTAAAAAATTCCCATAAACACACTCCTAAAGCTTGTGGAAATTCCTCCAAGAAGCGTTGAAGCTATTATAGCTGCAAAGTGTGGGATGACATCATATTAAACCCTATGGATTAAGAATGGGATGTCACTCAAATTGATATGTGTATGAAGACAGATGAGCAAATAATTTTGGCAATATAGTGCATTGCCCAGCTGCCTTTCGACTTAGTCTACTTCCCCTGTGACCCAGACTTGGATAAGTGACAGAACATAGATGGAAGGATGTGTAAGTGAGTGAATGGCAGTAGAAAGTTTCTCACGTCCCGCATGAAGACAGAGTAGGCAACGCTACTGAGAAAGCTGTCCACCTTCAACAATAACTGGTTCAGCCTGCAGTAACTACAGTACAGTAATGGCACCTGACTATAAAACTATATAAAGTCATAACATTTGACTGGTTCCTAGTTCTGATAAGTCTTTCAGGTCGCTATGTTTACTATAATGCTTGGTAGTAAAAGTAAGTGTTGAAACTTTAAATGGCACATAAACTATAAGTCAACACACATTCCTCATTATAATGAACAAAACCCACACAGACTCATCATGTAGATAAAAACCAAATGTAGTTTATTTGTACGTTTCCCACATACAAAATAAATGTGGTACACAAAAATGCTGGGGTCCATCTCTGGTTGTTTCACTCCGCTTTTCCCATAAAGCCACTGACTGCCCTTAAGTGTTCATTAAGCTTCATTATGTATGAGCAGTGGCCCTGCAGGGACATGCATGCAGCTCAACATGTATTACAGAGAAAGGAAATGAGTCATCATAACATAGAGTGGACCTTACAGCGATAAACAGTGTTAGTTAGGTTCCTGTAGTCGGTTATTGAGATACATAAGCGAGGTAATTGCAAACTCCTGGATGTGGAGGGTCATGTGAGGCCACAGGTATAAACCCCTGGGCAGTAAATGATGTCTTTTAACTGGATGTCTTTAAAATACTCCTTTCGGTCAACCAACAGTCCAAAACCCCAATTTCTTTGTAATACTTCACATAGAGTCATGCTAGTAACTGAGGTGTTGTTGTATTTTGAGCAAAGAGAGTTGTGGCTTGCTTTTGAATATAAAGCATCATTTCAATGTTGTTTGTTAGTAATTTGCAGTACTATGCAGTATAATGTAAAAATGTTTTTTCTTTTTAAAGATTTATGCTATATGACATTATTTTTCTTATTTATGTTACCAATTTGCTGCATGGGTGAGACTTTATAAAGGTCTAAACTGGCTCCTTCTCTCAGCAGTATATAGTGTATTTTACAACATTTGAGGTTGTCAATAAATGAAAAATAAAAATAAAATAACGCAATCAAAACTGAGAAAAATGTAGTTCTTGTTAAAAATTAAATGTCTGGTACACAGAACCTCTTTTTTTTTTTTTTTTTTTAACCCAAGTCAACATATGGCTCATTAATATTGACTCTGTGAAGTGTGACTTTGGGAGAGCTTCCATTTAGTCTTCCAAACTTTGTGGCACAGATTATTCTTTGATGAGTAAAAACACGTGTCGGCTCAGCTGATGAGGAGCCAGGTGAGCTAACACACTATCCTCGTCCCACCTGGTTCCCTGTGGCTGAGTGTGGAGGAGCTGCCTGAGCCTTGGCTGGAGATATAAAACTGAAAAACTTCCTATCCATCAATAGGAAGGGTGTACCATTTATGCAGGCCTCCTCTCAGTACACTCCACAGTAATATAATACTTTGAAATCTTTTGATAATCCACAGTGGGCTTTTTGTCCGTACAGGACTAATTGAGGTCTCAAAAGCACGGAAGTTGATTTTTAAAGCGACCTTGACTGATACCATTCACAACAAGTAAGTATTATAGTCTTAGCTATTCTTGATAAGAAAATGTGCTAAAGAAACAAAACTAGAGTAATGGCTTAAAGCTCTTATTTATTTCCAGCCTTACTGTGACTCAGTTCCACTACTGGTTCATATTCAGACTAGAAATGATCCCAGTGGCCCCAAAACCTGATCTATTGATTTGTGGTTTCCTCTGCAGCCTGTGGGATGTTTTATGTAGGTTATTTAGAAAGCGGCAGCATCCAGTCGGACCCTGTGAGTCATACTGTCACAGCTATTTTTATCCAAACACACTATGGATAAAAAGCTTTAGAAAGCTGAAAGTTTAGACACTTGAATGATTCTAGATTCCAAACTGTTTTTAAATTATACTTGGATCTCACACTATCAGTTACCAAGTGCAAAATCAGCCAGCTGCCATTGCAGACTGTAGACGAAAGATGGATGTAACCAATGGTTTTTGGACCCCACAAGTCTCAGTGTTAGCATTTTGGCTGCTGCTGTGTTATATTTTGGAGCCAGATGCTAACACATTTGGATGTGAGGCTGAAGTGCCTAGTTACACAGCTGATCTGTTACCCTGTGGCAACCTCTGGTTGCTAGGAAAAATGGATATTCTGAGCAGTAGTGAAACTTAAGTATAATGCAGAAAAGAAGGCCACCTTCAGTAGGGCTGTTCGATATAACGATATATATCGGATGACGATAGAAAAACGTCTATCGTTTCATTTTACGCTATCGTTTGTTTCGTGGTGTCGCAAAATAAACTGTTTACGGCAATATTTTTTCATTATTTTGATATATTAATTTCCTAAAGTTCTCTCTTTCTCTTATATTTAATATAACCACACTACAGACGGCCAAGCGCTTGTTTTTATGCGTTGTCGTTAGCAACAACGATGGTAAAACCACCTCGTGTCCGCTTGTTTATTTTCCACATAAACCTTTCACAATAAAGCTCAAGATCCTGTTGAGACTTTTCAAAATAAACTGAATCACGTGAAAGATGCAGAGTATTTACGGATGAGAAGCAAAAAAGAGCTGCCAGGTGCTAAAAAAAATAAACGTTAGCCTCAAACATTAGAACAGGCTTTTCCCCGCAGCACGCTGTGTATGT
Organism: Oreochromis aureus; assembly: GCF_013358895.1. Taxonomy (NCBI): domain Eukaryota; kingdom Metazoa; phylum Chordata; class Actinopteri; order Cichliformes; family Cichlidae; genus Oreochromis; species Oreochromis aureus. The sequence goes on along the minus strand of NC_052954.1, from coordinate 6,426,154 downwards.
CTAAAAATGTATCGTTTCATGCATCAGTTAAAACACTCGACTCCAGGTACGCGACGCCCAGCTGGAAACACTTCACGCAAGTCGAGCTGCCCGAGATTCACAGAATTTACAGAAAATGTTACATTTTTGTGGTTTTATATCGTTATCGGACGATAGATGTCTTAATATCGGGATATGAGATTTTGGTCATATCGCACAGCCCTAACCTTCAGAGTAAAAGTTGCACCTCTTGAAATGTGTTGTTTTCAGTACAAACTGCACTCATGCACAGACTGAGTTACCAGTTAGCAGTAACAGGATAGTAAAATATTCAACTTGTATAAATACTCATCAGACTTCTTGGATATTTTTACGACACACCAAGCCACAATATTTGTCAGAAAACTCCAGTAAAAATGCCCCAAAATAGCAAACAATATCACAAAGATGTATGTATTTTGTATAGTATTTTTTTCTCCCTCTCTCTTATTTTCTTTTCTAAATGTACCTGTATATTGTTCACATGTTGAAATAAAAAATTACCAACCAACCAACCAACCAACCAACCAAAAGAGGTCCAGTGTCTCTGATTAGCAGAGAAGGGTCCTAACAGACAGGAGCTGTGTATACCTGTCAGTAAAAGCAGCCATGTTTCTAACTTTTCAACCTCAACAAAATCCAAACAGGGAGTTATAAAAAAACTCACCTCTTATGCAGTTGTTACAAATGGGAAGAGTATAGATAGAAGTCAAAGTATTTTTGAACCAGGCAGTAACCGTTAAAGTTGAAGGTAAATGAGTGTGGTGGATCAATACTTAGCACCTTTTTCTCACAGTTACAGGGGCCTGGGTTTGAAGTCGGGCTGGGCTCTTATGTGTTACGTTTATATGTTCTTCTTGTGCTCTGTTTTCTCACACCACCAGAAAACATGCTAGGTTAATGCTCTCCTTCCTGGAACAGGGTTAACATCCTGGTAATTGACAGGCAAAGTGTTCATAGCAGAAGAATAACCTTTACTTTGGGGCAAAGACAGTCCTCTGAATCAGATTTTAGCACATTTAACTTAATAATCTCTTATTTATGGATCCCTCTGAATGAAAACATGCTTTTGGAAGCACTTTTGTGCTGTGATGTTCTTTGAAAAACTGTTTTTCCCCTCTGTTTTTGTCTTGTTTGTGTTTCTTGATTAAGACTACTGGGATCTCCAGTAATCAGTGAAAATGAGCAGAACAAAAAGACTCGGATGCTAATCTTTCCTATCATTACCTTCACTTTCAGTTTATGTAACAACAGCAGGAACAAAGGGAGGTGTCAGTTCAGCACATATGGGACCATGTGTTGTTCCCAACTGTGACAGCAAAGTGTTTTGATTTTGCTACCAATCTGATTTGTACGTGTGGCCAGCTCGTTTCTATAGCAACTATCTGTAGCAGCTGACTCATTATAGCATTTAGACCATGGGAAAATGACCAACCCAACTTGATGTTGAAAAATTAAAGATGAAATAATCAAAAGTGCTGCCCGTCACATGAACCTCTGTGGTCGTTGTTATCCATGTATCCTGTGTCTCTATGTTAAGCAGCGATGGGGAAAAGCGTTTCTAGTAGAAACTGACATGGGCAGAAATGAGAATTATTTATATTTAACCTTTAATTTGAACTTTGAGCTAGATCTAAAAAAAAGAAAAAGAAAAGAAAAAAACATTACATTTTTTCCAGTCTCTGGTCAGACAGAAATTCCTAATATTTCTTTGTTTGTGAGGAGTTTTTGCTCTTTGCCGGATATAAAAGTCGATTGATTTTGGCTGCTAATTGTTGAACAGGAAACGTGACATCTGGAAATGCTGACATATGATTATTTGATGGAAAAGGATTTGTTAGTAATCTTCATAATACTCTGCACTTTTCTAGCACCCTTGCTACTCTTGGCGGCATATTTGTGTTTGTGCAAATATGACTTGCATGTAGTTACTGTTTAGGGTTTGATTTCTTCTTCAGTGTAAAATATGAAAAATTGGTTTCACTGCATTATTGAAGGATGTAATCAATCATTTAGTAGTGGATCTGAAGATGAAATTGTAAAATGTTTTTTGAGCTTTAATGTTTAATGCAGTGCACTGCAACAGAGCTCAACCCATTTATCAGTGGGCAGATATTAGAAATGTGCTTATCTGCCAGTATTGGAATTTGTAACAGTTGATAAATGAAAAACATAAAGAGGACAAGGGAGAAACACCCTTCAACCATGTTATGAGTGTTGATGTTGCACAGTTTGTCCAGCAGATGGCACTTTGCAACTTTCCTGTTTGGAGTGCTACAAAAATGAGCGCGATAACTCTAAATAACAAGTGTTAGGGAAATCTGTTTATGTTGTGTGTTTCTCAAAGGAAAAAAAGATAGTGACTGACATTTTGGAATGTCAGATTTTTAATTCGCCAAATATTGATATCTGTCCTGAAAATCTTACATTAGTCAGGCTCTGCTCCGCACCAAGAGCAGAGGCAGTGTATTAGAGTTTATTGATGTGGAAAACAAGCTTTCACTCCGTAGCTGATTGACCACTCGGAACGCAGAGCTCCAGTTTCATTGATCGGTTTGTTTTAGGCTTTGGTGTGATCAGGTGCCGTCCATCCTCCGTGCTGCCTGCTGCGGTCAGCGTATTTTGGGTGTGGCAGCCATTCTGTGACCACTGCAGAGCGGTGACTCACCTTAGACTCTCAGCTGTAATTCCACCCTCAGACCTGCCTGCTGTCTACACACGCTGCCCACACACGCTGCCCTATATTTGTGTGTGTGTGTGTGTGTGTGTGTGTGTGTGTGTGTGTGTGTGTTTGTGTGTGGTGAGACAGTGGTGCACACCTTATTGATTGTATTTCATTTGCCTGTTTGGCCTGGCATGTCAGTCTATCTACTGCTTAGTGGATTATAGACTATAATTTTAATTTTCTGTTTTAACACAATCCTTTCATCAGTGTGAGCAGATTCTACACACACACACACACACACACACACACACACTGCCTGACTACGTGTCAGTATTATGATTTGTGGCAGGCGGTGCTCTGAGCTGGCACATGCTCTCTTGTGCTGGCGCAGCGGATCTTGGCAAGCGCCTGTGGGGTACTCAGCACTTTGACGACCTGTCCTTGGTACTGCTCCCCTGTCATGCACATAAAATACTATGACACGCACACACACACACACGCACACACACACACACTCAGCTGGGCTCAGAATCTGGTGCCCACACACCTGTACTTGTACACATTTTAAAGGTGTGAAGGGGAGGTTAGTTTTGTAGTGTCCTGTCAAGGAGACATCCTTTGGTAGGCTGCAGCAAAGTGGTACAGCATCACAAAGCAAATGTAAATTTAATCTTAGAAACGTGAGGAAGAAAAGTGCAAGTTTGGTGTGATTTTTGTGTCTGTGTGAACAGCTTCAAAGTGTGAGAGGGGGACACAGTGTTACTGCTGTTTAGGAATCTGCAGATGCTGGCTATAAACCATGTTCCTAAAAACTAAATCGGGTTTGTCTAACTGCTGTTTCTTACAAGCCAGCAAAGTCTTTTGACTAAAACACTAATTTTATTTTGCAAAACCCAGAATTTGTCTGGTGCTTCTTAGATTAGTTATGTGAGTTACTTTGTGGTATATTATGTCTTTGTGTATTTTAATAGATTAGTTCACACAACCAGCAGCTCCAGGTATTTGCAGTCCAAAATCTGTGAGGTGGTTTTAAAGTGTGTAAAATCAACAAAGGTAATGCATACCGTCAACTTCCAATTAGAGTTGCTGAACCAGAATCGTGCTTCGCTTTCCCTGAAGCAGAACTTTGTCAGCTTAAACTGCAGACGCAGAGTCGGGGTGGCCCCGGCAAATCTTTTTATTTGTGAGGATTTGCAGCACTGATGGCATGAGTCAGTAGGTTGAAGATTCTGCTGTCAGTGTGATTTCTAAAGTATGCTGTCTTGAAATGTAAATGTGTAAAAATCTGTGTGCCATTTTTGTACCGAGTCAGAGCTAGGCATCCAATTAACCTGTATCTGAAGCTGAGCTGTAACTAGATTTTTAGCCAAAAATGAGAATTTTGATGTAATGTAAGACAAATATAACACATGTAGCTAGCAGTGATTGGCACTGTTGCCTCACAGCAGAAGCGTCCTGGGCCTATCTGTGTGGAGTTTACATCCTCAGTCTAAACGCATGTTGGGTTAATAGGTGGACCCACAGTGATCATAGGTTTGATTGTGAGTGTGAGTGGATGTCTGCCTCTCAGTTTGAAAAATGGATTGATATTTAGTTTTAAAGATATTAATGTGGTGACTTCCATAAATGAATGAGAAAAAGGCATTTTTCCTGTAGGCCTCTGTGGGTCACCTGTGCTCCTGGGTGACTGAGGTACAGGAGCAGCAGGTGTGAACATGTGGCTTTGCACATAATCCTGCATCTTCAGATTTGGTGCTCTGTATTGCACATTAACAGCAGATGTATGTGTGACTGTCCTTATAAAATAAGTCCATGTTGCAAAGATTGTTGTCAGTAGTTTTTGAACAACGTGGAGCTCTGCTGTAACATCGTACACAGATCTGGCCTGTACTGTCTCTAATGAGAACAATATGAAATGGGCTCTGCTGTAGTCTCCTACACTACCTTCTGTCACCAGCAGATGGAATCCTGTCTTCACTTTATGCTTTTATTCATTAAGTGTATAAAATAAATAGTCATATATTGCTTAGGTCTGTCATTGCTCTCATTTATCCATTTCATGTTGAAAACATAATGAGACCGTCCACATGCCAGACTTGTGGACCTTTTATTGTATTTGTGTCCCCTGTGTGTACGCCTCTGTCTGTCTCACTCTTTATAACCTGCGATGATGCTTTTTATGGTTTATCCATCTGTCCTGATTTATGGACTGTCTGCACTCTAATGTTCCACCATTAGTTTGAGGACAGGGAATAAGAGCAGATGATGGCTTTTTATTAGATTTTGCTCTTGTTGTTATGAAGAGGAAATACTGTTGGAGGGGAGCTCGGTTCTCCTTGAGGATGCACTCTTCCTTCTTCCTCTTCACTGCTGACACCGAGTCGCACTAATGGGCCAGCAGGGAGCAGCACAGTGCTTCTTTATTTTCCCCCTCAGCCTCCAGTCTCTTATTCTCCACTCTAGTACTGTACTGAAGATTCTGGCAGTCTTTCAATGATTTACTAAGAGGGCATTTTATTAATTAGAAAATGGGGGTTGTTAACCTTCTTTAAATGAGACTACTGCTGAATTTCAGCACAAGGATGGTGCGTTTTCTCGCCTTGGGCGCCGTTCAGCCTCTGTGCACTAACATTAGCATTTGTTTTTGGTTCCTAGAAAAGAAAAGAGAGCAACTAAACTAGATCCATGCAGCCATACATAATTAAAAGATGCATGAATATTCTGTAACAATTTGAGCTTTCGAGGTGTTAATAGGGCATTAAGACAAAGGAATGCAGAGTGAAAGATAAATGAAAAGGTAATTCAAATAAGAAGGGGATACAAGGGTGGTTGTGACTGTGACCAGGAAGATTTCTATAGGTCAGGTCCACAGAGGCTGCCTCTTTGCAGCCACTAAAGCTTTAAACTTTACAATTTCCAGTGCTTCCCTAAAGGAAAAGGAGCACTGGATTGATCTCCACGGAATACATCTGTGGCCACCGTCTCCACCTTACTACCACTGCCTGTCACACACAGCGTTTACGCACACTTGTCACTCGTCGTCCTGACTGTCCTCAGGTTGACAGTTGGGGCTTTAATTTCATGCTCGGCTGACTGCCCACCTCCCCTCGCAGTTGGGAAGTTCCTCTGTCACTCATCCGGGCTCCTCTGCGTGAGTGTGTGTGTGTGTCACAGTGGAATATTTGCTTCTGCATCTTTCTGTCTACACATGCTGCTAATAATGTGTTAATCTGTACATATTAGTGTGCGTACTTGCTGGAGGTTCTGTCTGTGATTGCTTGTGTGTAGGTGCATCACTTAGCTTTTATGCATGTGCAGCTGTGTGGGTCTTTTGTGGAGGCGTGTTTGTGTCTAATCGGGTCAGCAGTCTACAAATTGGTGTGCGTTTGTTTGGGGGAGGGGGTGCAGGAAACTCCTTTTAGCTGTCTATTTTTGTCCAAACTTCAGTGCAAATGCAAAGTTTGTCAAGATGAATCTACACAGTTCTGCACGAGACAGGGGAACAGATACTAATGCTGTGGCTCATTCATGTACTAATCACTTCCCAGACATTATATCCATCAGCAGAGGTAAAGATTGGAATTAAAAATAGGACAGCACATTAGTGGTCAGTAGGTTAATGGACACTGACCAGTGTAGAAGGTCAGAGCTCATAAATCAGAGTGGCCTTTAGTCTGCAGGGCCAAAGCTCTACTTTTAGATTGCTTTAAAAATCAAATCAGCCAGTTTTACATTACACCAAAGCATTTTTCTTCTTCTTTTTTCCCCCTTTTTTGAAGCATAGTACCTGTAAGATTGATCTTTCCCTTTTTTGCAGTTAAACATGCATAATTGATGTTTTTGCCCACTAGGGGGCAGAGGAGGAGGAGCTTTTGGAGATAAAACTGACACAGGATTTCCAACAGAAATCTTTTTAACCACGGTGGCTTCAACCAACATAGAAGTGCAGCAAATTCATTTTGCACTCAAATAACGCTGAGCTGTCATACAGTTCCTGACAAGAGTGACGCACAGTGGGGAGCTTATTTTCTACTTCACCACCAATTTACTTGCTGTCCACTGCCTCCTATAATTTAGTGGACAGGTATCATAAAAATTGCTAAAGCAGTATAAAGTTGTAACTTGCTTGTTTTTAAAACTTCTTTGCCATTATTGGACAACAGGATGATTATAGAAGCTTAATGAGATTCATTAGCTAAGTTAATAGTGGTAGCTTTTGAAGGGGTAAATGGGCAGATTCTGCGCTTTAAACATGAGCTGTGTCTTCTGTTAGCTTCAGATGTCAGAATGCCTCATTGATGAATGACAGTTTCTGCTTAGAGGCTCATATTTTGCTACTGCTGGTCCAGATTTAATCAGTTTGTGGGCTGTGTTTTCCTTTTTTGTGTTTAAGATCTGTGTGTAAAAATGCTGTAGCCAATTATATTTCAGATTTAAACTGAGTTAACCTCGCTTTTCAGCTGGGTTGCACACCTGTTGTAGGACTCAGCAGTATGTTTGACACCAACAACCTTGTATTGTACATTTTAACTAGGTTAAGACAGACTCCATGTGAGTCCTTTTTCAACTCACACAAAAGACTGAATTTCTAGGATACATTTAGATAGAGCAGTAAACCTGATAAGATATGCACAAATAGGCAAAGCCCCAATTTAAATACAGTCAGATTTTGCTTCTGCTCTGGAGCGTATTGTTAAAGAAAGACTGGCAAATTATAAAAGAGGAAAAAATCATGGTAACATCCAAAGTTTTGAGCATGAATCCTGAAAAAAGACCTGCTATACACATGAGAAAGTCAATTTAGTGTTATACTTAATAAGCCAAACATAAACACTGATAATCAGTGAATTATCCCTTAGTCATATCTCCTGTCAAGGTTTAGGTTATATTTAGCGCTGTATACACTGAAAGAGACACGAGTTCATGTAGTACTGGGAGGAAAAAAGTGTGGGTTGTCCAGAGTTAATTGACGTTTGGCAATTGAAGTTGCCCACCAATGGGAGCAGAGGATACAGTTGACTGACAAATGACAAGGTGGTAAATGCAGAGTTACCTAGGTAACCGCAGCTGTCCGCTAATAAACAGCTGTCATCGACAAAGTGATGAACGATGAGTGAAACACTTCATATATGGACGTGACTTTAGACAAACAATCAGACAGTCAGTTGTGTGAAATGAAAGGGGAAGGGGTAAAGATGTGAAAGAGTGAGAAGTCTGAGATGGTTGTGGTCAGGTCTTGTTTGACTCCGAAATAAAAGTATTTGAAGAAGCTGTTGGAACAAGAATCTGCTGCTAACATCACCTTACCAGACACCACATGATGTCTTGTATCATCATGCCTCCTTGTCTTAGTGACAATTATAGAACCAGTCGAAGTCTATTTTTGAATTGATATTGTCTGGATACAACAAGGCACAGACACAAGAAAATGGTCAACATAAAAATACCTGTAAAAAATTCAAAAGCATTTGCATGATAAAGTCATTGAAAGTTGCCAAACGAAATCTGCATTTGTTTTCTGAAGTGATAATTGTCAGTATGAAAATAAACGTGTTCATTTACACGAGTTCTATGAAATGATGTTGCTCAAATTTGGAAATGTTGCAGGCACTTTCTGTAACTGCGATGTTGAAATGAGCAGCTGAGCTCCACTACTCGGAGGAGCAGCTGGTCATTGTCTACAGAGACTGCTGCTCACAAGTCAGAGCATCAAGGAACATCAGTGCAAGCCACTCGTCACTGCAAGGACGAATGTTATTTGCTTCTAGAAGTAGTGCAGCACAGTTAAGCATTCGGGGTATAATTTGTATGAGTTTTACTTTTTGACTAAGCACAACCAGACTCTAAGGCTCTGTGGATTTTCAATTTAGAAATACTCACTTTTCAATTTAGAAGTCCTTCCTCTTCACTCTGAAATCCTTCTGTGAAGAAAGCATGAGTGTATCTGGATGCTTTGCACTGCACTGAAAATTCATTTCCAGCCTCTTCAAGCACTGTGTTTTCTGCTGTGTGTAATTAGACCTCAGGTGAGGCTGTTGCACATTTTGTACTGGAATATTTTTGAGAGAGGTTATCTGAGAGCAGACCAAAGTGAAGTCCAATAGATACTGATAGATATCCAGCAGATAGAGCCCAGCTTACAATAGCTGAGCTGCTTGATTTGGGCTTAACACTCAGTCATCCCTGCTTTAATGCTCCTTTAGGCCGTCTAGTGCATTAGTGCCACTGCATTAACACACTGATGCTCTTAGCTGAGACAGTCAATCCTACTGCACTGTGTGCTGCTGCCGCCATCCACCCAGCGCTGCCGCACCACCATATTGTAGCCTAGACCCAAAGAAGTTGCACCTTTGTGCGTGCTGTGTTCAATGCCATTTTCAGTCCTTGGATTGACAGATAGTAAGCTTCATGGTCTGGAGAAGGATGGAGCCAAAGATGACGCTGCGGGACTGTAGCCACTAGCCCATTAAAATGATTTGACTGTCATTTCCGTGCCATCTCCTATTCATCTCCATGGAGATTTGGCTGAGCTTGGGTTGCTTTGTGCCATGGTGGATGATGCATTTGCACAGATTTCTGTGGGAAGCTCTTACCCTGAGTTTACTCAAAAAAAGATATTTTAGAGAGCTGACTAGTATGCACAATTATATTAATATTTGGGGTTTCAGAGGGCTTGATGTTTTACGCTTCAAAGTTTTCAATGCAGGACTACTGTATATGAACCTTTTGTCTGAATTTTCTTAATTTTCTTGAGAAGAAAATTGGTGTGAAAGTAAGGCTGCTGTAATTCTTTTCAGCGAAACAGACTCTTCAAATTTGTGTGCCAAGCATCTTGGCTCCAAGACTACAAAGAAGCCTCTTGTCTTCGCCTTGAATGTGGTCGTTCTGGGCAAGTGCAAAATCTTTTATCTTAACACATGGTTGAACTGTGCATGCTGCATTGTTCGGAGCATGTGGAGGATGTCCTTAATATTATGCCTTAACTACATTGTTCAAATTGTGCCTATAGTACAATCAAGCAACGTTAGATGATACCATCATTCATCGTATTTTTTTATTTTATTTTTTTTAAACAATAGGTTGTTGTTTTAAAATGGAGGTTCTTATTGTTATCTGACATTATGCTTAAAAGGGATATTGTACTTATTTCTGCCACATTCTTTTTATGGCACTTGAAGATGCTTCTATTAAACTCAGTTTCAAATAAGGAAACGTTATGCAAAAGTAATGCTCATTATTTGAAACTGAGGCTTCAGATTGTTCTGAAAAACAGGTTTCCAAATTTTTTTTTAATCTGATTTTGAGTCATCACAGACTGTGATTTTAATTATGTGATAGGTAACTACACGTTACTGTAGTCTGGTTACTTTTTTCAAGTAACGAGTAAAGTAAGGGGTTACTATCGCAAAAAAGTAATTAGATTACTGTTACTTTCCTGTAAGCACGCTGCGCTACTGCGTTACTAAACCGTGACTTTGTTTGCGAGAGTGTCTCATGACAATGATGTACAAGCGAGTAACGTCCGTGGCAGCAACAGACGTGTGCAGATCAACAGTGAAAAATAAGGAGTGTGGGACAGAGTATGACGCAGCGTTTAAAGCTCGGAAGTACTGACATTACTTTTGAGTTTGATTCCGTAAAAAGTGACAAAAACATTAGTGTCCGCTGTACACTCTATGTTGGAAGAAAACTTCTTTCTACAGCGAAAAATTAAACTTCAAATCTGATCAAGCACCGAGCACGCTGCCACGGGAATGTGACATTCATAGAGAAACCCCCGGATCCCGCCCACTGACATGACCGCTGCGGCCCCACTCCTGCTAAACAGGTGAAAATAGATTGAAGAGCGACAGTGCTGCTTAAGCTTTGATTTTATTTATTTTTTGCTGTGTTTTACTTGCATCTATTTGAAAGAGCGAGTGTAAACACAAAAATTATTTTATTTTATATGCTGGAATATGCAGAAAATAGGTTTAAATGTTAAATACATTTCTTCAAGTCAAAGACATAAGTACATAATTTAATTTTCACTTGATGCAATGCACATAAAGTTAAAAGATTAAAACTAATTAAACAAGTTTTAAAAAGAGACTTTTTTTATTTCTTATGATGGATTATGCAGAAAAAATAGAATTGGGCTAAAAGGTATTCAGGTTGTGTATCATGTTTTTAAAAAGTAACTAAGTAATAAAGTAACTAATTACTTTTGAAAATATGTCATTAAAAGTAACTGGAAACTTATTTGGAGAAGTAATTAGTAACTAATTACTTTTTTCAAATAACTTGACGAACACTGGTGACAGGTACCTTTTGCAGTGTCTGTTGCCTCTATGGTGCAAACAACTATAACCAAAAAGACAACTTAGACGTCACATATCAGCTACAGTGGCTCATTACTGAGGAAGGCTGTGTTTAAATCTGTAGTTCAGCCTGTAATGGTTAAAGCGGCAGTTTGTAGGGCCCGAGAACTCACAGTGGGAAGGCCCTATTGTAATCGTCCCGTTTATTATTATTCTTTTATGCCTTTAATCGGCTTTTTGAGGCTTTGAGCATGCTCAAGAACTCATTAAATTTTACACACGTGCCAGATCTGGTAAAAATATACATATTTTATTGGTTTCACATAGAGAGAATAGGAAACGGCTCAATAGCGCTACCAATGATAGTGCTACAGAATTACTAACAAAATTTGACCCATTGAACCAAACTCAGCACAAAGTCTGCATTTTCAATTGAAGATGACATTTTGGCGATTTTCTGGTGTTATACTTTTGCGAACTCCTCATGGATGAACTTCATATTTGGTCAGTGTAAACTACAGACCGGGTCCATATTAAATTGCGAAGCTTTTGAGTTTTCGTCAAAGGGCGAATTTCAACATTTGCCACGAAATCTTAATAGTTTTACACTTTGGGCTACAGTTTTAAGGTGGTTGACCCCAGCAACCTTAAATTTCCCAGGAGAGTTGGTCTAAGATTGCGTTCAAAACTATGAGTTTTCGTCAGAGTACGTAACCCTGGCAGCACAGTCAATTTCGATCTTTCGCCATTAAGAATGAAATTGCTATAACTTAAAGAAATCTTGTCCAATCCCTCCCAAACTTCACAGGCATCATAAAAGTCCTACCCTGAACAGATTGATATGCCTATTGCCAGCAATAGTTAGAGCGCCACCTAGTGGGAGCAGGAAATGTTATTTTTTATACTTTAAATGTAGTGCTCCTTCCAGATTGAGCCCATTCACCTAAATAAATGCCATTCATTGAACGGCTCACCCTGGTGGCAAGGCGAATCACCATGAAATAGGAGGTAGGTTTAGAGGGGCTATGAAAGCTTGAAAACTCATAAAACTTGGCGCACACCTCCGGTGTGAAATCCGCATTCCAGTTCTATAGTTCTTATCGGTAGTTGCTGCAAAATGGCTCCACAGTGCCCCCTAGAATATTTCAAAAGAGCAGCCCCTGTGCTTTGTTTCATCTATGAGTCTGAAATCTTGGAGCCATAACCTAAATCCAACAGGAAGTCAGCCAGTTTGAGTTGAAAGTGTAATTTTGGGGCCATTTTCAGGCCATATAATTTAACGAACTCCTCCTAGGGACTTTATCAGATCCACATGGCCTACGGTGAGTGGATTCTAAAGGCCTCGGTCATCTTAAATTGAGAAGCGTTTGAGGTTTCATGAAACACCGGCATCATGGCTGCACGTCAGGTTTCGATCATTCGCTGTGAAGAAAGAAACTGCTGTAATTTTGACCCTGGAAAGGTTTTCAAAACCACTTTTCTAAACTCAAAGCTGCTTTCATTGCGTTAAATAGTGTTTTCATGATTTCCTTTCATACTTTCAAGTAGGTTCTAAATCACAGCAGCATTTAATTAAAACTTTAATCACTAAATTAAAGTGAGAATGCATACAATAAAAATTCAAGACTATTTTTTTTTTTTGTCTTTAAAAGACAGACACTAACACAACCCTAAACGCCTAGGATTGTATTTTTAAACTTTCAGATTAACTGCAGCCATTCTATTGACACATAACATTCACATTTAATGGGCTTTTATATGTCATAAACTGCATGGGCTCTAATCAAATGATATCCATAAATGAAAACCACACGCCTTCATGTTTTTCCTTCAAGATTTAGGGATTTAGAATATTACTTCCTGCACAGTTTTGATAAGAATGTCTTCAAAATGTCTCAGAATATTATAAATGGCATTTAGCACATTCTGATATACTAAAGTGAGTGAGACACTATTGGCAAAGTAAAGCAAGGCTTTGATTGTTGGTGCTTGGATGTTATGTTTTTTATGGTTTTTAATTTCTGCTGAACCCTGATGGTATACTTTACATACTACAACACTTTGTCATAGAGTTTGCTCAAATTGTTTCTTGTGAGTTTGAATTTGTGTTGATGTGACTTTGTTAAAGCTGTTCATAACCTGCTATTCTTTGTCCACTAACAAACTTCTTCCAAAGGACGGCAATAATCACATACACTTCATTGGCACAAATATTCACTCAACAGTCCAGATCATTGAATTATGATGTACCATTCACTTCCATGGCTACAGGTCTATAAAACCAAGAACCTAGATATGCAGACTGCTTCCGCAAACATTTGTGTTCAAGTGAAATGTTAATGCTTCAGCTTACCAATATATTTTGGAAAAGTTTATGCTCCCAATTTTAGGAAGATGTGTATATATAGATACAAACAGAGAGCTGATACCATATTAACTCCTATTGATCAGGGAAACAAATAAAGTTCATATTCTTGTGAAAGCAGACAAATACTTTTGTTGATGTAGTGTAACTAACCACTACAAAAACCGGAATTTTAATACAGTTGAATATTTTTTTATATAGGGTCAAATCACAACAACATTTTGAAGGCATTTTATATTGTAAGGTAAATACAGTAATTCAGAGAAAACCCCATCAAAGAGACAACCCTACCAAGCATTTTGCAACAGTGGGAAGGAAAAACTCCTTTTTAACAGGAAGAATCCTCCAGCAGAACTGGGCTAAGGGAGGGCCATCTATCTTGTATCCACAGCTTGAAGTTGCCTCCCACCCTATCTCTAGGGCTGAAGAGAGGTATCTCATTTATCCTCAAGGTTATTCTTCCGATGGACAAATCTCATGGCTTTTGGTGTTTTTTAGAACGTTGATCGACTGGTAAATGAAAACTTTACCTTTGGGCTCGACACTCTTGTCACTCCGATGGTGCGATACAGCACAGGTGCTCTGTTCCATACCAAGCTCCTCCTTCCCATCCTTCACATCTATTGTTCTGTCACATCTTAAAAGTGTTCAACTTGATCCAGATCTGGCGCTACTAGGGACGATGCTAAAGTCCACTAAGTCCACTGAACCTGTGTTTATTAAAGCAATTGAGCAGACCTTATGCTTTGTGACACTGTGTATTATCATGGAGACCTTATTAAAGGTTAAACTCTGGCAATAAAAAGATGCACACAGTTAGTAAATAGACTCTGAGGTGGTGCCAATTAAATCATGACTGATTGCTTTAAGTGGCTACCAAGACAATTCCACATGATGACACAACTAGCAACTCACTTGATATAAGGCTGGTTAAGACCACTGGTCGATCCATTGTCCATTGTTGCTATATTCTGAGCCTAAAATTGGTAGCTTTATCCGATATTCATTTCAGAGTGATTATCCTTATCTGAAAATTCCAGGATATCAGTAGCTTAAAAACTGTTCAAACCGGTGGGTAGTAGTGATTTAAGGGCCATGCTGGAGCCTAGAAAATCTAAAAAATAAATAATTTCACAGTATGTAGCATCAGGTGCCAGGTACAGGTACCTTTTCACACTTGAAAGCATAGTTTTGTAGGATGGTGGTGAGGTAAAGAGCTTCAAAGAGAAGAGTACTCCTGGCTTGCTTTTTCATTTCACAGCTGTATTTCATTGATTCTTTACTTCCTGCTGTTCTTTCGCTTCCACAGTTTTGAGTTTATTTGGGTTTTTGAATTCCTTCGCAGTCTAAATTGTTGAAAATGATTGGGATCAACTCACATGCAGCAGCAAGTCACTTAAACTAACAACACAGCAGGAGTTTTACAATAAAACTGCAACCGGAGTAATTCATAGTGGAAATATCCTCTTTTCTTTTTTTCCATTTCAGGGCCTCGGTGGGCGTCATGGAACCTCGGGGTGTTCATGTGTATCCGCTGTGCCGGCATCCACCGCAACCTGGGTGTCCACATCTCCAGAGTCAAATCTGTCAATTTGGATCAGTGGACACCTGAGCAGATCCAGGTATGCAAATGATACTCCCCATACTAGTACTGCTCTTAAGGCTTCTTAATGCATTGATATAACTTGTACCCGGTAATCTGTTATTGTTTAACACTTTTAAAGACACAATCAAGTATGGGCTCTAACATTTAAATGAAATGAATAATGTCTTGCCAACATGCATCACTAAGGGCTAATGCAGTGTTATGTTTTCATAGTGGATTCTATAGTCCTCATATAGTGTCCTAGCTCACTGACATTCTCATTTCTTTCTGTACACACATTTGCTGTGTGTTTAAAAACCTTTGGGTTTTTTTATATTTTATTGTGTATAATACATTTTTCATAAACGACTATTATCCTTCTGGGCGAAGGACATTAAAGATGGCAGGAAAGGAGGAATGGAGACCGCAGAGAAGGCAGTGAAGGAGGAGGTTGGTGTGACAGTGGAGGATGCCCGGGATCGGGTGAAATGGAGGCAGATAATCTGCTGTGGCGACCCCTGAAGAGAGCAGCAAAAAGAAAAAGATGTATTATACTATTGTTGCATTTAGAGATAGCTGAGCCAAAAAAAGAATAAATAAACGGCCCTAAGACATGTTGGCATGAGCAAAGCCCAGATGTTACCCCCCAAAAAAGTGCATTTTAAGGGTTATCTTAATAGGTGAAGTTATGCATATACAGCAAGGTCACTCTGTATGCACTCACACAGTCTCAGAAATTCACTGTTTAGTATGCATTCAGTGTTTTTACACACACACACGCAGCCATTGACATGCATGCGCAGTGCATGCACAGCAGCACGTGTGCAAATGCACATGCAGAGGGAATGCAGAGAGCCTAATGCTAATTTGTAAGTGTGGAGCTGTGTTTTGTGGATAACTAGCATGTCACACTGATTTTATTTCACACACTGGGTTCGGAGAGCTCTGTGTTTGTGTGTGTCTGTGTACATCTGTGAAGCTCACACAGCAGTAATCGTTTGGTGTGTAGCAGGGGAAAGGTGTGCGCCTATGCGTTTCTCCTGTGCTGTGCCGATCCATCAGCTGAGTGCGAGGGGAACGGGGCTCAGTCTGAATGTTAATCACTGTTTTCAATGACTAATTAATTCTGGATGGCTGATTATTCCGACTCCGTCTCCTCCACTTCTCCTATCATCACCCCATTCATCACCCTCCTCTTAATTTAGCCCTGACACATACGGCCAGTGTGTCTTTCACTTGGCATGTGCGTGTTTGCGTGCGAGCGGGAAGGAATCGGCAGCAAATTAAGTCGAATGCAAATGTGAAGTATGAAAGAACTCGCTGTGTGTGTTTGACAAGGTCTTAAATGTGTTTCGCCCACTGCCTTTTCTGTATTAATGACACAGTTCTTCCGTCTTTTCTCTCTCGGCTCTTTTTCCTTCCTCCCCTCCTCGTAGAGTATGGTGGACATGGGCAACACCAGGGCCAGACAGCTGTATGAAGCCCACCTACCGGAGAACTTCAGGCGACCACAGACGGACCAGTATCCTCCTCCTGCTGTCTCCCTCACAGTTTATTTATTAGTCTCAGCCTCTATTGTCGTAAAAACGGATGCAGTGGAATAAAGCATCGCTCTCACTGAACACTTTAATCACTGCTTTCATGTTACATATGCGTTAAAACTGACAACTTCAATACACACAGATATAAAAGCCTCTGTTTCACCACACATGTCGGGATATCTACATGCAAATATAAAAGCTCCCGTCATCATATAGCTACATATAAACTCTAAATGTCACCATAAATAAGTAGTTTATCCATTATACCACCATACAGGTCAAAGGTTTGGACATATTGCATTATATTAAGCAGAAAACTTTAAATATTTCAGTCTCTGGTTTCATAACTGCTTTGTAAACTCTCCATTCATCAGCCAGCTTCATGAAGTCATCACCTGGAGCTCTTCCAGCAGTCTCAAAGGAGTTCCCATATATGCTGAGCACTTGTTGGCTGCTTTTCCTTCACTCTGCGCTTCCACTCATCACAAACCGTATCATTTGGATTTGAGGTCGGGTGATGGGGCCAGGTAATCTGACACAACACTCCATCACTCGGCTTCTTTATCAAATGGCCCTTTAAAGAACCTGTGGGGCTGTGTTCAGGCTGCACAGTGGAGACACTGGGCCATTAGGTGTCAAATCAACACGAGTCTTCTGCCCTCTAATATGCATAAACCTTTTATGGTATAACGTTTGAATATATACTGGTTGCCGGGAAATTTTACCTTCATATTTCAAATAGTTTTCAAGGTATATTTTTTTGAAAGGTGGTCCATTAAACCACTTTCAGCCGTTTTTTTTCACATGTTGAAATCTATGACAGTGTTTACACATGAATTTTTTTCACTGGCCTTTCTTATCGTCAGAATCAGAATCTGTAATTTGGGACAGATGCAAAAAGATGTTTGAGTATTGGCTAGTTTAAAATTTGGAACTTGGCTTTTTCATATTTTAACAGGCCGATACTCATTTTTTGATGTATCTGAGATGCAGGAAAAAAATAACTGGATTTGAATTGAAAATTTACAGCACATTTGAACTTTCAGGTTTTTTTACTGTACAGTAAATTCCTTATGTCCCAATAAGGAAAAATAAAAAAAAAGTGGTTTTATAATTAGTAAGTAATTGACTGTGCCGATTACCTGTTCAATTTATTTTTACTACAAATCCCTAAAATGTTTAAATATATTGTAAGTGATTTTATTTTTTTGTGTTTCTGCTGGAGATTACTGATAAATAATCAAAATCAAGTCAGAAAGCTTTACAGCAACAAGATAAAGATGCAGAGTCCTTTTTCATTATGACGTTACAATCTCAAGTCAAACTCATTGTGGTTATCAGGCTCGAGCTTCAGCTGCACACACATCGCCACACATAATTTCCACACAGAGGCTTGCCACTTCTGCATCTTTCCGCACATTTAACTGGGACATATCGAGCAGTTCGTGTTTATACGCGGAGCTGTAACAGCGCTTTCCAGCTTGCCCTTTTCCAAGATACAAGACAAGACAGCTGTGTGGTTAACACACCAGCATATGTTCATATTTCCACCAGCAGACCAAAATAAATAATCTCCCTGTTTGAAATGCTCCTCTAATACCCTATCTTGTATCTGGCAGGCCCATTTGTGCGGGTGGTCATCATTCTTCACTCTTTTGAAGTCCATTAGTTGCTCTGACAGCATCGCCGCTGGCTGAAAGCAGCAGATAACAGACCCAGGATTAGAGGAGCTCGCGCCTGTATGTGGGTGTTTCTGTGTGTACTCCTCTGTTTATACTCACACAGCTTCTCGGCCCTGCTGTTTACTGCGCTTATGTATGTAAATGACGAAATGGACTTTGAGTCCTGTCACTGTATTTTGTGTGTGTGTGTGAGTTTGAATGCATTAATATTCATACACGCAGGTGTGTTTTACACAAGTATGGACTAAAATGGGATTCGAGATTAATGTTGTCTTAGAAAATGTTTTAAATAAAAATCCTAGTAATGCAGCAGTATTTTATCAAGTTAGTCACATTTGAACATGTTCTGTTACTTTAAATGTTTTAATTTTAGATTATTTTGTTATTTATCAATGTGGAAAAAAACTGAATTATATGAAACTAACAGGTGCATCAAATGTGTAATTTGTAGTGATTTTGGTAGTATTAGGTTTTGAAATTGAAACAGCATGTCGGTAGCGCAGATGAGGTTTTACTGTTGATACTTGGTAAAATAGTCCCCAGTATTACAGTGTTATAAATATGAAATGAATTTAATTGTGACCCAGACTTTGATTTTATGTCAAAGAACAGCAGTCGCCCTTATGTCAGAATCCCTGCTCCATGTTTTATCGGTCTTTCATGATATTTGTCTCCATCCATCACTCTTTTGTGGTCACGTGTGCCTAACCACCGTGTCATCAGGCCACACGTTTATCCACTACAGCCGTGAGTGCCATGGTTGGTATCTCAGTGCAGCATCCTAGTTCTGCTCTGCTGATTCTCGTCAACAGTAATAAATAGGCAGCGTGTTTGAGATGCAGCCACAGCAGGCTGCCTCTTCCAGCCTATCTAGCAGCTCCACTCGTGCGGGTGGTCATCATTTTTCAATCTTCTAAAGTCTTTTACTTGATCCGACAGAAGCGTCACTGCTGAAATAGGCAGATAAGAACGTCAGGATTTGCGGCACAGCAGTGCGTGGTTGTGTTAGTTTGTGTGTTTAGGGAAAGAGAGAGTGAGAGAGTGGGGTTGATTGTTTGTGTATCCTCACTTATCTCACTGTTGTGTGTGTGTGTGTGTGTGTGTTTCCTTTGACATTGTTGGGTTTCTTAGTGTAAATGTGCTCTTCTATAACCTCAGTTGTTCATGTTCCCCCTTTTTTATGTGGGAAAAGTTTGCTGATGCATCAAAAGGAGTGAACATTATAAGTCGTGTCACTAGCAGCGTGTGGCAAAGGATCAAAATCCATGTCTAGACCGAGTGTCTTTTATGAGACTTCCTGGTGATCATAAAGTGGAGGGACGAGCATCGCACACATGGAAATCAGACATGTTAATAGTTTGTTTTAGTTTTTGCATTTTTTAAAAGAGAAGCGTAACTGTGCCCAAAAGTGATACATTCTAGCAAATTGGAAAAGTGGAAGAAAGTGATGAGCCGACTTTTTAAGGCGGTGTTGAACGATCTTTTTCTTAGGACAGGCTGTTTTTTTCACTCATTTTCAGTCCAGTCCGTGTACCTGACCATGTTTAGATAAATGTTTTTTTGTTAGTTAGTTTGTTAAGCCACTTAAAGGTGACCTGTTAATCATTCAAACATAAAAATGGACAAAGGATAAACCACTGTTGTGTCTACACAGAACAGACAACCTGGCAGAGAACCGATTTTACATGTCTGTCACCAAAATGCATAATTTGTTCCTATTTCTTTGGCTGATTTTATGAAAACTGTTGAAGACAACACGTTTGACAGACATGAAATGTTTGTTTGTGTTTGGGTTTTTTTGTGTAAGGTTGAGATATGTATAATCACTGGAAATCATTTGTAACAGATCTGGAGTGATGAATCTAGATTTGTCTTTATCATCAATATATACAGAGGAGATCAGGAGAGAGACCAACAGCTGTCTGATTCGTTCAGGTGTCCCACTCTAATTAACTGAAATCGTCTGCAGTATTACACTGTCTATTATTCTCCTGACATACAGCCTTCTGTTCATGGCCCAAACGTTTAACTGCCAATTGTCAGCAAAGGAGACTTTTCAAATGTCTTAGCCCAAACCTTGTGTTCCTGCCCGAGAAGTGGTTAAAGACTTGTCATCTGAGGCCACTACTAGAAAGCCTTCTTGACATAACTTTTACTGATTTGGAGTCTTGTGTTCTTTATTTAGTAAACACTTTTTTGATGAATTTGCTTCCTTTCAGCTCTTAGTCAACAAATGTTCAGGCATTGATCTTCTAATAGTGCGCTCACTTTAGATCTGCCTCATCGTGTTTAGGATACAATTGATCCAGTTTCTGCTGGGCCCTTTTACAAACACTCAGTCTAATCAGGATTTAAAGCTGACAAAGCCCCTCTTCACTCTTTCTGACACTTTCACTTAGTTGTGATCCTGTAATTTCTCGTCAGTACTACTTGCTGGGCAAAATTCTACTGCAGACTTCAGCGAACGCATCATTTCAAATAGGCGAGAAATGCAGTAAATATGAAATCCCTTGATTTACATAAACAATCCTCTGACAAATTGATTAAATCAAGCAATCGCATAATTGTTTTTACCTTTACACAAAGTGTTCAACATAGTTACTGCTGCTAATCTCCCAATGTGATGTCAGATTTAGGGATAATGATCAATATAAGAGAATAAAAATGATCTGTATTATTATTCTGAGATGTGACGCTTTTGTCACCTGGCCTCTCATCTCACATATGTCTAAAGGGCAAAAGTGTAGAAACCTTTGCTTTCAATGTAAGTTGTAGCAAAAACTGCAGCTAGGGTTTCTGGTAATAAAATCGTCTGTACAGAACACCTTGAACTCATCAGAATTTCTGGAGGTTATGATTTTGAGTGGAATCTTCCAGAACATTAACTTTAGTCTTTTTTGACCTTTTTTTTTTTTTGCATGACTTGCTTTCTCTTAAGATTCGCCTCACAGATAGCTGTCTCGCTGTTTTCCTTTAGAACTTGCTGATATAGTTAAAAAATTAACTGTTCCTTCCCTGATGACTAGCTGGCCCTGCACGGATACAGCACACAGGGTGAATCTGTTATACTTCTGTCGCCTCAGAGTTTTATAACATAGATAAGGTTCTTATGCTGCAGTGAACTTTTCTGTAAATCTAACGATTGTCATATGAATCAAAAAGTTCTGTTTTGGTCAAAAAAACCTTCTAACAGCCTCCTTGCGATCATCATTGTCTTGTTGTTTAGTGTTATCCCAATGGTGGTCCCATGAGCATGGCTACTGGGTATTGTACAGCTTGACTGTTACTTGCTCTTGGAGGAAGCAAGTCTTGCTTGACTATTTTGGTGGCCGGTAACAATGGTAAAGTCAAAACTCTTTAAATATGGTTCTGTAACTTTGTAGCTTTTTGAGTAACCTTTAGAAATAGTTTTGCACACTTTAGAGATGATTCCTGAACCTATAAAGATGGTCTGTATTCCGGTATACCCAGTATGCCCAGGTCAGTTGTTGCTTAACCTTCAGATTGTTGTAGAAATGTTTTTGTAGCATCATGAGCAACATCAGCTCTTTTTCTGAAGCCAATGTAACCTCGTTTCTTCAGGCAAAGAGTCTTTCTGAAATATATGTTGTGAGGACCAGATTTAAGAGATTGCTGTTCAAGAAGCAAAGTACAGCTGATCATCATCCCACTAATTGAAAACACCAGATATAATTACATCTTATTATTGATTGCTCATCACTGAGGTTGACATTTTCCCAGTACATAAATTCTGTCAAATGTTTCAGTTTACTTTTTCTTACAGGATTCTATTTTTCTTTTAGCACATCGGGATGACCAGAATGTAGAAATGTAGAAAATCTAAATGTTTCCTCTATCACCGAAACATTGAAAGTTGCGCTTCGTACAAATATAGACATAATTGTCTGTGGCATGCATTGGCACTGGCATCATTATCATGATGCTGGTCTATGTTAAGATTCTTTTTAATTGCTCACTCCTACAATCATCCACTTAACCTTGTTTCAAGGCTCTACATCAGCATCTGCTTTTGATCCTGACACACAGGCTGTAATTCTAGCAGCCTCTTGAGGTCATTTTCAATTAAAGATAAAACATAAAGTTTTTGAACAGACAGGCACGTTCGTCATCACACATTATCAACATTTCTAATCTCTTCAGTGTATTCAAGTTGACAACTATTCCACAGAATACATATCATAAAGCTTATGAGTGCATGTTGTGAAAGTTTTTCTAGAAGCAAGTTTAACCAACCATCTTGAAATGCCCTTGGATCCTTATTCTGGATGATTATCAAATATTATTTAACAAAATCTCAGTTTCAGTAGTTGTTGGAACATAAAGCGTGGATGCATGCGATTTAAAAAAACAAACAAAAACAAGGTTTGGAACAGCTTTTTTTCCCCCTGCAAGTTTTACTACTACTCCCACCTTTGCTGTGCAGAATTCCCGTGCACATTTGGTGCATGCCATATCTGTTTTCTATGATGCGCCTCGTGTGGTGTGTGTAAGTATTGTCCATTTGGATACCTTTGTGCACGGTTTCAGTCCTTAACCCCGACCTTCAGAGCAGTGGAAGTCTTTATCCGGGACAAGTATGAGAGGAAGAAGTACTACAACAAAGAGGCTTTGGCCACAGCTCAAGTGAGTATCAACAACACTGTTTGTGTTTTACAGTTTGTAAGTGCGTGTTATTGTTGTGATGCAGCGCTGCCACGGTTGGAGGCGATTTCATGTCAGTGTCAGTGGTTGCTCGGCGGCTCTTTGATTGCCAGGATGTGCTTAAGACAAAAAGCAACATAAATGTAAAACGACGGCTTTTCTGTCCCATGAGCTTTGCTTTTTTTTTGGGAAACCTACCTTTTTTCCCTCTCTAAAAAAAAGAAAAAGGCTTTAACAGTTCATGGGTTTAACAGTTCATGCCAAAGTTTTCTTTAATCATGAAATTGGAATTTTTTCCCAATCCCTTGCCTTTTCCTGAGAAACCAATGATTTCTGAAAGGCTAAAACCTGCAACAAATAGTTTTTGGCAGCTGCCATGTTTAAAGTTAAAATGTGTTACTCATCATGTTTGGCATCTTTTCCTCGCACAAGACTTGTGAATGCCTTCCAGTAGAAACTTTTCATGCCAGAAACTCGTTGCCTTTCAGTGCTCTTAGCTTTCACTCATCCAGCCTGAAAAATTAGTTGTTGTTTTTTTGTTTTTGTTTTTTTACTGCCACTGACCTTTCGTGCACTTTAATCTGTTGTAAAAATGATGTTTGCTAAGCATAAAGTCCTTTTCAACCCAAACAATAGTCTTGCTGGATCCGATACAAAGAGTTGCTGCACACAGTAAGAGAATAACCTTTCAAAAACACTGTTATCTTCTCATACAGGTCTTTATCAGTAAGTAGATATCTGTGTTTATGTGTGTGTGTGTGTGTGTGTGTGTGTGTGTGTGTGTGTGTATCAGTGTGTGTGTCAGTGTCAAGACTGAAGCTCTGTGTGGGTGAAGGGAGAAAAAGGACATGATGGTGTAGGTGTGTTTGTGGGTGGATGGGTGCACATATCCTTGTCTTGTTTCCACAGAGATATCAGAGGTGCGTGCATCTCTGCATGTTTCAGTGAGTGGGCTGTTTCTGTACTGTGAGTTACTCCGTGAAGGGCGGTGTGAAACTCCACAGAAATTGGTGTGATGCAGTCAGACTGTGTGTCTGTGTTCACATATGTATCACCTTGTATACTCCCAAAAAGGACAAGGACAAAAAAAAGGAGACAACTGGCAGTTGGACTCAATGCTTTCGCCTGTTTTTATCCATAAACAACAACAGCACAAAATGTCTACATGCTTTCTGCAAAGTTAGATTCACTTCTACAAATAAAACTCTAGTATTGGATATACGAACTGTTAGGCTAACTTGTAACTAGCCATCTTTAGCAATTTAGCAATAGAGCTAACTGTATTTGGAGCAACAACCTTTAGGTTTTTATTGGATGATACCACAATATTTACTGAAAAAAGAGAAATTTGTAGCAGAATTGCTTGTTACTGTTGTCAAAAATTGGAACAGCTGAAAAAATTTCATAATTTTTGGACAGATTTGATTTAGCTAGTTAATGCTAGCTTACATGTCATGGTTTAGTAAAACACTAAAATTAGACTTTTCTTAACATCAGTGCTTTTCATAGGCTCATGTTTTATGTTAGAATCTGACTAAAGCTGGATTTTATGCAGAAATACCTGCCAAAATGT
Source organism: Oreochromis aureus (assembly GCF_013358895.1). Classification (NCBI taxonomy): domain Eukaryota; kingdom Metazoa; phylum Chordata; class Actinopteri; order Cichliformes; family Cichlidae; genus Oreochromis; species Oreochromis aureus. Next base: position 6,401,763 of record NC_052954.1, on the reverse strand, counting down.
CAAAGTGTGCTGGAGATTTTCATCGATCACCCTTTTCACAGGCTATCCTCCTCCTGCCACCTTTGATGTATTTTGGTATTAAAGTTATTTTAACGTGTAATCTCAAATAACTTTAGAATAAGAAACACAGAATAAGTTGTTCCAAAAACCGATGATTTTGGAATCTGCAGTTTGCTTTGGGGTGTGTCTTTTTTGTTGTTTGTTTGATTTTTTTTTTAAAGCCATGCTTCACAAGACTGAAATAATGATGTTTTGAAAGTGCTGTATCACTACTGAAGGTTTCCTGCACCATTCTCACACTGGCACAGACATTACATGCACTTTGTACTAGAGAGCTCAGAAGGTTAAACTACCTGATCCAATGAACGACTTTAAAACTTTAGGTCAGATTAAATCTGACATTTGCTGGTTCACATGCAGCTCTGTCAGGGAATGTCTTGAAAAATTCAGGCTTGCTGAGCCTATGTGATGAAAACGTTACAGCTGAGGCCGCTGAACTATTACTGCATGAGCTTTTTTGTTAACTTTTTAAGCTAATAGGTGAGAGGTGTAAAACAATGAAAGATGGAATATTAGACTAATAGATGCAATCTGTCAAGGAAGCTTGACAACTACCTAACCGAAGAACTACCACCTGGTTTTTGTATAAGCTCCATTTTTAAGGATCTGAATGATCTTTCGCAACAAAATAGTTTCTTTATTATATACGCTAATTCTTTTTTTTTTTTTGTTCTAGAACTCTTTTAGAGTCGATTTACACGATTCACATTTTTGAGTAATCCTTATTTAACTTATACCGGGCCTTGATACCTTCAGTTTTAGTGTCCCCTTACTGATTTCCCATTTTTGTGTTTACATGTGTTATCTTTGTCAAAGAAATGTAAATATTAGACAATCTGAAGCATTTAAGTCTGTCAAACATACAAAAACAGGAAATCAAGAAGGGGGCGAATGCTTTTTCACACCACTGTATCTATTAAACGTGCTGTTTTAGCTCCTTTCCTGCCTCCTTTTAAGCCAACTTTCTTTTAATTGACTGCCCGTTTGAACAGCGGATGGGCGGGGCTTCTGAGCTCATAGAGCTGTGCACCTGACATGACCATATTAGTTAAATCATTGACAGTAGACAAACTCTGTGAAACTGTATGATTATTTAGATCAGTCTGATCTAATCCATCTTAAACTCTTTGCTGCAACAGCATCACATCCATCAGATGCAGATTTCAGCTGCCAACGCCATCCAGCATGCTGTTTAAAATATATAAATAAATAAAAACAATAATACAGTTTGATGATGCAACTGCAGTGACAGAATGACACAAAATGTTTCTTGATGATGTGTGTCCAATCCATAAATCAAACCAGTGGATGCCTTAAAGTCATTGCAATACACGAGCACACATGTGCATACGCAAACTGTAGCTCAGGGTTACTGTAGCCCGCCCTCTCCTCTTCGTTCTCCATCTGCGCAAAACTGCTTAAAGTGATAATGAGTTGTTTTTAATAATTAATTTGCATATAAAAGCCAAGCTGTCTGCGTGGGTAGCAGAAACAGATCCTAGATCACAGTCTGGCTGCTGGCAATGCTTCAGAGAAACCCAGAGACAACACAGAGTGTGCGAGAGAGAGAGGCAAGAGGCGAGTGGGACAAAGGGGTGGGGGGAAACGCATAAACTGAGAAACAGAAGCGAATGAGGGAAACTTACAGACATTGCAATGGAATAAATATGCACCAGAGGAAGCCTGCTGTGAACAAGACAGTGTGAATTAAAACACTGCTTGGTTTTTATATTTCAGAGTGTTTCCTTTGTGCTGAAACTTTTTGTTGTTCATTTTGTCTGCCTGCTGTCAGATTGAAGCCTCGCTAGTTTGAGTGAAGAGCGTTTTTGTAACGATTGAAATTGCATTGTGTCATTTCTGTAATGTTATTATTACATCACAGTATTGACTCGAGGGCTTTGTATTTACAGATAAACACACTGTGAAGACGAAGGTTGCTTTCCTCTGACAAATGTAAGCCTCATGTTGGCAGACATCATGAGGATGAGCACAGCAGCTGATGCTGTTCCACTTGTTTATGTGCCTCTGATGCGCTATTGGCTGCCAAGCTAGTGGGCGAGTCCTAATATTTCAGTCCGGCAGGTGCCTTCTTTACCAATCAGGAAAATCTGGAAGATTTTTTGCAATTCAGGTTGAAGAACCCAAAGTACTTTGATACACTAGTTTGAAATGCTGTTGTGAAAATCCGGCATGACTTAGTCATAGGTCCCATATTTTACCACTTTAGAGCAAAGTAATATTAACCTCATTTTTCCAGAATGTGCACTAACTTTATTAGATACACCGTACTAGTATCTCAAGAATTACCTGAATTCTTCATGTCACAGATTGAACAATATACTGGAAACCTTCCTCAGAGATTTTGGTCGTGGCTCAAGAGTTGGGAGTTCGCCTTGTAATCGGAAGGTTACCGGTTCGAGCCCCGGCTTGGACAGTCTCGGTCGTTGTGTCCTTGGGCAAGACACTTCACCCGTTGCCTACTGGTGGTGGTCAGAGGGCCCGGTGGCGCCAGTGTCCGGCAGCCTCGCCTCTGTCAGTGCGCCCCAGGGTGGCTGTGGCTACAACGTAGCTTGCCATCACCAGTGTGTGAATGTGTGCGTGAATGGGTGAATGACTGGGTATGTAAAGCGCTTTGGGGTCCTTAGGGACCATAAAGGCGCTATATAAATACAGGCCATTTACCATTTACCATTTACTAACACGATAGCATCATGTAGTTGCTACAGATCTGTTGGCTGCACGGCTATAATGTAGATCTCCCCACAACATCCCAAAGATGTTCTGTTGGATTGAGATCTGGTGACTGTGGAGGCCATGAGTATAGTGACCTGAAGCCAGTTTGACATTATTTGAGCTTTTTGGCATACACTGCAGTTGTACCCACTTTTTACCAAAGTGCCAAAGTTTAAAAAGAAAATATCCTTTACATTACACCTCCCCCTACCTGACGCACATTTTTCTGTTGAGCTGACACTCACAATTTTCTCTTGTTTGGACCTTTATCTGTAAACCGTAGAGATGATTGTATGGGACAAGTCAAATCACCTTTCTTCCCCAAGATGATGTTCTGTTTGAACAGGCTGTGCTAACCATGTCCACATACCTAGATGCACTAAGTTGCTGTCATGTGATTCGTTGATTTGATATTGGGGTCGAACAGCAGTTGAACAGGTCCAACTAACCAAGTGGCCAGGGAGTGTATATTCATGTTTTCAGTAAACTCTTGGTCCTGAGCTCCGTTTCAGTTTAAGTAGCTTTAAACTGAACTAAAACTTGTTTCATCACTCTTTCAGGTTAATGACTGACAGAGAAGCACCCAGTTAAACAGTGCAGACCGATAGCTGTGTGAGATTGGTGTATAACATAGAGTCAATAAGTTAAAGTAATCATTAAAGGTGGGAATCACTAAAAACCCCACAATACAACATTATCACAATACTTCACATACTATATGATAACATTGCAAGTTTTAATATTTTGCAATATGTTGAGTACTGCAAATAACATGCATTGTGATTTATCACTGCAAGATATGTTCTCAAAGTTTTATCCAATAAGATAATTTTTTTTCCCTGCAAAATGTATATGTCAAGCACACCGACATAGTCACTGAAACAGTCAGTCTGACATCAGTCTGCAATTGAATGGGGTCATGTTGGCAAGTTTGCAATACATTTCTGACAATACAGCAATTAACTGTGAGAAATCATCAAAAATCACATATCTGTTGCTGTAATTCACATTTAAAAGAAATTCACATTTAACTATTATGTTTACGTGTAGCGACCTCCCTATAGGAATATAACCAGAATACAACCAGCTGGCAACCAGTTGAGTCAAAACCCCTCGAGTTGTGCTCATTGACAAAGACTCATTCAGACTGATGGCAACATGTTGGCAATCTTTCCACATTTATAATGTAGACAGCAATTATATGAAAACCTGCAACAATCTCTGAGTGATTGCAGTCAGTTCAACTCAGACTGTGACTGTTTGCAGAAAGCTTCTATCAGGCGATGGACAAACTCGAGCTCAATACAGAGCAAGCCAGCCATGATTTTTATTTATTTTTTTGTATATTAAAGGAGGTTGCTGTCCCCAGATGCAACTTTGCAAACCTAAGTCACGCTGCTGTGTTCTTTTTAGAAGGAAGAAGCTTTCAGCCCTTCCAAACAAGCCGTTCTTCATTGTACTGTCATGAACTTTTAACATTTAACATGCTGACTGAATCAGACATGCGGCTCTCGAGTTTTTTGCAGTTTCTCTGAGAATGCATGATCTGACCTTGGGGTGAGTTTTCTGGGAACATTGTGGCATTGTGTTGACACATACCTGGATATTGCAGACCAACAAACTGCCGGATTTTCTGTTTTTATTGAAGTGGTCACACTTGTTCCTGATCATCTATTCATGTGCATTTGATTAGCTGCAGTTGACTTGTATTTGTACTCACACATATTAATACAAATAAACTGGTTGATGCAGCAGTAAACCAACACGTTGAATAAATTAACTGTTTATTCAGTGGAATCTGGTGGCAAAGTGACTTCAGTCCTTGTCATAAAGGGCTGTCTGGTGTGTGATTTGTTGCTGACCCTATCCACAACTTTAGGTTTAACCTTCCTGTTAGCAGCGTGCTGTGGCTCTGTCCTTCACATTAAGTTTTGAGCAGTGAGGAACATGAATAAATTGTAGCTTAATGCTTAATAGTTACTATTTGTAACATCTCAAGTGGAGAAAATTCTGACTTATGAACTTGGAAGATGGTCTGTTTTCCAGGAGGCTAAAGAAAAAGTAAGTGATAATAGAGACTTAACTTATGTCAGAACTTTCCAAACATTTTTGACTTCAAAAGAACAGGAGTTTGTGTCCTTGTATTCAATATTAAAGTCACCTGTTTGAACATCTGTGTTTCCATATTTGAAGCCAGATCTTCTGTTAGCAAGAGATACGATACAACATTTCTGAAACTCTGAGTGGGGAAAAAGAGATTTTGTAATGTCAAACAGCTTTGCTGACGCTTCTAAGTCCTAGTGCTTGAAGTTCTGGGTTTTTTTTTTTTTACTTGTTTAGAAAGCCAGTAAAAAGAGAACCTGATAGAGCGCAGCAGTCTTTTGTCATCTCTTGCTTTTGCATGCTCATGAATGCTTGTGTGCTTTTTCGCCTGCCCATCATTGTTCTGCTGTGAGTGAATTAGTTGGATTGTGTTTGTGTATAAACCACAAATAATTTCAGTGTGACTGGAATCAACAATCCATCAAAGTGCATCTTGCAAACCCTCTGTGATGAGCCCAGTGATTGGCCTAAAAATGTCACAAGAGAGCAGCACAGTCGCCTTGGAGGAAGACTGCTGATTTTCAACCTTATTTGCCTGTGTTAGTCATGAGTGTCCTCCCTGCAGTGTCCACAGTACTTACCAATGTTGTGCATGTTCCAGCAGCCAGCAGTGGCAACCTAGTTAACTTCTGCCATGCTCTGACATGTTATTTTCTGACGTCAGTGCATAGCAGATGAGCTATGGGGAAGGTTAGACAGAGGTCACTTTACGTTTTTGTTTTTGTTTTTTTTTGGTTCAGGAGAACAACACAGATTTCTCATTTTGTGAAAAGGATGGGTTGAATATTACATTTGATTGCGGCTTACATCGTAGCTACTTGTTGTGCAATTTAAATAAGTTACCTTTTCATTTAGCCAACATACAGTAGACATTAAATCCACCTGAAGCAGAGATTGACCCGCTATTAAGGGTTTGATTTTCGCTGAAAATGATCGTTAACAACAGAGCTAACATCCTGGGGACTTTGTTCCAGGCAGACAAACAGCTGCTTACTAACCAACCAGAATAAGTGGTGGCGGATGAGAAGCAGAGGACAACGGACGACAGTTGCTATAGATGTGGCTGATAGTAACATCAGAAATATGTAGAAGGTGACATTCAAAGTAGTCCCAAGGGTCCCAGTGATCATAGCAGCAGTAGGAACTGTAACCCTCAAACAGGAAGAGTGGCTCCAGCATGACATCAGGAGTCTGTGTCCAGTGGAGTGCTGCCCTGGAATCAGCTATGACAGTAGAGCAGAACTAATATGGGAATTTTTAAAAAGACAGTTTTTTTTCCTATTTTTTTGTATGTTTGAGTTGTAAATATTGTTACGGGTCCGAAATTGAGGACGAGAGTAAAACAATGATGGTCCAGAAGAGGTCGGTCAAACAATTGATTTTAATGAATACACGCAGCGTGGGGAGACGTACACTGGACACCATCAGTCGTAAATCCCCGTCCAAAAATACACTTCAGATTGCTTTTATAACATCAGGGTATTATAACGCCCCCTCTTGCGTTTACAAGCACATAATTTGCATCTTAAGAACATTATTTGCCTCTTCTACAGATAATGATCAATTCTAAGAGATAAATGCAGACACAGAAGTTCCCCTTTCTGGCATCCTCTTCCAAATATGATCTCAGGCCTTTGAGGTCCCCATGGACTTGTCCTCCTTCCGTCACCTGTTGCTAGGCAAACTCAAATGCAACAAGAAGCTGAATACATTCAGGCCTTTGCTCAGCTACTATTTTACTGTAACAATATACTCAGCATATAAGCTTTTAAGATTATAGATTTAACTCAACGATTTAAAGTGGTTGTAACTGCACCTGTAATAAACATGTTAATATTTGATTATGATAACCCCTGTAATACAAATTATAACATAATGCCAGCAACTTCAATAAATGCTTGGATGAAATGATAATTAATGCAATGATAAAGATGATGGTTATGTAAAATAATCCCTGTAATTCCACAATATACAAAGAGTTGTAAATATTAGACAAAGATAACACATGTAAACACAAAATGCAGTGTCTAAATGGATATGTTTATTATTAAGGGGGACAAATCCAAACCTACATGCCCATTTTATTTCAGCATTAAAATATGGTTATGGTAGTGTGATGGTCTGGGGCTGTTTGCTGCCTTAGCACCTGGGAGACCTGCTGTGGTCAATGGAACCATAATTTCTGCTGTCTATCAAAAATCCTGAAGGAGAATGTCCGGACATCTGCTTGTGAGCTCGATCTTAAACGCACTTGGATTCTGCAGCAGGACAATAATCCAAAACACACCAGCAAGTCACCTCTGATTGGATTAAGAAAAACAAAATGAAGGCTTTGAAGTGGCCAAATCAGAGTCGTGACCTGAATCCGATTGGGATGCTGTGGCATGATCTTAAAAAGACTGTTCATGCTCAAACCCTCCAATGTGGCTGAATTGTACAAAGATGAGGGGCCAAAATTCCTCCACAGTGCTGTGAAAGATTCATTGCCAGTTATCGCAAATGCTTGATTGCAGTTGTTGCTGCAAAGTGCGACTGAACCAGGTATTAGTTTTAGGGGGTAATCACTTTTTCACACAGGACCGTGTAGCTTTCGATTTTTTTCCCCTTAATGATAAACACTCTAATTTAGAAACTGCATTTTGTGTCTGAAGCATTTAAGTGAAATCAGGAAGGGGACAAACACTTTATCACAAAACTGTAGATACTCTTATTTGGTGATTTAAAACCAAATGTGTCTGTCCATCCATCAATCCACACATCTTCCGCTTATCTGGGGCCAGGTTGCAGGGGCAGCAGCCTAAGCAGTTGGGTCCTGCGTTCAGTCTACCCTGGGGCCTCATCCCAGCAGGACATAACCAGAGCACCTCACCTAGGAGAGATCCTAGTCAGATACCTGCACCACCTTAACTGGCTTCTTTAACGTGGAGTGGCAGCAGTTCTTCTCTGAGCCCCTCTCGAATGACTGAATTATTCACTCAATCTCTAAGGGAGACGCCAGCAAACCTGGCTTTAAAATCTAATATTCCAGTATATTGGCCAACATATTATTTTCTTTCAGAGGCACAAAACATAAGCAGATTTCCCCTATTATTTTTAATGTGTAGTTGTTTTTTCTTCATTTTTTGCACTTTTCCCGACCACTTGGATCAGCTGGTTGTTGTGTTTTGTGACATTCCAAGCACGTGTGTTGCCAGCAGGGAAGTTGCAAAGGGACCTGGTGGCCAGACTATGCAACATCAACACTCATAACATGGCTGAAGGATGTTTCTCACGTTTCTTCATTACTTTTTTCATTTTTATTTATCAGTATTTCTAAATGCAGACAGTTATATATTGACAATTGGCTAATATCAGCCAATTATATTGTACTGCCGGTAACTCTGAGCCTGTATGATACTGCATAAAACCCTCAAACTCCCATTCCTTGGGTAGTATTTCCGCTATTTATTTTCTACAAAAAGCAATAATCTATTTAATTGGTTTATGGGTCTACTGTATAGAATTTAGGGGAGTGTCATGGTCAAAAATGAGTATAATATATAATAAGCTTTTTCTCCATTGTCCAACCTCAGTAAGCCCTACCAAAAAATAGTTTTCTAGTTTGTATTCAGTTGGTTGCCATTTGCGATCCTACTTCTAGGTGCTTGGTTCTTTAAATACTAATGAGCAAAATTAACAGGATGTTGAACCTGTGTAACTTTATTCACTATTACATCAGGTTTCAATATAATATATGGATGCAATGATGGTTGCATTCTCCAAGCCATGATCCAGATAAATTACTGTGTCTATTCAAATCATGGAAATTAAAAGAAACAAACAAAAAAAAAAAACACATTAGCTCTTATCATCAGCAGTACCAAGCTAGCAGTGTTAGCCTTGAAAGGTGGGTATCTGCTGCTTTATTTATTTATTTATTTATTTTTTCTTCATGTGTTTCCTCACATGATTTAATGAGCCTTCCTGCTCCAAGAACCTGCAACGTCTCTGCTCATGAAAGCATGATTCAGTTCACGGTTATAAATAATCATCCTCATATTTGCCTGCTTGATGTTAGCCAGGTTCAAAATCATCTGTGAGTCTATGCACACACACTACATATAGTTTCAAGACATTTATCATCTCAACCTTTTAAACCCACAGTCTGGTTCAAGGGACTGTTCTCAGACCAGTTAAATACTGAAGCTTGTCACTTGCATTACTTCAGCTCTTTTTGCTGAGAGAAAACACAATTCAATGCAACACTTTAAAAACACTTGAGGACCCTAATGGCGAGTTGAGTCTCATGTGATGCTTTTTGAATGTGTGTGACAGATAATTGCAGCACTTAAAAAAAACAGCATGTACACTCAAGCCATGTTTACTGCAGCTCACTAAATAGCTCAGTATAAAAAAAAGACACATTAGGCGGAGCTCGAATATCGACCGTTGCAAAGATTTGCCAAGCACTTGCTCAAAGTGAACAGTTAGGTAACACTCTCAGTCATATGATTTGATGTCCACAACTTTTGTCTAGTCTGAAAGCTGTTATCTCTTTGAGCTAGAACACCTGTTTATTCTCAGTGCACTGGTTATTATAAGGCAAAGTCTCTAAAATGAGAGAAAGAAAATCCCAACAGAGTTCATGCTGAACTCTGAGCAAGCATTTGGTGACTGTGGGGAGGAAAAACTCCCTGCAGAGCCAAGCTCAGAACACCTTCTAGTTTCTTTCAGCTTATTTTTTCAGAATATTGACAAAAAATGCAGATTAAACACATCCCTATACCTAATTTTTAAAGCTAGTGTGATGTACAGAGCTGTAGTAACTTTAGTGGGATAAAGTTATGCCACGAGCCATACCTTGAAGATATGGGAAAGAGTTGTTGAAGCTAGGTGAAGAAGAGAGGTGACCATCAGTGAGCAGCAGTATGGCTTCTTGCTGGGGAAATTGTTACAGATGCGATGTTTGTTTTGAGAGATGGAGAACCTAGCCTGCGGTGAGAGGCTTCTACGTTAGTGACACTTGTGAGTGTCCACGCAACTGTTTTCCTGAATAATTGTGTGTGTGTGTGTGTGTGTGTGTGTCCAGTAATGTGTGTGTCATTACTGGACATATGTAAGACTCACTGCTCGTTCACTTGTCAGGGCCAAGAGTGGGCCTGGCCCATCAATCAGTGCATCTCTAACCACAACACCTAGCTCAAGGTCACTTAACAGACTGCTTTGTGAGAACACTGTGGAAGTGGATTAGAGCTCAAACACCTAACACTATCCCTCAGCCTCCATAATTCTTGTTTTATTAGTCTCTGTGTAACTGTTCCACTTCTCTGTGGTAAGTGTTCTCTGTAAGAGTACAAATGAAGCTGTTAAAGGTCTGGCCAGCAGACAAATTTCAGTAAAGATGTTAAGCATTTTTCTCTCTCACTATCAGCACTCACCACAGTAGAGAGCCAGACACTTCTATCTCCAAGTCCTAATATCTATTCAACCTATGTTCATCCTCTTTCACCCAGTGCGTACTAGTCTTGTTATCTATCCTTTTTATATCCCCCCTCGCCCTCCCCTCCCTCTGTATCCCTTTAGCCTCACCCTCTTACCCTCCAGCCTCCTTTCTCTTTATCTTCATCATCAGCCCATCTGTGCCTGTTTAGTATTGACATCTCCAGCAGCATCAAAGTCAGAAGATGAGGAAGTTTTGAGAGAAGTGTATAAAAAACAGCCTTAAAAGACATCAACAGAATGAGTAGGGGGGGTAGAAAATGCTCTGAATTCACATCTCAGCTGCGCTGCTTTCACCACCACAGGCAACAAGAGCAGTAGAAGGGGGAGGGAGGAGAAGAGAAATGTAGAAAGATGAAAAATAGAGAAAACAGTTCTCTGTTCTGGCCTCAGAAAGACATACTGTAGTCAGCGTTACTTTCCACCCTGAGGTGGTTTAGGGAGCGGAGGAGGGGAGGATGGCACTGAGAAAGGAAGGAAGGTGGGTTGATGTTAGTGATACAGTGTAACATCTTTTCTTGAAATGTATTTTTCCCAGAGAGTTAAATACTAAAGAGTGTGTTGGCATGCATCACTTTAGTCTCATTTTAGCTTCCAACAAAACAAACAGTGTTGTGTGCAGGAGCTTAACAACAGTGTGCTGCTGGAACTTTGTAGCTTGGTTTCAGACAACAGGACTGACACCCACAGCTTTCTTTTCTTTCTTTCCTTTGTTTTAAACTTGCTACTACAATTGAACCATGGAAGGTTTGTCTGATCATCAAGGTAGGATCAGTTGAGCTTGGACCAAGAATTGGATTCACTGTTCAGCTGTTTCTGGTAGCATGAGTCAACACACTCGCTTAATTAACAAAAATGGACAATTATAAATATACATCCTGTCCTATTCTCTATGGTAGCAGGAGGGTAAAAAGGATATTCCAAATATCCTCCTACCTACCAGCGATCATTTTATAGTTCCACTGAGGATCCAGTACACTCCCGGGCATTGTGAAACATATAATCCCACAAGTTCTGGATCTTATTCTGTGCCTTCTCCCTGCTGGATGCGCCTAGAAAATTTCCAAAGGAAGGCCTCGAGCTTGCATGCAATCACATGCCCAAACCACCTTAACTGCCTCCTTTTGATGCAAAGGAACAGCTGCTCTACTCTGAACTCCGCTGACACATACAAACTCTTCATTCTGTTTGAATTCAGGTACACACTTTGCTATTTTGGATTCTCCAAGACAAAAAAATAAAATATAAGAAAGAGTTGTGACATTATCTTTTTTTTCTTCATATCTTTGGTGCTTCATCTCACAGTGAGAGAAGTTTCATGCTGTCTTCGTGACAAGAGGAATAAAATTCTTAATGTCTCCTTATGTGACTATTCAATTAATAGGAATGAAGGATTAAATGATGATCAACCAGACACCAGTAATTGTTAAAAAAAAATCAGTAGATGGAAGCATTGTCCAAAACAAATTGAAGTTTGCTTGAAGTAACAGAAAGCTCAGTGTTTAGTTGGAAACATCACAAATTGTTTGGATGTGAAAGCAAACTGTAAATTACAGTCCAAACCTCCATCACAACAGTCGGCCCGCCTTTAGTCTGCATGATCACAAGGTACTATTTTTACTTTTTAACAACAAATATGCAAAGATGCCAGTGAAAATACAAAAATATGTAATAGCTGTAATAGGGATTCACATCTGAACCACTTGCAGCATCACATGGCATGCAGGATATAAAAACAAGCAATGCAGTTATTTATACATGTGGAAAAGCAGCAGTATTTGGTTGAATAGTTTATAATAAAGATTTATCCTGAGATGAGATGATGCATAATTATCCAGAATCCCCAATGTAATGTTTATCAAGAAAAGCTCTATATTATTCTGGCGTCTCCAGCAGGAAATACATGTCCAAAATTTACTCTTAGTCTGCTCTTCTGGGGTTTTTTTGCAATTTTGAAATGAAGTGGCCACATCATTCTGGCCATTTTCTGTCAGTGTGTCTGAAAGGCCTGCTGATTTAAATGGGAAAGTTAGTCTTTCAGATATAGTACTTTGTGATAGGAAAATGAGACGTACAAACATCCATGTGTCTGTGAAGGTTCTCAGTCATCCAGGTCATCGGAGTCTAAGGAGCTTGGAAAGAAAAGCGTCTGGACTTCTTTAAGTTTCTTGAAGACGTTTCACCTCTCATTCGAGAAGCTTCTTTAGTTCTAAGACAAACTGGTGGAGAGTCTCCCAAGAGGGGCATGAACCCCCTATTGATCCTCTACCTAATCACACGAGCCAAGGTGTGAAAACAGGTGTGGTTTTGGACAGAGAAGACATGGTTTGAAAGAGGAGTGAAAGAAGCCGTCTATGTCCACTGTGAACGACCATCTTTGAACAGAGGCGGTGGCTTACGACACGAACTGTCTGCCATCAATAATCCAGTTTTGAGATCCCTTCCCAGATGCCTTAATGCCCACTCAGATCCTGGGCCATTTGACCTCAGGAAATCACATGATAGGGTGGGGCTAGGTGATTAGGTAGAGGATCAATACGGGGTCCATGACCCTCTTTGGGGACTCTCCACCAGTTTGTCTTAGAATTGAAGAAGCTTCTTGGGTGAGAGGTGAAACGTCTTCAAAAAACCTAAAGAAGTCCAGACGCTTTTCTTTCCAAGCTCCTTAGACTACAAACATCCATGGAAATGCAGTTTAGAAGTTCGGTTCTAACAAGTTTGAAAGTCAATATTTTGTATGGCTTCCTTTTATTCTTCAGCACAGCCTGAACTCTCTGAGGCAACTTCAGGAATAGCTCTCCAGACTTTATGAAGAACATTCAAAGCCTTTTTTGGATGTTGGCTGCTTTTTGTTCTGTTCTGCATCAAGATAATATTACAATGCTTCAATAGTGTTGAGGGGGTTGTATCTTGCTAACATTAGGGAGTTAAAATTTAGACCCAGGAGTTCTCTAATTTTCCTCCAGTATGTGTGGATTGTAGTTTTATCACGAGAGCATGATTAAAGTAATTTCAGACCCTAACATTTCTCGCTTTTTATGGTTTTCATTTATACTGGTCCTGGGCAAAATCTTATTAAACATTTCACCGTTGCTCCACGCGGCTAAGGCGGTGCACTGTGTCATTTTCACCCACGTAACAGAAGAAAGAAATGTATATATTTTTAGTGCTTTTATGACCTCATTACTTTTGCTGCTTTTAGGAATAATTACTCTGTTCAGCTGTTGTGTGGAGAGGCAGTAAGTGGAGACGATGTGCAAATCTTGAGGGAGGTAGCTGGAGCCGTGGCGCATGTAGAAAGGCAGCAAACAGCCAGATGGCAAAGAATAAACAAGGAACAGATAAAGACAAAGGTAAGGTAGCATCACAACTGTTAACAATCTGCTAACTGACATGTCTCATTACAGCCAGGAAAGTTTTAGACTGTTATGTGATGAAGTGGCTGATGGGATTGGATTGGTATGGATTTTGAAGACGGACTGAAAATGGCAGTAATTACTGTAGAAATTGTGTTTTCATTCCTTGGTGTTGGGCTGCCTTTCACGATAGATTTTCTTTGCAGAATGCAGAAGTGTAAAAATCAACAAAATATAAGGTTTGACTTCTAAGCCAAAAACATGAAATCTGTAATATATTATGCATGCAGATGTATGCAGCGATGGAAACGAACCTTTGTGGACCATATCCTTTTCAAATTTCCCCCCTAACAGCTATCTGTTATTTGATTGATCGTGCACCCTTACAGCTCATATCCTGAATGTCAGCAGAAGTCGGATCAACACAATATCGGGCACATGGTCATCATGTTATGCCTAATTGGTGTAAATAAGAAGAAAACTTAATGCAGCTCAAACTCCCTCTAAATTTGTGCTTAAATGTTATGTTAAATTACCACGACTAAATAACAGTTAGTCAGATATAAAGTCATTTATTAGGAAATGACTTGATCGATATTTTAAATCAGTGAGTAGAAAGCAGTGATCTATGTCAGGTGAAATCACCAAATATGTCACTCATCTCTTTGAGCAAGAAGCATACAGAGAAAATAGGTTTTCATTTCCTGCCAAGGGCTGAAGAATGAGACTATTTCATGAATTTATTGCTCCTGAAAAAGCCTGGTATCTGTGGCAGTCCTTGGGGGATGTCTGCTACTAGACAATACAAACAACCTTTCAACTTCTCCACAATTGTAATGTCAGAGGAGGATGTGGCTACTGTCATGCTGCCTGATAGCTGATTCCTATTCTATGAAACACTGTGATGGACAGAAAAACAACTATTTACTGTTGCTGGTTGGCTGCAGAGTTCAATGCAAACCCAGCTGTCGGTCTGTCTCGAAGGTCAACGGCAGGTTAATAGAGGTCGTCCCTACACTCAGCAACTGTGGGTTTGTGTGTGATGTGAGTCTCTATTTAGAGACTATTCATCCTGTGCAGCTGCGGGGCTGAATATAACCTTGGTTTGCTGCATCTCCTGAAGCAAAGACTACTCTGCTGTAGTGGAGAAAATCCTTCGTTCCCTCTAATTAAGTCACTCCTGTCTCTGCTTCACTCTCCTCCCCCTCCGTCTCGCTCTCTCTCCATACTGTGCCCTCCTTGTTCTTCTCGTCTCTCTTGATTTTTTTTCTTTTCCCCCTTCTCCTCGTCTTCATGTCTAACCCTCTGTCTGAAATTCTCTGTCTTCCAGCAGAAGTCGTCTGAAGCGACTCCTCCCACCACCTCGCCGTCCTCGCAGACTGACAAGAGCAGACAGGAGGTGCAGATCTCCTCTTTCACTGTTTGGTGTGGTGGTGTCTTGCTGTGATTGTGTTCTGGTGCCGTGTAGTCTTCTAGATTTATGTCTGAGTCCCGTGTTAGTGTCATGTTGAGACAAGTGAGACAAGCTTCTTTAATTCTCTTTCTGATAATTGGCCAACCAGCTGGGCCCAATCCTGGACATCTTTCCATCCTGCCCTCAGAAGATTCAGCCATAGAAAGATTTCAGGTGTGTTTTGTTTTTTTACAGTATGGGAGAGTCCTCGATCACACTAGCTGCTTCTTCATCAAGTACGTTGTTGATTATGTCATTTTACAGCCTGATCCTAAAATGGTTTAAATTCCTTTTACACCTCAGAATTCTACACACAATACAAACACAATGACAAATTGAAAACATTTGTTTGGAATATTTGCAAATTTATTAAAAATAAAACCCCCTCAAATATAACATGTACATATATAGTCACAGCCTTTGCTCAGTACTTAATTGAAGCATCTTTGGCAACATTTGAAGCATCAAGTCTTTTTGAGTATGATGCTGCACACTTAGCACACATATTTTGGGCAGTTTCCCATTCTTCTATGCAGAACCTCTAAGCTCCATCTGATTGGATGGGGAGCATTGGTGCCCGGCCATTTTCAGATCTTTGCAGAGATGTTTACTCGGGTTCAGATCTCGGCTCTGGCTGGGCCACTCGGAGACATTCAGAGTGATCCCGAAGCCACTCCTTTGTTATCTTCTCTTGTGTGCATAGGGTCATTGTCCTATTGGAAGATGAACCTTTGTCCCAGTCTCCTATTATCAACGTTTCCAAATCATGTCCAATCAACTGAATTTACCACAGGTGGAGTCCATTATCACAGAGGATCAGTGGGAACAGGATGCACCTGAACTCAATTTTAAGTGTCATGGCAAAGGTTGTGAATACTTACATACATGTTATGATTTTGTTTTGGGGTTTTTTTTGTAAAAAATTCAAGCAAACCTTTTTCATTTTGTCATTATGGGGTATTGTGTGTAGGATTTTAAGGTGAAAATGAGTTCAATCCATTTTGGAAGAAGACTGTAACATGACAACATGTGGAGTGAAGCACGGTGAAAACTTTCCAAATGCACTGTAGTTTTAGTTTGCCAGTATTAAATGCTATACTGGTCAGCACCCAGCAAGTTACCATTAACAGGTGTATCAAATCAGCCAAATCTGCCTTTACAAACATTTGTAAAGGAATTTGGTCATTCTAAGAAGTTCACTGAATTGGAGTGTGGTATCATAATAGGATGCCACTGCTGCAATAAGTCATGAAACTTTCTTCCCCCTTTTCACAACCCACTGTAAGTGGTATTATTGCAAAGTGGAGGGACCACAGCAGCTCAGCCATGCAGTGGGAGACCATGTAATGTTACAGAGTGGGGTGTCAAAATCACCAGTGCTGTGCTTTCCAAACTTCCTCTGGCATTAACATCAGCACAAAAACTGTGTCCCAGGAGCTTCATGGTATGGTATTAGGTTGCCTATTTGAAAAAGTTTGTTTGGTTATTTATTACAACAAAAACAGTAATCTGAATATTCTGCTTGTTACTCATTAATCCTAACACTATTAGCCAGTGAGCAACATTTACTTCTGATATTACTTCATCTTTGCTTTGTGTTCATACTGTACTAAGAGAAAGATCTTATGTGTGTCCTCATTAGATCAGGGATTTGTGTTGGTGTGTGGGTCTGTAGCCTATAGGTTTAGATTGTTAAGTGGTAATTCTGAGACTGTGTGTTTCAGGTCAATTTATGGGAAAATGCAAAAGTAATGTAATGATTAGTCTAGTAAAGACAACACTGATGGCTCCAACATGCACAAATATTTGACCACACAGCATGCATGTAATTTGCACAAATTTCTTTGATATGCTGCCTGACGATGGTGTGACTCTCAAAGCGGAGCCAATGAGAATCTCCATTATTTTGGTTTACCCTGGTCAACCAGAGGGAAACTAATTTAAAAAGCAAAACAAAACAAAAAAATCAAGTTAGAAGCATAGCCAGCATAATAGCAGGGAAAGGATCCCAGCCGCAATTTATTGTGTTTTATTAGTGATGATCAGATGGGACTATAATACCCCGTTAATGCCAATGCTAGCCTCATTAGCTCATAGATGATAGAGTTAGAAGTTTGCTGCCTGCCAGAGCCTCATGATAATATACTCTAACTTGGTGATTGATATGAAAACAATAAGGGAAGATGCAGCCAATGTCTTGTAAATGAACAGCCAAGAAGCAGTTGAAGCAGAACTGAGACCAGTATCTGTTATGCTGCTCGTGTATAAACAGCAGCTATTGTCGCTTCCCCTGAGAGACACAAAGGATCCGAAATTAAAATTCAAGTGCAAATTTTTCCCCTGTGACAGTACTTGACATTGGACATTTCTTTTTATAATATAGTTGCTTTTTAATATTTCATACCACTATTCTAAAGTTTAAAAAACAAAACAATCAAAACAAAAAAGAACCGCTGACTTCATATGCTCGCAAAAGATACAATGTCCATAATAACAGCAGATGCCCTCAGTGCTCGTTCTGATTTGCACCATTGTAAATACTGATGATCATGAAGCTATTGTTTCTGATGTTCAAGTAATTGCACTGAGAGTAGAGCCGGCGAGGGAGAGAATGAGGCGGTTATTGTTGTCATGATGGCTAGATTGTAGGCTTTACCTGCTAAACTAAAGCTTTCCTCTTTGGCATCCTGACAGTCATTAGCTAAAGCCTGTTGGCATCAGTGCTGACTCATTTACATATAACAAAGCAAGACAGCAGCATTAACCTGAAAACATTACATCGACTCTGCGCGCTAATAATGTCTGCACATTAAGTCTGCATTGTGGGCGCATTATAATCACATTAAGGAAAGGGATGTAATTGTTTCCAACCTGCTGTGAGGTACAGCAAATCTTTACCAGTCGAACTTATGCGTTCTCATATAGAACACTATCAGGTGAAGAAAAGTGGCTTGTTTCTCAATTCCTGAGCGGTGTTATGTGTTAATTATAGTATCACGGGACAGCAAAGTGTCAGTTCAGTGTATCAGGAAAATATTGTAATTATCAGTTTGATTTGCTCTGTTGCACCTGAATTGTTGAGTGTAGAATTGTAAATCTGTTAATAACTGCTACAAATTTTATGCATGTATGGTCAAGCCCACTGTGTGTAAACATGCATTATTATAGTTAATGTTATCTAAAGTAACTTCTGCTGATATAAATATTGTCCTGAGCTAAGCAGAGAAAATTAAGGAGGTTTAATTGAATTATTTATTATTGCCATGTTAGTTATTGCCATCAGCAATATCCCACTTAGCATAGAAACACACAACTCTTCCAGATAATGTCATGATGGTTTATGGTTTTTACCAATTTCAACATTTTTTTATGTACTTCTGTACTGATGAGTTCAGCTTGATGCCATGGAGGAGAATAGGGTCAGGGGTAGGAATGAACTTTGGTGCTCTAAAGCTGCTCAGTTCTGCCAAATTCATCTAATTAATTAATTAGTAACACTTAATAATCTGACCTGCAAATAAGGGCACAATTCCCCTGTAATTAAATGGAATTTCAAGGTATTTGAAATTACAGTGTAATTGTATTTACCTTCAAATACTTAAAGGCAGGCACACTAGAAAAAGGAAGTAACACATCAGGTTGTTACAGAAAACAAAGAAATAATTAAATTAATTATTTAATACTTACTGTGTAAATAATTTTAAGTAGTGCATTTACAGGAAACAAGAATTTACATTATAAGTAAATGTAAGTAGTGCATAAGAAATTTAAGGTAGTGCCACAATTCTGGGTATTTTACAGGAAAAGAGAAACAAATTACACTGCAAATAATTTTATTTTATTTTATTTTTTTATCTAAATCTGCCTTGTTACCTCCTTATGTGCTGACCTTTAAATATTATAGGTAAATATAATATCGTTTGAATTTCAAATAAAATACAGAGTGTATCTAAATCAGTGTTTCCCAACTACTGTACTAATGATCAGGTATGCTGTGGAAGATTATCTGGTTCCACCTGATTAGTACTCTAAGGGACCGGTGTGAGTAATGGGCAAAACAATTACATTCTCTTCCACTAGAGGGCAGTACAACTACCTGCTCTAATTAAATGGGTTGCCAACTGCCAGTAAAACTGAAGAAGACGAAGAAGAAACTACATAATAGTCATGCTGTGAGATGACACACCCAATGACTGTCATTGGACACACTGTGTAATAGCAATAGACAAATATTTGAAAAGAAAAAGCAGTCAGTCTGACCTGGGTCCTGGAGAAAATTCCAACCCAGATGAAGGGCCTAGCATGAGTAGTGGTCAGAAGAAAGCAAAAAAGGTATACTGGAGACAAACAGAGCCAATTCCACTATGCCTTCTGCGTGGGGAAAAATTATCAATATGCTTTTTGTGACATTTTTGTTTGGCGGTGTGCCGTGTGATTTTTCTAATGTGAAATATGTGCCGTGGCTCCAAAAGGTTGGGAAACACTGGTCTAAATCATCTGATTCCAAAAGGGACATTTGAGTTCGAGGTGCATTTTAAAATACATTACTGAATGTAGTTTCACAAACAGAACTTACAGTTGTTGCGAGCATGTCTGGGGTCGAGTCTAGCAGCACATGTTTCGATGGTACCAGTGAACAGCTCTGTAATTAAAGCACTGTGATTCTTCTTGATACACACTGTACACAATGAAATTGATTTTATTGCAGGGGACTTGCACCCTCACTCATGGTCCGTAATATAAAGTTACCAATTAATTTTAAGAAATTGCAGTTTCCAAAATTTCGTTTTTCAGCTTCCGTTGGTAGCTTGTGATTTTGTACTGTGGCTTTCATCAGTTTCATGTCTACTTGAGCCAATAAGAGCTCCAGTTGTCACCATCCAAGAAGAATAAGGGACTTGTATAACCAGAATTCCAGTCAAAGAACCACACTGACCTAGGCTTAAAATGGACTTATTATGCTTTTCCTTATTTTCTGTCATACTGTGACAGTGGTGGACATATCAAACTTGGCCAGAGTTTCATATAATGATGTCACTGTGTAATCCCTGTGGGTCAAAACTCAGGCTGCTGATAGTTTTTCTAGTCTTGAAACTTTTCGATAAAATGTGCTCCACTCAGACACAGAACCTCACCCACCTGCAGATTACCTTCTATTTGCATGTGACAGCCAATCAGAATTAAGTTGGCTTTAAAGGAGAGGAGCTATAACAACTGGTTTCACATAGAGGATGAAGTGATGGGCTGCAGGGTCCAGCATGCTTACATAAGAACAATTTAAACTAGGAATCATGCAAAGCTAGTCTAGTAGAGTCGAAGAATAAAAATGTGGAGCTGAAAATGAGCACAACAGGCCCACATAAATGTGTGTACATGAGTTAAATGGATATGTGTGTTGGTGGCACCCACTATACGCCACTGTCTCACACTATCTTTTTATTTTGTTCACAGAAGGAGCATGAAAAGAAAAAAGAGGAGAGGAAGAAAGAGAAGGATGGTGACAAAGTGGAGAGACACAGCAACTCAAAGGTAGAAACACCGCTCATAAGTCAAAACGAGAGGTTTGATTCAGGTTCATATGGTTCTGGAATGGATTCAGTTATTGAGTTGAGCCTACGATAAAGCACAGGTAAGCTTAGGTTTTAACCATGACTGCACTGTACTGTCAGCCAAATCAGTGGAGTGCTATGGTATATTTGTGGTTTTGATTTTCAAGCTTAAGAAAAGCCAGAAAATCAGAGCCACAGCATGCAGCAGTTTTAGTAAAGAAACAATCTTTACAGCCTACTCGTAACTTAACAAACACTGTAAGTTGGCAGCTAACCGGAGAACAGGAGTGGAGCATTCCCGGGTGGTTTTTTACATGGAACCATCTGGAAAGTTATCCCTTGAAACTTTGTTGATTGGTGCAGGCACTTAAAAAAACACTTTGGATGAACATCTGTCTGTCTCTTCAACAAATTAGATCAGTGAACCACTACCACCAGAATCAGTTACAGTTATTGAAACTCGTCTTTAACTGATGGAGCACTCTCCAGTTTTTGAGAGACCTAAATATACGGTTCTAGTAGCCCATAAATAATGCAGATTAATCTGACCAATTGGGAGTTGTCTTAAATCTGAGCTCAAGTAGCTCAAGAATCCAGCTACCTCGCTAGTTAAGACCTGCAAGAAAACCTATAACCATATCTCCAAAAAAATAATATAATCTCCAAAAAAGTTGGGGTGCTGTGTAAAATGTATATAACAACATAATGCAGTGGTTTACATAAACCTATATTTATTCACAATAGGATATCAGAGCAAATTGAATGTTTAAAGCGAGAAAATGTACAATTTAAAGACTTAATAAAGTCATTTTCAATTTGATGGCAGTAAAATAGAATAGAATAGAATAGAATGCCTTTATTGTCACTATACAAACATATATATATATATATATATATATATATATATATATATATATATATATATATATATATATATATATATATATATATATATATATATATATATATATATATATATATATATATATATATATATATATAGATATATATAGTGTAGTCGGATGGTAACAAAAAAGAGGGAAGGTAGTCAGAACTGAGGGGATTGAACTACCAGAAGGCAACATTGCAGACATAGAGGACAGTTACAAGTACCTGGGGATCCCGCAGCGAATGGGAACCATGAAGAGGGCGCTAGGAAAGCTGCAACCACCAAGTACCTGCAGAGGGTCAGGCAAGTCCTGAGGAGTCAGCTGAACGGTAAGAACAAGATCCGGGCCATCAACACCCACGCCCTGCCCGTGATCAGGTACCCTGCTGGGGTAATAGGCTGGCCAAAGGAGGAGATAGAAGCCACTGACATAAAGACAAGAAAGCTCCTTACCATGCATGGAGGGTTTCACCCCAAGTCCAGCACCCTGAGGCTGTACGCTAAGCGGAAGGAAGGGGCCGGGGACTGGTGAGTGTCAGCACCACAGTCCAGGATGAGACAAGAAACATCCACGAATACATCACGAAGATGGCCCCAACTGACAGCGTGCTCAGTGAATACCTCAGGCAGCAGAAACCCAAGAAAGAGGAGGAAGGCGAGGAACCATCATGGAAGGACAGGCCCCTGCACGGTATGTACCACCGGCAGATAGAGGAGGTGGCTGATATCCAGAAATCCTACCAGTGGCTGGACAAAGCTGGACTGAAAGACAGCACAGAGGCACTAATCATGGCAGCACAAGAACAAGCTCTGAGTACAAGATCCATAGAGGCTGGGGTCTATCACACCAGGCAAGACCCCAGGTGCAGGCTGTGTAAAGATGCCCCAGAGACAATCCAGCACATAACAGCAGGGTGCAAGATGCTAGCAGGCAAGGCATACATGGGCGCCATAACCAAGTGGCCGGCATAGTGTACAGGAACATCTGTGCCGAGTATAACCTGGAAGTCCCGAGGTCAAAATGGGAGATGCCCCAAGGGTGATGGAGAATGACCGAGCTAAGATCCTGTGGGACTTCCAGATGCAGACGGACAAAATGGTGGTGGCTAACCAACCGGACATAGTGGTGGTAGACAAACAGAAGAAGACGGCTGTAGTGATCGATGTAGCGGTTCGAATGACAGCAATATCAGGAAGAAGGAACACGAGAAGCTGGAGAAATACCAAGGGCTCAGAGAAGAGCTCGAGAGGATGTGGAGGATGAAGGTGACGGTGGTCCCCGTGGTAATCGGAGTACTAGGTGCGGTGACTCCCAAGCTAGGCGAGTGGCTCCAGCAGATCCCGGGAACAACATCGGAGATCTCTGTCCAGAAGAGCGCAGTCCTGGGAACAGCTAAGATACTGCGCAGGACCCTCAAGCTCCCAGGCCTCTGGTAGAGGACCCGAGCTTGAAGGATAAACCGCCCGCAGGGGCGTGCTGGGTGTTATATATATGTATATGTATATATATGTGTATATATATATATATATGTATATATATGTGTATATATATATATATATATGTATATATATGTGTATATATATATATATGTGTATACACACTGCATATATATGCAGTGTGTTACTGCACGTAAAATTAAGTACTGCACAGTGGTAGTTGTGTCGTCTGTATATATGGGGATGGGGGATGGAACTGTGTTGTCAGTGCATGTGTGAGTTCAAAACATTGCAAAACATCTCAGGAGGCTGTTTACCGCTTTTGGCATCCCCTCTTATTTTACAACAGTCAAGACATTTGTGAACTGATCAGATCAGCTGCTGGACGTTTAGCAGAGGAATGTTCCATTTTTGTCTGATATAGGGTTCTAGCTGCTCAACAGTCTGGGGTCTTGTTTGGTGAAAGGTCTGGACTGCAGGCCAGTTTAGCACCTGACCTCTTCTACTACAAGCCATGCTGTTAAATGCATCCTGAGAGAGTGCTCATAAAAAGTTGGACGGTCCTGCTCCTTTTCAATGAAGAATGTGGTCTCTGTATTTTCCAATTCAGTTTAAATTTCAGTTCGACTGAGCACAGAACAGTTTTCCACTTTGCACAGAACAATGTTCCTCAAGCTTTTTTGTTGGTTTTTTTAACGACTACTTTGTGTCAGCCTTTTTGAGATCTGTTGGGTTCATTAAATTTAAACTGAAATAGTAAACTTAGTTTGAATAAAATATGGGTTTATGTGATTTGCTGATTCTGTTTTTGTATACATTTTACACAGCATCCCATCTTTTTCAGAGTTGGGTTTGAATGGAAAAAGGGCAGAAATGGAAAAATTATCTTTTTTTTTTTTTTTTTTAAAAAGAGAAATAATTGTAAGCAACCAACAACAATTTAAAACTCATAATTTTTAATATGGGACAGAATTCATAGAAGTTTTTCTCCTGCTATCTTTATGATGGCATCAGCTTAGGGAAAAAAAACCTGCTGCTCTTGGGATGAATTTTTTGCTGGGGGGTTAATCCACTGTGCTGCCCTACTCAGCACTTGGCAAGCAGAATCCAGGATGGCTGGAGTCTTGCAGTGCTCTAGCATGTATCTGCTGTCAGTGTGTAGCTCAGTCTTATTATTTACTGCTACTGTACATACACTTTATTCTGGCTCTGTCACCAGAACCTTCCTAATCCAGTCTCTCAGACATAGCCTATCACCACCCAGTGTGCTTCACCTTTAGCTTCTACACTGCTCGTATAGCTCACATGATCACGGATAATATAGTTGGATATATTTGGAACAACAAGAAGTCAAAAAATCTGGCACACAGATCTGAGGCAAAAAGCTGTCAAACTACAGTCAACTATAGCTAGTATAATTAGGAACTGGTCCAACTCAGGCTGGACATGAACCTCTAAAGACTTCTGTTGCATGTGCAAATATAAAACTGCATTTTGATTAGAGCCTGCAGGGCTTTGTTTCTTGGCACATTCAAACTGGTGTAAGTAACCATGTGTAGTGTACAGTACTGTTTGCTGTTGTATGGTGTGTAGTGTTCGTCAGGCAGACGATCTCAGTAGGTCACATTTGTATTATTATTTTTCTCCTAATTTTTTAGGCAGTTTTTATACGTGTAGGTTATACTTAAACAAAAAGGTAATTAATCTAGCTGAACAGTTGTAGCTTCTGTCAAAAAATAACTTTGAAATAAGATCCAAGATGTTTTGACCCAAAGTGTGTGCGTGCGTGCGTGCGTGCGTCTGTGTGTGTGTGTGTGTGTGTGTGTGTGTGTGTGTGTGTGTGTGTGTGTGTGTGTGTGTGTGTGTGTGTGTGTGTGTGTGTGTGTGTGTGTGTGTGTGTGTGTGTGTGTGTGTACACTTGATATTTTGTCAGGATTAGTGACTAAATCTTTATTTTATATACAGTGTTTGCACACAACAGAATGAAGCTACACCGGTCGGTCAAACCACTGACAGCCTAAATGTAAAACATTGATTATTGCATTTCAATGCAGTGTTCTTCTGGGAAACATTGATTCCTGGCATGTGCTGTCATTATGGTTGGCAATAGCAACCACAGACATTAGTGCCCACCCCCAAACATCTTACTACAGTCCAAAAAAATGCTCTGGAACAGCTAAAGAAACATGACAAACATCCTAAGCTGATAACTCAACCTCCAAACCAAGCTATCCCAATCCAATCAAGCATCTGTGCTGGAACAAGCCTGATCCAAGGAGGCCATACCCCCAACCCTTAGGACAATCTGTTGTCTCAATCTTGGTGCCAGATACCAGAGCACGCTACCAGAGTTCCTGTGTCCGTGGCCCTATGTGCCACAGCTGTTGCGGTGAAACTTGGAGGGCTAACATAACATGGTAGCTGTGGCTGATGTGAGCAAGAATTTAAAAAGCCGATGTGCTGAAGAGAAATACAGGAACCATTAAAAGAAAACAACCCATGAAAACCCTCAGAGTGAACCTACAGTAACCAGAAGGAGAACTCAGGCCAGTAACAGTGATCATCTTTATGTACAAGGCTGTAGCAGCACTGTGAAAGCCTGAGTTATGACAAGGTGAAGTACAGCTTTTCTTTGCGTGTGCCGTGCGACTTATTGAATGCACAATGTGCGACAGCAGAGAAAGGCAAGAGCCTGTGAAGTCCTCCACCTGAATCCTGAGCCCATCCTCTAGGGGAAACCCCTCATAAACATTCATGTTGTTCACATATGCTTTAATATTGCTACGTGCATCGGTGTGGATTATTTCTTATTCACACACAGGGGCATATAGAGGGGAACCGTATCTGGAAGGACGATAATATCATCAGTGTGTGCAATGAATAATATATAAGTGGAACCTCAGCTGGATTAAACAGGTTCCTAATATAATGGGTAATATCTGTCCAGAAGAAGCCTTCTGTCATTCAGAGGAAGTAAAGAAAATGTGGCAAATGTAGCTTTTTAAAAAATGTCGATAGACTGTTAATGCACTAGAGTGCACCAGAAAAAAGATCCTCTCCCACCCCGAAAGACAACTTGCATAATGTTGCGTTTTTAAAATAAAATCTGGTAAGTTGCTGCTGTCAGTCGAGATAAGTGATTTTGACCGCAAAGAATGACGCAGGTCTGACTAGAATATAATTCCAGATCAGGCTGGACTCACGATGAGCTGCAAATAACTGATGTGTGGAGGTGAGGGTCAGAGAACGTGTGTGTGATGCAGGCATAATGCGAGTTGGCCTTTGCTGTTACCCACGTGTATGTGCGCTAGAGCTGTGCTATGCTTTCATGCATATCTATAGTGTGTGCATGCACTTATGTTTGCTTGAGAGAGCACGAGAGAGGAGCGAAAGGGGTGAGTGCGTGTGTTTCTGGGTCATGGTTAGTGAATTCAGAGAGTTTCCATGGCCTGTGAAGCAGTGAGGGAATAATATAGCTCTCAGCAGTGTGTGTGCGTGTGTGTGCGTGTGTGCGTGTGTGCGTGTGTGTGTGTGTGTGTGTGTTCTGCAGAGAACAAAAATTGAGGCTATGGGGAACTGTACCAACTAAGACTGAGCCCTGTACTCTGTGGTGTTTTCCACTGATACATTCACATATTCAAGATTAATCTGGTCTTTATGACTCTTTATTGTGTGCTTGTTTGTGTTTTAGTGTTTAGTGTTTTAGTCTTCCAAAGATTTCTCAATTCATAACACAACTGATGCAATCCTGCAATCTCTCCTCTTGATTGCCAGGCTGTAGAATTTTAATTTTGCCATTATGCACGTCCTAAATAAAATCCAGTGACTGCTGCATTGTTCTTGGTAATGATGGTAAATGCAGTTGAATATCTCTGGTTTGAACTGGATTCTTGGAGCTGAGCATTCATTGCGATGCCCTTCTCGCGGTCTTGGAGGCTCTTCGACAGCTCATCTGGGCCTCCCAGGCCATAAAAGCAGGTCTGGATGAACTGCTCTGCCCTCTGTCTCCTGTCTTTGATGTTGACAAGAAATGTTTTCATCTCTAATACATTAATATCATGTTGGGAAACTACATCCACCTTAATAGAGGGTTTTCTCTATACTGTCCGCTCTGACTAAATGCAGTTTATATTTTCCACTCCAGTTAACCTCCATGTCTGCGGAAAGAAAAATACCCAGGATGCCACTTCACACACAGAGGCTATGTGAACTTGATGCTGGGAAGCTGTAAGGAGAGAACACACCAGAGAAGCACAGAGAATAAAACAAAACTACTGACAAGGCTGTTATGGTCATATGCTTGTAGTTTGTACATACAGTACTGACTGGGTGGGGCTTACTGTATGTGTGTGTGTGTGTGTGTGTGTGTGTGTGTGTGTGTGTGTGTGTGTGTGTGTGTGTGTGTGTGTGTGTATATATGTGAAAGCATTTGACTGAACTCAGTCCCATTAAATGGGAAGAAAAAAGCTAAATCAGTAAAACATGAATGAACAATTCTAATAAATAGGATCTCTGATGGACTGAAGGGAGAGATGCTGCCATGTCCATTCAAACAACGCCCGCATTAGTTTTTGGTTGGACTTCTGATGATATATAAAATATTGTGGTGATTTTGCAGTTTTTACTGTAATTTAATCTTCTTTTAACCTTTCTTGTTGTGCCATTTGTCTCAGGCTATTCCTGTGTAATGTATCCAAAGCTGGCCTAAGAGCGCAGCGTTGCTGTGAATGAAGAAGAAAAGCAGTCTTGAAAAGAGAGCTTGTATTCTATTTTAATGGCATCAAAAGCAATCGGCATATGATTAAGCCCTATCGATGAAGATTAAATTGCTTCCAGGCTTTGTGTGTAGCTGCACTCTCTTCCCACTGCCTTCAGAGCTAATAGTAACTGTGTGTGTGTGTGTGTGTGTGTGTGTGTGTGTGTGTGTGTGTGTGTGTGTGTGTGTGTGTGTGTGTGTGTACACGTGTACGTGTACTTGTAACGGCTAAAATGTACACAACAGTGTTTTATGGTCAGCTGGCCACAGCGGCGTGCAGAGGGTTTCTGCAGAATTTGCACTATGATTTGTGTCTTATTAAGAATGTTGGAATAACTTTGCCCCCCCAAAACATAACATAAAAACATGCATGTTAGTTTAAGTGGTTTTAACTGATTCTGCTAACTATAGTAATAACTGTAATTTAGACACCAATTAGCTGATAAGTTGACGCTGAAGATTTGGAAACTAATCAGTAAAACTCAGTACTTTAGTCCATCCAGTGACTCGCAGAGTGAATATTTCATGTTCACTCTGCAAATCATTTCATTTCTTACTTTGTAAAAGTTCAAAATTATTATAATTGTTACGTTCCTCTAAAAAGGTCCAGAGGATGAGGGAACGTAACAAAAGATATTCAGGTTGAAAAAAATGAGACAGGGAGGCAAAATAGTTAAAGAGTTTTATTGTTTGTTTATTGTTTCTATTTTGAACTAAACTAAAAGAGACGGACACGCTGCTATCACCTTTTAAAGAAGCAAAACAACAAAACCTAGGTGTTGGTCAAAAAACTGAAAAGTAAGCTAAAAAGAGTTAGTCACCAAAACACACTCCTCTCCACAGAGCAGGAGCAATCAACCACCATACGCACACAGCTCACTAGCTGCAACCCAACAAGGCTCTCTGGTAGTAGCGATCACCTTTCTCTGGCCTTAAGTACTCTTAATTGCTGATGGGAGTCAGCTGTTCAAAAAAGGTGGGACCTAAAGCAGGAGAGATGGCAGGACACACCCACAGAAGGTGGCCCTACTAGGGCCATAACAATTATTATTATTTCTTATTTTAATATTTTAGCAAAGAATCATTAATTTCTGTCACGTTTAGGCTGTGTGAAGGCAGGCAAGAAAGGTGGATCCAAGAGCAGGACTCGCGGAGGCACAGGTGAACTCAAAACTCTCAGCTTTATTGAGGAAAAGCAGACTGAACAAAGAACTAACTAGACTGGAATGCAAATAAACTAGCAGGCAGGCAAACAGAACACACAGGGGGGTAAGAGGATGAACAGACGTTAACGACGCGACACTGACACAAAGACACACTGGGCTTAAATACACTGAGGCAGTACTCAAGGGATGAGAGACAGGAGGGGAACACACCTGGGGAAAATCACAACTGACGAGGCAGGGAAAACGTAACCTGAACACACTCACATAAGACAAGGACCTTCAGAATAAAACAGGAAACTAACAGACACAGAGGACCAGACACCATGGACAGACAGGGGGACATACGGGGAGAAGGGAGAGAAGACTAAGCACAGGCAACCTAAACTAAACATGAGGGCAAGATAGCAAGAAATAATAATCATCATCATCGGATAGCTAAAGGAACAGAACATAATTATAATCAAAACAGTATCACCAGAGAATAAGAAATGATCCATAATGCAAAAATAAACTAAAACATAAGAAACTCAAAAAGCTGGGTCGAACCAACCCAGGACCGTGACAGTTTGCCCTTTAGATCTATGGCGATGTAGCTATGATTTGGATTATGTAACCTGATGCTTCCTGAAATGCGCAGATTTTTTTGCACCACACCCGACAGGTGGCATCAGCACTCCTTTGGCATATTTTCACTGCAATTTTCTTCTGTCCAGTATCTGTGATTTATTGCCCATCTTCATTGGCAGTGCATGAAATGTTCTGTTTTTGACAGTTTCCCAAGTCAAAGTTGTCTTTATTAGAAAAAGAATAATAATAGTTTTAGATGAAAGTTCTATTTTTAGCATTTGTTGTAACAGCACAGTAAGCAGTGGACAGGAAGGCTGGGGGAAACGTGCAGTGAATATCCCGGGGCAGACTCAGATCTAGGCCTCTTCTGTAAACTTACTGGGTCATCAGCTCACCTCACTGAGCTGTTTATTGTTTTTTGGGGTTTTTAGACACTCTTCTGGTTTAATTTTTTGCTAATTTCTTAACTCAAATTTTCAGCTGTGCTAGCAGAACTGGCTGATTTGTTAAGACAATCAGTTGAAAATAATAATCAGATCACAGTTGATCATTAACTGGTAATGACATAAGTTCCAAGAAACGTGTGTGTGTGTGTTCTTCTTTTAAAAAATATATTTTTTTGTAGTGCTACCTCCCGAGTGTGAGGTAGTAAAACACTTATCCTTGACACCTAACGAATGCTATAGAATCTTGGCATCTTTCATAATTCATCTTATGGTCCATATACACTTGCAGATATGAAATGGGCTCCAATAGGCTTAGGCTGCTTCCCATGATGCACCGAGTGTGTTTAAACACCACTCTACATTTAATCATTAGTTCTTATTCATCTCTGGCACTCTTCCACAGTGTGCCTTTGTCCTGTCTTCTTCCCATCACAGCAGATGGCTGCCCATCTAAGGCCTGGTTCTGCTGGAGGTTTCTTCCTGTTAAAAGCAGTTTTTCCTTTCCGCTCTTGCCAGGTGCTTGCTCATAGGGGTTGTTTGGTTGTTGGGGTTTTCTCTTTGTTACCTTGTTTAAGGGTCTTTACCTTATAGTATAAAGTTGTTGTTGGGATTTGACACTATACAAATAAAATTGAATTGAAATGAATGAACATGTTTACACAGATAAAAGTTCTAATTTCTTAAACGTGTGAGAATCTACTTTCACTGAGTTTAGACCATTTAAATAAGTTTGGATTATAATGTGAACAGTAAGTAAATATAAGTTCTGGTGGTCACAGAACTTAGCTAACATGGACCTAGATATAAAAACTCATCCGTTTATGTGTGTGTGTGTGTGTGTGTGTGTGTGTGTGTGTGTTTGCATAAATTGTGCAACAGATGTTGTCTGTTTGCAAGAATGGCTGTCTTTGTGCACGTGTGTGTATGCTTGCACAGATATGAGACGTCGTCCATCTCCTTTTTGTCCCTTTCCTCTGTATCAGCTCTATTTCTGCTGTCTCTGAAGCCCAGTGTCAGGAAGATTGTCGACAACGCTCTGTGTGTGTGTGTGTGTGTGTGTGTGTGTGTGTGTGTGTGTGTGTGTGTGTGTGTGTGTGTGTTTGCAGGAGCACAGAGTGAGAGACTTGTTAGTCCAAGTGTGTGTTGACACACTGAAAGCTGTTTAATCTTCAGTTTAACGGGGAACATGCTGACAGCCAGGTCCCGCCACCCCCCCAACACCCCCGTCTTCCACACTTTGGCTTCTCTTGCGCTCTCCCATTCTCTCTCTTCTTCACTGAACGCTCTCACCCTTTAGCCTGCTGTGCACCTTTTACCGTGGCACAGCATGTCTTTCTTTAGCATCTTTGCGTACAGATGATATGCTGTACACGTTTGTGGAGGACATTCATACATGTTGCAGGGTTGTTACACCATCACGATGACAAAAACTGTCAGACAGACACAGTGCCCGAGGACTTTGTGAGGTTTTTTTGCTACAGTTTGATCACATTTGGCTATGACACACACACACACAGACTCAGAAACTGAAAACATGCTCTGATGTAAGAGGTACTAGTTACATATGATTATATAAATACTGAAAAGAAGAATCCACAGGTAAAATACTTTCTTTTCTTTTTTTTTTTTAAAGAAAATGCTTACTTATACAGAATTTACCACTGCCTGATTGAGGTGGTAATGCACCAAGAAGCTGAAGAAAAAGAACGTGATACTAACTAGCAGGTTAGTATCTAAACCACTCGAGCGTCTGTGGCAAAATGAGATTAGATTCTGCTTTACAAAGAGAATAAATATGCAATGTCAAAAACTACAGCAACTGTCAAGAAGATTTGTGTGAAACTCCTTCAAAAAAATGGAAATTGGGTCCAGTGCTTCAAGGCCTCAGTCACCCAGGCCTAGAGGGCAGTTGGCAAACTCCTTGCAATATCCAGTGACTGGGGAAAAATGGGTATTTTCCAATGAGTTGCTGGTGGTTGTTGGCTGTTTATTGTAGATGACATTGGTCATCCAGACAAGAAGAAGGTGTCTTACATTTAAAAGGTTGGACTCTTTTCTTAAGGATTTATCAATTTTTCACTTTATACTATCTCCTGTTGAAGAACAAATGAAGAAAAATATATATATATATATATATATATATGTATGTATATATATGTATATATATATATATATATATATATATATATATATATATATATATCTATATATGTGTATGTATATATATATATATATATATATATATATATATATATATATATATATATATATATATATACAGACGTATATATATATACAGATATATAGACGGCCCCAACTGACAGCGTGCTCAGTGAATACCTCAGGCAGCAGAAACCCAAGAAAGAGGAGGAAGGCGAGGAACCATCATGGAAGGACAGGCCCCTGCACGGTATGTACCACCGGCAGATAGAGGAGGTGGCTGATATACAGAAATCCTACCAGTGGCTGGACAAAGCTGGACTGAAAGACAGCACAGAGGCACTAATCATGGCAGCACAAGAACAAGCTCTGAGTACAAGATCCATAGAGGCTGGGGTCTATCACACCAGGCAAGACCCCAGGTGCAGGCTGTGTAAAGATGCCCCAGAGACAATCCAGCACATAACAGCAGGGTGCAAGATGCTAGCAGGCAAGGCATACATGGAACGCCATAACCAAGTGGCCGGCATAGTGTACAGGAACATCTGTGCCGAGTATAACCTGGAAGTCCCGAGGTCAAAATGGGAGATGCCCCCAAGGGTGATGGAGAATGACCGAGCTAAGATCCTGTGGGACTTCCAGATGCAGACGGACAAAATGGTGGTGGCTAACCAACCGGACATAGTGGTGGTAGACAAACAGAAGAAGACGGCTGTAGTGATCGATGTAGCGGTTCGAATGACAGCAATATCAGGAAGAAGGAACACGAGAAGCTGGAGAAATACCAAGGGCTCAGAGAAGAGCTCGAGAGGATGTGGAGGGTGAAGGTAACGGTGGTCCCCGTGGTAATCGGAGCACTAGGTGCGGTGACTCCCAAGCTAGGCGAGTGGCTCCAGCAGATCCCGGGAACAACATCGGAGATCTCTGTCCAGAAGAGCGCAGTCCTGGGAACAGCTAAGATACTGCGCAGGACCCTCAAGCTCCCAGGCCTCTGGTAGAGGACCCGAGCTTGAAGGATAAACCGCCCGCAGGGGCGAGATGGGTGTTTTTTTTATATATATATATATATATACATGTATGTGTGTGTGTGTGTATGTATGTGTGTGTGTATGTATGTATACATATTCTAACTGTGTTCTTTATTCTGGAGAATAAAGCGTAATTTCAAAATATGAAAAATATCACTTCTTGATTACAGAGTAGAATGTGGGTGATTTATTTTGTTTCCTTAAACCTCTCACATTACCTTCTAATATTTCCTTCCCATTCCTCATATTTATTTACCAAAAATATCTGAGCTACTGAGACTTTCCTTATTGGTACATGCTAATGGGCTCTAATTAACTTTAGCAGAAAGTGAGTTCAAAGATGTGTATGGTGGAGACGGGTCAAATGTACATGGTATATCTGCATATTTTTCAGCCAGTCATCTCTAACTAATTAAATTCTGCTGATCGGTTGCTTGCAGTTTGAGCGAGGTCTGGTTAATTGTCTGAACAATCAGCGACCTGGCACACGGGCTATCGGAGACATTTCCAGCATATTTTAAGCTGGGTGGACTATTTTACATGCTGTGGATAAAAGTATATTAATGCTTCTGTGAAGGGAACTTAACTTTGCTGCAGAGGAATTAAACTTCATTGCATACTTTACTCTGGGTTTTCTTTATGAGCTATTACCAGAATGGTGTTGCTATGGTTTTTGAACAGGGTCATATATTTTAATAGCTGTAATTTTGCTACCATAGCTATCAAACCTGCAGTCCGGAGCTTTTCTGTCTCTCTTCTGGCAGTGAGCGTAATTAGGCAGTTCAGCACTTTTGATGTGTGCTTATCAAGGGAAAAGCAACACCAATGAAGGTCCAGGCTTTCCTTGTCATTGTTTGCTTTCTTAGTTTGTAATAAGGAAATTCTTCTCGGCCACTTATACTGTAGTCTACTCTGTCTCCATAGATAATGTAAAAGATGGACTTCAAAAACCCACATGTTGAAGGTTCAATCATCGCCGTCTTGGTTGCAAAAACATTATGTTACAAGAAGGGTGGGTCTTGTGATTGACAAGTCATTAGCCAATGACTGTGAAGTTTCATACCACACATAATACTCCATTTTGAAAATAGGAAGACCAAGATTTACAAAATAGATGCAGTATTTTTTCCAGTATTAACCAAAATGAGTGACTGAGCCCATAAACTCAGCCTGAGGTCAAGACAGAGAGGCATTTTTCCAAAGATTTCTATAGAAGTGATTTTGCAGCCACAGCCGTCATAATCTGGTGGCCTTCAGATAGAATGTGGGTTTAACCCACTTCCACATTGGCTTCATTTTTTTGTTTTGTTTTTCACTATTCCCTCTTAAGCTCTAGTAATTGGTTTGTTATTGTTACAATATTTAATGTAACTGAGATTGACTGATAGACTTAATGTTTTCGACGTCTTTGACTTGAATGTAACACGTTAATTTATCTGCTTTCAAAAACTTCATATGAACAACATAGGTTCTAGAGTTTTATCTGAATAGGTAGCCAATGATTTTGTGCCTGTACTCAAAAAACTGTTAATGCCCAAAATGCTTACTTTAAGTAATTTGATTACATGTTAAGTTTCTATGTAATTTTGCTACAGAAGTACATTTTAAAATGTTAAATTTAATAGAATCTGGTCAAATGAAATTTACTTGATTGGTATACAGTCAGATTATACCAGGCATGTTGTCCTTAACCATTAATCTTTTGAATAAATACATCTTTGTTTAGGAGTTTATCAAATGGCTTCAAAATCAAACACAAATGGACCCACAGTGCTTGGTAGGGATTTCATAACATTTTTGCATGACATCCTTGGCGACTGTGTTGATATCGCCTTTCAGTCAGGGTCAGTAGCATTAAAACGTACACATTAAAACCTTTTTCCTTCTTTTCCTCACCTTTTTAACCCTGAAGGCATCATAGATTAGGTAAAGTTATGATATGCAGTAGAGTCTAACATGGGTATAATTATCAATATGTTTCCCAGTTAGATTGCACATTACTCTTAAGAATATTTGCTGAAACATGTTGATTTTATAATTGATGCCATCTTCTTTACTACTTGAATCAAGCACACTAAAGTGTGGATTTCTCCCCTGGTGTGCCATAACACAGGTGTTCAGACAGATGTTTGGCAGCGCCTTCACTGCACGTCACTCCAATGTGACTCTCATGCTGTACCTTACCTCGGCAGCTCACTCCCGTAGCATTACATTAATGATAACAAAGCTCCTCTTACTGTCATGGTGTCAGCCATGTTGGATCTACCTTTCTAGACAGTAGTAGCTCAGCTGTAAAGACAAACGTGAGGTCACATGATGTTGAGGCAGGGTATGACCTAAATAATTGTCTACATTTGGATGAGATGGTGTCTCACATGTGAAATACAAACTTTTAAAAAAGGGTTTCTGTCTCAGCAGTTGCATATTCCATTTATGTACCTGCTGATTGATATTCACTGTCAGCATCCAGTGCAAATGCAGGAATACAGTAAATGCTTTGCTCATTGTTCATGGAGGAGAACTCCTGCAATGTTATAGCTTTATTTTATTTTGCATTCAACAGTGTAACATTTTCTTGTCCACTGAGCAGTAGGTCAAACGCTTTCTGGCCCTGTGTATGTTTTTGCCAAACTGCTGAAAAGAGAAAAACTATTAATAGAAAAATAATAAATACATTTGTTTATGAGGCTGCACTTCAGCCAATTTTCCTATATTGGCATGTATATACAGCACCGTTTCAACCTTTAAACCTGAAATGTTCTTAAAGACTAAATCTTCAAAAATGCCACCAATGGCAGCAAAGCTTCAGCCTTCTCTTTGGGAGTCAGTCATGTGACTAAAAAACAACCAGAATTGTATGATTTAAATAAAAAAAAATACATAAAATAAACTGCAACTTTGAGGTAATACTCATAAAACCTTTTTCATGTTTCAAAAAGCTCTGTTAGTAATCATTAGTCATTATATATAAACTCAGTCCTCATTGTTTTTTCTCATGACCTTGTTATCGTTTGTTGTTTTTGCTCATCAGGAAAGCCTCTTGAACACTATCTTGACCTTCCAAACTCACTCAAATTTTCTCCTCAGACTGAATTAATTCTTCTGTGTTTGCAGCTGAAAGGTGGCTGATGTATCTTTTAATTGACAGGAGGAATTCTGGGATATGTTGAGCATTTTAAATGAAAAATTAACTACATGCATTGACTTCTCTGCCCAGCCATTTTAAATTAAATGGTGATAACATAATCACCTGCTACTTTTAGACAAGCGTTGGCCCGATTTCAGGTTGAATATTCAGGGGCATGTATTTCAGACAGTCTTGCAGATAACATGGAAGAAACCATAGTGTGTTAATGTAAATATAGGCAGTCATGCATACATACATTTAGTGTCACAGACTAGAATTTTAAAGAGTCTTTTGTTAAAATATTGACTCTTTCTGTTTGTCTGAATTTATATGACCCATTTTTATACAGCTTGATTGGGGTTGTCAAAGCCCAACTCATTCTCTGTACTTTCTATCCTGCCTGTAGGCGCTAATTAAACTTCAGCACTGATTGGAAGCTGGTATCTCAGCATGTTATCCACTTGTCGTCACACAGATAGAAGGTTGAAGAAACACACTAAAAATATGATTCTTGGCTGATGAGAATTAGAATAATGTATAGGTGGTGAGAAGGGCTGGTTGGGTTGGGTCTGAAGACTGGTTTCATAATGGTTTATCAATGGACTGTCACATTACTGATGTCTTTGAAACTAGGATTAGTTGATTGTTTCAGCTAATCGCAGTCAAATAATTGTGACATTGTGTTCTGCAAAACCTCTTAGGAAGGCGGTTTCGGTGAGTGGTTTGGACATTAATCCGTCTAATTGTCATTGAATGCAAACTATTAGTCACCTTTATGCTTATGTACTCTTCTTTTTTTAAATTAATAAAGTCCTGCTTATGTAGTAGACTCATCCAGTTGGTGTTGCTTTCTAAAAAAGCAACCTTGGTTGGTAATATGAAATATGGTAAAATGAACCTACTTCATTTACAGTGATACAGGGAGAAACAGTTGTGTCTGCTACCATTATGATGTTGAGACGAGCCAAATGGTTTCAGATGGGATGATACCTTGAAGCAGTGTTTCCCAACCACTGTGGCGCAGCACATAAGTGTGCCATGAGAAATGATCAGGTGTGCCATGGAAGATTATCTGGTTTCACCTGATTGGTACTCTAAGCCAGTGTTTCCCAACCATATTTACCATTAGGTAGTTGTACTGCCCTCTATTGAAAGAGAATGTAATTGTTCTGCCCGTTACTCACGCCGATCGCTTAGAGTACTAATCAGGTGGAACCAGATAATCTTCCACGGCACACCTGATCATTTCTCATGGCACACCTATGACCCGCAGCACAGTGGTTGGGAAAAACTGCTCTAAGCGATGAGCGTGAGTAACAGGCAGAACAGTTACATTCACTTCCACGAGAGGGCAGTACAACTTCTTGCTCCAATTAAATGGGTTGCCAATAAACCAGAAGAAGAAGAAATTACATAATAGTTATTCTGTGAGCGAGACAACGCAGCACGTAATAGTAAAAGATAAAAATTTTAAAAGAAAAAGTAGTCAATCTGATCTGAGTCCCGGAGAAAATTCCGACCCATGTTAAGGCCCTAGCATGAGTAGTGGTCAGAAGAAAGCAAAGAAGGCATACTGGGGACAAACCGAGCCAATCCCACTGCGCTTGGTGCATGGGGAAAAATGATCAACATGCTTTTTGTGACATTTTTGTTTGGCGGTGTGCCGTGTGATTTTTTTTTTATGTGAAATATGT
Organism: Oreochromis aureus; assembly: GCF_013358895.1. Lineage (NCBI taxonomy): Eukaryota > Metazoa > Chordata > Actinopteri > Cichliformes > Cichlidae > Oreochromis > Oreochromis aureus. The sequence continues at coordinate 6,363,761 of NC_052954.1, read as the reverse complement.
GCCGTATCGCCAAAAGGCTTAAAGAATAACATTTAGGTTAATTTCAGAATTTTTGTTTACAGATTATTAAAAGCTCATCTGTTTGCTTTAGACGTGTCTATTTTCTGTGCCTTTTTCCTACATGTAACTGTGCTGTGTTTTATATTTGCCTAACAATACGTTTGTAGCTTTCCACACATGGAAATAACTTAACAACACTTTAAAACCTGTATTTATTTTAAAACATACAATCAGAACGTTTGGTTGGAGAGTCTGTAAAGCTTTGCTTGAAACTTGCAGGCTTAAATCTTATTTGAAATTGGATTTATAAAGTAAAGTTTCTATCACTCTTACTGTGATGCCGTTGTTTAACATTAAAACAAATTATGATTTATTCAAAAGCATGAAGTCTCACTATTTCAACTGTAAACCAGAGCCACATCAGTGTCATTAATCCTTGGTACACATCCAGCAAAGATAAAAGCACTGCAAAGACTCTTTTGTTAATTTGATTTTTTTTTAAGTAACCACAGCTGTTAAGTAACTCATTTAGGCCACAGTGCTGATTTTATGTTACAAACAAGACACAATACAGGGCTCAACTCACCCACTCTGACACCAAGAGGTCCTTACACGTTTCCTGAACAGTTTTGTTCATAAATAACCGGACGGCAGAGGAGGCAGTGTTATGGGCATGCGTGGCTGCTAATCAGCTGTTCTGTTGGCAGTAGCCCCCATGTATGAGACGATCTGGTTTGCTTCTGATCATGAGCCATTTGTTCCCATCAACCTGGTAGAAGTTATTCTGGGTTTCATCTGGCAAAAGATTTTTTTTCCCCAGAACTGGGCAGGTTCTTCAAGATGATTCTCTGGCCTCGTTGTTCTTGAGCATTACCAGTATTTTCGATCTTGCTGTAAACTTTCTATATTTCAAATCATGAAGGCTTCTATTGAATATTGCAAAAGCAACCCAAGAGCTTGTCAGGGCAAAGAAAAGGAACGTGTTCAATGGCGTAGTCAGTGACCTGATCCCAACCCACTAGAACATGCTTTTCAGTTACTGAAGATAAAACTGAAAACAAAGTAACACACAAACAAACAGCAACTCAAAGCGGCTGCAGTAAAGGCCTGGCAGAGCATCTCAAAGGAGGAAACGCAACATTTGGTTCTGAACTTCAGACGGTCTTTGACTGAAAAGGATTTTCTGGAAAACAATGCTTACATTTAACGTTATCTTAGTTTGTCCAATTAGTTGGACATCTGAAAATCAAGGACTATGTATAAAAATGGCTGTAAAAAAACTTCCTACACAGTTAATGCAGTAGTTTTGTTAAACAACTTTAATTGAAGCTGAAAGTCGACACTTCAGTCACATCTTGATTGTTTGATGTAAAATCCACTGTGGTGGTGTTCAGAGGCAACATTACGGATCTAACTGGATGTGCAAGATGAGAGTGAGGCTGGTCTTTGCTGTCTTTTGGTGTTGTGTTAAGCCTTAAATGCCAAAGGACACCTTGTGCGTCTCTGAGACAGCCAGCATCTTTGACAAAAACAATATTTGATGCCCTTGCAGGGAGGACAAGCTCTGTCAGGCACTAAAGAGAAAGGACGTAGTGTGTGCCACTTGCACAGTCTCCTAAAACACAAAGTGGTTTTTAAGCAAGGAGTGACTCCATTACCTCCTCAGTTGTTTTCACACACTCCTCCCCTCCATTCATCTCCATCTCTCCTTCATTTGTCCCCCTTTGTCTTTCCTCTCTCTCTCTCTCTCTCTCTCTCGTGCTCCTTCTGCCTTTTGCTCTCTACAAACACTAAATCACTGTCGTCCCGTTGGACTGCTGGCGTATGTTGTCTCTTTCTTTCAGCCCATGAATAAATTATCAAGGAGAACAAGGGGCTGCTTTCCTTCATGGAAAACACTGGCGCTTGCCTTTGTGTGTGTGTGTGTGTGTGTGTGTGTGTGTGTGTGTGTGTGTGTGTGTGTGTGTGTGTGTGTTTGTGTGTGTGTGTGTATGTGTTGATGTATATGTGTGTATCTTTGTTCATTCAGTGGAGGGATTTGGGGAGTGTGTTATCGCTAGGTGCTCAGTACATCTGGACTGAGTTGGACTCTCAAAGGTTCCTGAGATTGAATGTGACACACACACACACACACACACACACACACACACACACACACACACACACACACACACACAGAGTCAGCAGCAATTGCAGCAGCTAAAGCATATCTGTGGTCGATTGGAGTTAGTTTGAGCGGATGGTGTGAAGGGCAGCCAAAGGAGCAGCCTTCTGTGACTAATAACATGACGCACACACTTTCTCTCTCTCTTTCTCACACACACATGCACACACACACGCACACACACACGCACGCACGCACACACACACACACACACACACACACACAAACCGTGCACCACACACATAGAACGCATTCTCTCTGAAGTCAAAGGATCGATAGCGTAGCCGCAAGGAGGCTAATCAATAGGCCGGATTTGCGCTGCTGGAGGAAGAGAATCAAGCCTGTTTTCCCAAGAAAACTCACGCACATGGGACAGATGCAATCATAAGTGCACATCCTCCCTCCCCCATGATAAATGCATAGATGCACCAATACACAAACAAGCTTCTCCTCCAATTCCTCACATGTACGGCCACACACGCTAACGCATTTTCCCTGTTGTGGTGCCGCACAGCTTATGCACCACTGAGACAGTTGTAGCGCAGTCTACCTGTAAACAGAGAGAGCCATGTCCGCTGAGCTGGTTGACATTTACAGAGCCTACGGCTTTGTCAGATATATCATACACCAGATTTATTTTCAGCCACAGATTTGTGTAAATGCCTTGTGGACATGTGCGACGGAGATGGCACATAACCTCTTCATTTTGACAGAAAAAAGGAAAAAAAATTTGAGGAACAAGTGACTGAGAAGTTTGCATGTGGCTGTCTTTAAATATGAATAGTATCATCTTTCTTATTATTAGCAGCACAATAACCAAATTCAGTTGTTTTTTTTTTAAGTTAAATATGTTGAATTAAGAGTTGTTCCTCTAATAGTATTAGGAAAATAGTAAAAATAAAATAGTATTTTCTATTATGCTGTTTATATTGCTCAATCAGAAAGTTTATTCTTTGAGGTTGGAGTCAGTTTTGGATGAGGTACAGGCGGATGAGGTTTGGATGAGGTGATTACATATGAAGCAATGTGAAGCCTCTTACTATCTGCTGCTGGCAGAATATAATCTAACATTTAGAAAGCTAGATCTTTCTAAATGGTCTGAAGCAGTGTCCTAATTGCTCTCTATATGTGGTACAGACATATAGGTGAAAATGTTGTAAGTTACCTTCTATACTTTATTCTCTATGAATAGCTCTACCTGTAAATGTTCAGTTTTATTCATGTGCAGGAAGTATGACTTTTCCTGGATGATTGAAGTTGAACCACGGTTTTGCATTATTCAGGTAGTTGAAAACGCTTCTGAATATTAAGGCGAATGTTTCTGCAAGTGTGCATCAGGAGGAAAATATGCACACACTTACAGAAGGCAGACATATTTTAAGGAATAGTGTACACAGATACATCAGGACTGTTTTTCAGGGGATCTGAGGATGTGCTCGGTAGCCTCAGACTTTATTGTACAAAGAACACTTTACTGATATTTATGGAAACATGTTGGATGGTATTTAAGTGTTTCATCAGTGGAGATATGCAATAGATTCAACAGACACCTACAGCAAGCTTTTGAAAACTCGTAGTGGGGTAACAATTCTAATTATTTTCATTCAGTATAATCTCAATAATTTAGCACATTTTTATAGGGTGTTTTTTTTTTTTTTAATTTGGAATATAATTCCAGTGAAAACAAATAAAATAAATCATAAATTAATTGATAAGTAATGCTAAGTAACGGACTAATAAAACTCTAGTATAAACACTGTGGAGGAGTCCAGTTCAGTGATTCGAGTCAGTGAGTCTGTAGGTGGTTGAGATGTTAAAATAAAATAAAATAAAATAATCACCAAACTTGTTATAAAGGTGGACACTGCTGTTTGTAGATCTGGTGCTGATGTTTGGACTCTTCACTCTTCCTAAGTAATCGCAAAACATAGAGCCTCTGGGTTTATGCCACATTCACATGTCAAGGAAGACATTTCATCACTCATCAGTATTTCAACAGCCTCATTCATGCAGATGCACACAATGACAGTGTTGTTTATAATGAATCCACAAATCTGACAGTCAGAGACAAAGACCTTTTAAAACATCAGATTTATCGCGAAGAAATGTATTCTCTAACATGCATTTAGTAGCAAATGGAGACAGTGTTTTTTTTTACTTAGTTTTTAGTGTAAATTTGTCAACCTGCTTCATTAAACAGACCAGGATTGTGTTTGTGTACTTATTGATGAAGTCACCAAGGATAGCGTTCAAAAAACAGTACGGTAAAATATGTATTGAACGTGTCACCAAAGTAAACATATTTCTAAAGATGCCAATGACATGAAATTTTCACCAGATGTCAATATCAGCTCATCCATTCCACACATGCAAAACAATCAAACCATAGATGTCCATAAATTAGTTAATAATGAGAAATGACAAAGTATTGAACACATGAAGAACGGGAGGCGCAAAAACACATGGAAAGTGGTGACACCAGCTGAACTCTATCAGTAATTGGAAAGCAGTCCTGCCACTTAGTGCACATTAATATCAGCTGGTTCAGTCCCAACAGATGGTCTATAAAGAAAGATGTCTCATTACCAACGTGTCACACAAGAAACATCTCATGATGGGTGAAACCAGTGAGCTCTCTTAAGAACATTACAAACTTATTGTTGCAAAAAATACTGATGGCATTGGTTACAGAACCATTTCTAAACCACTGAAGGTTCCGGCGAGTATTGTTGGGGAAGTGGAAACAGAAACCAGACTCAGGAGTGAAAAGAATTATTAGAAGAGTTCCAAGAGCCAAGGACCTCTTGTTGAGAGCTACAGAAAGACCTGGAATCAGCAAGTACAGTTGTTTCAAAGAAAATAATAACCATCTGCCACAGCCTGTTGGGGTGAGGGGAGGAAGACGGGACAAAAGGCATGACATGTGACTAGTTTCTCCATACAGGAGGCGTCTTGACGCTCCCCTCACCAACAAAGGCTTTTGTACAGTAAAACAAATTTCATTAAGAGTGTTCAATACTTTTTCCCTGTGTCATTTCTTATTATGACACATAATAACCATAACATCTATGGTTTGATGTCTTTGCATGTGTCGATTGGATGGGTTGCTACCAACATCTGGTGAAATTTGCATGTCAATAGCATCTTTAGAAATATATTTACTTATGAAATCGGTGATGTGTTCAATACTTATTTTACCTTCTGTAAATCCAATTATCAGTATTATTTACTACAAATGAGGTAAGTGTGGCCTTCCTCTTTCACTGTTGGAGTCGGATATGAGAGGGCATTTATGAAGAGCCAGGAGAACGACTGAAAAACCCTCACAGACAGACAAATACTCTCACTCATCCTTGATGTCTGTGGTTAAAAACACTGGACAAAAATGGGGCCAGTAAATGTCTGGAGCAGTGTTCCACTTGAACGGCAGCATGTTAATCCAAATCCTGCCTCTCCGTGCTTCCACAAATCTGTGTGAGAGTTTGTGTTTGTGTGTGCACGCAAGAAATCCAACCCATCAAGTTTGCGCTTAAAAAAGACAGCTGCGCACTGGGAGTGTGTGCCCAGCTGTTGAGTGTGTGTGTGTGTGTGTGTGTGTGTGTTCCCTAAATCTAACAGAATCTAACTTGATGCTGGCTGTCACTTTCTCAAAACCACAGCCTAACAAGATTCTCGATGCTCTGGAAGCTCTCCTGTTTAGTGACAAATCACATTCACTTCTCCAAATATCTGAAGATACCTTGTTTAAATTGGACTTTCTGTGTGTGTGTGTGTGTGTGTGTCTGTGTTTGTTGCCAGGGTTGTGATTTGATTAGGTATTCTTTCCCTGAACAGCGCCGTCATGCATCAACCGTCAGACCACACCGTGACCTTCCTCAAGCGCTCCAGTGTGTGTTGTTTTGTTTGTGTCTCTGTGGATGCATATATTTTGAGTGTGTGTGCGCCCTGGGCTTGGTTTTTGAGTTTTGTGTGCTTGCACATCAGCATGCATTACTTGAATTTGTTTGTTTTTGCCTTTATCTATAAGAGTGTGTGTTTGTGTGTTTAATCACGTACGTGTGTGTGTGTGTGTGTGTGTGTGTGTGTGTGTGTGTGTGTGTGTGTGTGTGTGTGTGTGTGTGTGTGTGTGTGTGTGTGTGTGTGTGTGTGTGTGTGTGTGTGTTAAAATGCAATGGTATCTCCATGACTGTCAGATAAATGTAACTGGGTGGAAGAGGTGCGTGTGTGGCAGCTTAAGATCTTCACTCTGTGACAAAACCTTTTAGTGTGTGTGTGAGAGAGAGTGTGAGTGTGCGCCTTCATGCGTGTGTGTGCATGCCACCAGCTGAGTGACAGATCGTGTTGAATGGTGCGGAACTGCAGCAGCCGAGCACACTTCACAGCCACTGACTTACTGCGGTGCCACTCAGACACAGTCTCTCTCTCTCTCTCACTCACACACACACACACACACACACACACACACACACACACACACACACACACACACACACACACACACACACACACACACACACACACACACAGACTTTGTTATGTGTCTCCGGGTAGAGATAGCAGACTGCTGACTTTATGATATGGATGCCTCCGTCTGTGTTGATAATGCATTTTCAACACACTTCTCCTCACTCCACTTCTAAGTACATAATTCACGCACACATCTGGCCCTCCTCCTCCACCTCACTACATCTCCTCTTCCTCCTCGCATCATCCCCAACTGTCCATCCTTTGTTTCTTCCATTACTTTTCTCGTCATCAGTCTTCATGTCATCTTTCTCCTCCATCCCCATCCTTCCTTTGTCATCCTCTCTTCCTATCATTTATCTTCCCTTCATATCGTTTTTTTCCCTCCAACTTCTCATCCTCTTCATCTTTTCCCACCCTTCACATCCAGTACTCACCTTTCTCCTGCTAATTGGCCCTTGCTCCACTCTGCCTGCATGCCTCTCTTTTTTCCCCCTGCTCCGCTCTAACCCAATTGACCTCTCTATCCTCCCTTTCTTTCCTCCTCTCTTTAACGCAGCTGTCTGTCTTTGGCGTCACTTGTTCATCCCGTCATGGCAGCTTTATTATTCTCTTTCATAGCGTTAATAAGGCAGCTGTCAGCCACAAGAAGACAATCCACTCTCTGCAGCATAACTACAGCTACTGATGTTCTCTGCTGCTCCTGATGGTGACATGGCAGTTTCCACCAGTAATACATTAAAAGCCACTATTCAAATTAGTACTTTTCAATATTATGATGCAGTACAATACTACTCTGCTATCTTGGGTTTTCTTTTTCATCCCCTTGAATCGTTCATTTGCACATAGAAAGTCGTTCTTGACCTTGCTGCTGGTGACTTCATACCAAGCACTATAGAATAATAATTGGGTTAAATTTGTAAATAAAATTATTTCAAAATTCGGGGCCTGCATCCTGTGTAGTAGCAGCTTTGCTATCACTGCTTCTTGCCGGCTACGCTGCATACTGCCGTGTCGTACGCCTCCCTCTGTCGTCCTCATGTTTATTCTTCCTCGTTCTGTTATTCGTCCTCTATTTCTCATCCCTCTTGGATTTGTCTTCTGTATATCTCCTTCGCTTCCGCTCCTGCTTTTCCCACCAACCGATTTCCCGCCTTCATCTCGTCCCACTCGTCTCCTTCCACACTATTTGCTTTTCCTCTCGCTCTCTTTAGTGCTGTTTTGTTCTTTGTTTGCTCCATCACCTCGCTCTGCCTCTTCTTTTAGGATAAGACATTTGTTTCATCTGCTTCTCCTGCATGTGAAAGAGGACAGTAGACTATTTGCTGTAAAGTGGCTGAATGTGCTCTCAGCGGGTCATCGGCCTGTTTGGAGTCTCAAATGCATGTTTATATACGATGAGTTTATTTGGAAGTTACAGCAACTGAATTAGTTTTTTTACCCTTAAGCCTGAAATGTTGGTTCACTTTGTGAACATGAAAACTCGAGAAAGATGTCACCTAGGGTTTCAAATTGATACCACATCTGCATCTGTTAAAAATCTCAGACATGTTTGAATATCAGTTACTTTGACCTCAAGGTCAAGGTCAGAGGCCTAGTTTTGAACATGATAAGTCGAGAAGATGATGTGTAGTGTGACAAATATGCAAAAGAAATCAGGCAAATACTTTTTCGTGGCACTGTATGTAAAGAATAGTTTGTGTTAGATATTTAGGACCACAATCCACAGGCAGATATGGGGACGCACTGTTTCAAGGAGTGGCTGTAGCTCAGGAGAGTAGCAGGTCATCTACCAACCTGAAGGTCGTCGGTTTGATCTCTGGCTAGGAGCAGCCAGAGATCAAACCGACGACCTATCATGTTAAAGTGTCCTCGGGCAAGATATTAGCCCCAAGTTGCTCTCGGATGTGTTCATCTGAGTATGAATGTTTGATAGAAAACACTTTGATGTAGGAAAAGAAAGTGCTTGTATGAATGGGGGCTCAAGTAGAGTAAACGAGAGCTGCACAAGGACGAGTCCACTCATTTTTTTCAGTGAAATAAATAAAATAAAGGAAGAAATGACTTTTTGCTCCCAAAAAAGCCACTGACAGCAAACATAAGCTCACCCTTGCACTTACATGCACACTAGTAAACATTTACAGCTGACCTGTGTTTGTCCTCTTACACAGATGGGTTCAGTAGGTTTAAAATGCTGCTTGGAGCCAAACACCCTCCGCATGAGTAGTAGAGTTTTGAGCTGTGCTCCTCGAGCAGTTAAACCAGTGTAGGCAAAGGGTGTGTTTTGCATATTTAATTGTCTGCACTTATTTCGCAATATTTATTTCATCTGTTCCAAAATATGTAGTAGTTCTGTCAGACATTTTCAGTGCTTATGAAACTTGATTTAACTTTCTGTTTAAGGCATTGTGCAGTGGGATAATAATCACAATAGCATTTTTAATTTCAAACTAAACTATATCTTGTGCCCTTTTATTATAATTGCAAACACCACATTATTCGCACATTATTGCATTGTTATTCAGTGGCCCTGACAGCAGCGCTCTTTTTTTCCTGTCTTGCACGTTGTTTGACCTGTTGTGCTGAAGATGGTAGACATCCATAAATACTAAAGGTCATGCCTCTGTGTGCATGTTCAATCTGCTGTTTTCCCTTTGAGATGTCAGCCTGTGCTGTCCACTTAATATAAGCTCAGCGTAGAAGCGGAAATGCCAGGTATGCTTTCCAACTCCTGCTTATCACCTCATCAAGCACTTTCTATAACAGCATTATTTCACGCTTTGATGTAATTTGAATGCGGCATGTACCGGGAGAATGTTAACTCCAGTTTCATGCAACGAGTGAATGAATATTCATACACAGTCTCTGGCAGCTCATTCCCATCATGTCCAGGTCTTTGCCTTTTTGTCTTCTTTCATGCTTGTTGTCATGTGGTGTTTATATAAAATATATATTATAAAAATATTATAAAATATAATATATCTATATTTTATAATATTTTAAATTATATACATATGTGCTATATTTTATTAATTAAGATATTACATTTATATGTTACAGTGAATTAGTGAAAAAAGTCTTAAGCCTAAGTCTTCATTTCTTTATATTTTGTTAGATATAGTTCAGGAATGATTCTCTTCTTTGGATGTTTCTGCCTTTTGTTCTGTTCTCGTCAAAATGATCCTATACTGCTTCAATAATGTTGACGTCAGGCTCTGAGGAGGTGAAAGCATTACTGAAATCGTATATGCGACTGTATATGTAGCTATGTTTTTATTGCATTAGCAGTGTGTTTGTGCTCCGAGTGATGCTGGAAAAATCAATCTTTTGCCAATCAGGTGCTCTCCAGATCGTACTGCACAGTAGCTCAAACTCTGGTGGCATTTTTCTGCATTCATAAATACATTAGTTTTGAGAAGGTTCCCAGACCATGGACTGAAAATGTCGCCTCAAACCATGACAGAGCCTCCAGCATGCTTTTACACACTGGTGTGTAGACCTCTCTCCTGACCACCTTCATACGTATTTAAAGATTTGTGTGAAAAATTTTACATTTTGGATTTATTCATACCTGTTACCACTGAGCTTCAGTCCAGTTCTTGTGTAATTTGGCCTTTTTTGTAGCTTTAACTAAAGAAATAGGAAAAAACTGTGTTTTTGGCAACAGCTGCTAAAATTCCTCTCAAATGGACTGAACTGAAAGTTTGAAAAAACCTTTTTTGGTCTTTAATAAATGTCCAAAACCACTTGAAAAAATGACTACAAATTCTGGTTGTTTGGATACATAATACAGTCCTGATCAAAGTTTAAGACCATTTAAAAAATAACAAAAAATCATATTTTGCATGATTGGATCTTAACAAGGTTCTAAGTAGAGCTTCATCATGCAACAAGAAGAAATGGGAGCGAAGCAAAACATTTTTCTGAGCATGCAATTTATTGAAAACAACGCTTAAACTGAAACAAGTGATCAAATGTTTAAGACCACACGCCTTTGAAAGGGCAAATCTGTGCAAAAATGTGGATTCATTGTCATTTTCTGTCAGGTGGTCACTGTCATGACGTTCTGATGGCAAAGGCAAAAAAACATTTCCTTTTTGAATGTGGTCGGGTTGTTGAACTGCATAAGCAGGGTCTCTCGCAGCGTGACATCACTGCTGAGGTGTGACGCAGTAAGACAGGCATTTGGAATTTCTTAAGTGATCCTGAGGGTTATGGAACAAAAAAGTCAAGTGGAAGACCCAAAAAATTTCACCAGCACGGAGCCGGAGGATCCAATTGGCTGTCCATCAAGACACTGGACGAACCTCGCATCTGAGACTGAATGGTTTCCATGAGCCACAGTGGGGGAGGTGCCATAATAGTCTGGCGTGCTTTTTCCTTCAGTGGAACGATGAAGCTTCGTCAAACGGCCGCTGGCTATGTCCAGATGTTGCAGGGAGCAACCCTCATAACTGAGGGCCCTCGTCTGTGTGGTAACAACTGGGTTTTTCAACAGGACAACGCTGCAGTACACAATGCCCGCATGACAGGGGACTTCTTCCAGGAGAATAACATTACTCTTTTGTTGTGTGTCAGAGACAGTTGCTATAATTTCAGTGAAACTAAACTACAAGTGGCTTCATTTTGGCTGTTTAACATCGCTCAGCTTGATCGAAAGTTGCAAGTAAGCTGCTAAACTGGACCTTGTGTTGACATGTTGTGCCTGTGTTTTTTTATTCAGCAACTTCTTGTTAAAGGGAGGTAGATTAGACTCAGCAGGCAGTGCTTCACTGTCACTTGGCTTGTCTGTTGAGTACATCAGGGAGGAACTTACAGCAGGCTGCGCCCCAGCGCAGACGTTCCGTGTGACAGCCGTCAGATGGTGGCTTTGACTGGTTTGTATTTGACAGGTGATCTGATTTGACAGCAGCCATAAGAGAGTTTAGTTTGGTTGGTGCATTTCATTCAAACTGCCATCGCCATCAAGTAAAGACTCTATTCACCTGTTTGGGGGGTTGGTTATCGATTGGCGTCATTCTCTCTTCAAACGCAGCTGACCCTGACAGCCAGTCACAGTCTGTCGCTGGCCGTCTGTCAACTGCATCACTTTGTGTCACCTCAGATAACTAATTTCAAGGGATGCTTGTTCCTCCATAACCAGATTGTGGGCAGGAAGGCTCTGCATGACTGTCAAGCGTTAGTCCACAAATTTTGGCAGCATGTCTTTCCAAATCCTTCCGAATATACAGAAGAAAATTTAAGCTTTTCATCCACAGCAATATTTAGGATTTCCTTATTTATTTCTCCTCTGTTTCACAGCTGCTGTGTGGGATGTAGCATTGAAAGGCTATGTACACTCAATTCTGTAACACTCTGCATGCTCTGAAATCAAATGGACAGGCATACAGTAACAAACTCACTTGTTGCTGTCTCCTTGCAAAGGCCCGTGATGGACTTCAGAGAATTTAAGACTAAAGTTCGATCTGTTTTTCTGTGTAACCTTCATAATATACAGCTTTGATAGCAAATATTTTAGATCATATTAGATCTTGACTGAATCTACAACATACTGACGCTGTTAAGCAGACATGGCTATTTCATATTTGCAAATTTCTCATGTGTAAAGATCTCATTCATTGCTCTAGTACATGAGAAAATAAACACTGTGTATTAATTACATTACAATTCTTGAATAAAAATAGACAAATGTTATACAAACCTTCTTATTCTGCAGGTCGTTCCGTTATTATTCAGGATTTCACCCAATATTATCATCAATCGGCAAGGAAAGTAAAGATATAAAGAGTAAAAAAGTGTTATTGGGCTATATTATCAATTGTAACTATACTCTGCTTTTGGAAAGTTACCCAGAGTTTTATATGTGAATAAAACATATGGAACAAAAACCATTTTGCTATTGAAACTCCATTCTTTACAAATCACCAAAAACAAGTTTTATATAATATTTACCTGCTTCAGCTGCTGTTTAAGGAAGATGATCAGGGAGGAAAAATCTGTGTGTAAAGCTTGCAGTATGTGCTTAACGCAAATAGAGTACTAAAACAGCACTTTCATAAGCTGATCACCAATATTTGATGTAAGATTATAGATGGCCAAAAACAGAAGAAAAACAACACTCTTTAACAACTAGAGGGTTCATCGTTGGCAATCCTAAAAGCACACAAAACAAGGTTTTTATCAACACAAGAAAAATCCTGAGAACCTTCCAGTCGCATTTTCAAACTAAATTGAAAAAGATTTTAATTAAGTATGGTACATTTTGTTAACAAATGCTGAATCCCAGTGGCCTCACCATTTGCCCAAATGTTGCAGAGCAAAATGTGACATAAGGGTCTTCTTTATATTAGGTCCTAATAGATTTAAATAATTAAGTAAACTTATTAACAAATTTGCAACAGTGATGAGAATTTAATTAATGGTGGCCTTGCGATGTCAAACTGCAATTTAAGAAAACGCCAGTTGAGAAGAGAGAAAAGCTCTGCAAAAGCGCACTAAACGCAACAGAAGGTGAATAAAGAATATTGGAAATTTTAAAAAACTGCAGCAAAAACACAATACAATGAATGTTTTGGGTACAAAACAACTGCGAAAGTGACAAGCTAATAGTAAAAGGCTAAAGCAAACATGTAGCTACAGTACTGTGTGAGTCATGCAATTAAAACATACATAAAGTGGAACCGATTCTGTCACACCAATGGATCGTTTCAGTGAATCCTTCTCATGTTGTAGTTTCTGTCACGTTAACATCGCCCCAGAAACACTCCTGTTGTTCGTTATTTAACTGTTTTTCTTCTGTTTTGTTAGCTTTTGCCGGTGTTTTCTTAAGTTGCAGTGCGTTTGACCTCTCAGGGCCAGCATAGATTTTGGTTTTTGGTATGAATTCTTTTTTCTTTTTTCAATCCATTATTTACAGTGTTTTCTCTTTCTGTTTACTCTGTCTCTATGGAAAGTGTGACAGCATCATTGAGTGTATGTCCTGTTGTACCTGATTTAGTTTGTCATTCAGCTGCATGGCTCCTAACTCACTAATAACATCCAGTCATATTTATACAAGTCTACACAACAGCTTCACCCTTTGCTGTCTCCCACCTCCCCAATCCCCTCTTTATTTTTTTTATATTGATTTAAGTTTTATCTCATAAAAAATCCCCTCCAGTTTATCTTAATAGAATTTTTCAACATTTCTAACTGTACAGGAATTTATTATGCAGTTATTGGCTACTAACTTTAGTGAATCTTACTACTAAGTATTCCTCAACCTTAGTTTGGTTTTTGTTTTTCCTTAAAAATTCCCTAGAATGGTCCTTTACTGTTTCCCAATATGAATGCATTGCACAGTCCAACCTCTGGCTGCTGTACAGAGATGCTCCTTCCTTCTGCGGTTCATGCGCTGCTGTTCACACTTTGCTACAATCCCAACACACATCAATTTACAGCCAATGCATTCCTGATTAGGCATGGACACGGTAATTGTTTTCATTGCCTTGGACTGGAACAACATAGAATCTAATGTGCTCCATCGATCTTTTGTTGGGGGGCCAATTGGGTTTGTTACCAGTGTTGTAGATCTCTCTTGGCCCACGTATTACCCTTTTAGACTCTCTCTCGATCTCACCACTTCTTTTTCTCATATGTTCCACTGTCTGTCTCCACACCCCTTTACTCTCATGTCTTCCTTGAACTTTAACCCCCATCTTTCTCTTCCTTGCTGTCGTTCTTTCATTTGTCTCTTTCCTTGTCTTCTTCTCCTACTTGCACTACTTTACAATTCTGCTCAACTTATCAGGTTTAAAGCTAAATTAGCATGATTACATATCATTAACCAATATCACCAAGGTAGTATACCCCTGATAAACATCTGAAGTATGGTAGTCTAATTGAATAGAGACCATAAAAAGAGCTTAAGGAGTGATGCTGACAGAAACATTATGCCAAATCAGTGATGCTGTACATCTTGAGGACATTGCGACCATCACTGCCAATAGAACTTGTGTTAAAATTCGTCTTAACTGTTCTAGGGTTTTATATGTCAGGACATAACAAATATCTAGTTTTTACAAGCTCTTAAAATTAAGCAAATAAAACCTTAAATGAACAACATGTAACATGTTACACTGTTGTTATTGATTTAATAAAAACTAAGCCAGAATGCAGAAACGAGCATGGAAATCTAATAACCGACCATAATTAGATAGCTTAGACCAGGGGTCTCAAACTCCAGTCCCCGAGGGCCGGTGTTCTGAAACTTTTCCATGTGTCCCTCTTGCAACACACCTGAATACAATTAGTATTCAGGTTATTCTATACAGTCAAGCCTCTATAGAACTTGACTGTATGCTGAGGTGGCAATTCAGCCATTTGATTCATGTTACAGCAGCTCATGAGTGAATGAACATGGTGCAATAAAAGTACTTTTAGAAGTACATTTTTCCAAACACTTAGATGTACTTAAATTTACTTGAGTAGGGTTAGGGGTTGCCACTTCAGCATGCAGTCAACTTCTATACTCTTGCTAATGACCTACTAATTTTATTCAGGTGTGTTACAACAGGGACACATGGAAAAGTTTCAGGATACCGGGCCTCGAGGACTGGAGTTTGAGACCCCTGGCTTAGACTTTCCAACACCTTGATTCTTTTTTCTTTTGTTGTAGAATTGCTGCTGTGGTTGGTAATGGTAATTGGCCTGGTTCTTACACGGTGCTTTTCTACTCTACTCAACTACTCAAAGTGCTTTATACAGCATCCCTCATTCACCCATTGACACCTATTCATACCAGCACTTTCTTCTACGTCCAATTGCTGTCTATCTAACATTCACCCACTCATACTCTGATGGGCGCATCGGTGAGCAACGTGGGGTTCAGTATCTTGCCCAAGGGTACTTTGGCATACAGACTGGAGCAGCCAGGGGATTGGACCAATAACCTTTCAAATAGTGTGTAACCTGTTCTATTTCCTGAGCCTTGAAGCCAAGAATCAACTTTCTTTGCATTCCAGAACGTTGATTCTTTAGTGGGAGAAACATTTTTGAGAAAGTGACTTGAATGAGAGACAGTCTCCACACTGGAATTTCCTTACTTGGATGACTGAGCATGCATCATGCCTGGGATCATTATCCTGTTTACATTGATTCAACTTTGGCCAGGCTTTAGAAGTTGGAAAGATGGCCTCGCATGACACTAGAATACTTACTTACGCTTCTACTTTTAAGTACCCCAGGAAGTACAAGTGAGCCAGCAGACTGAGAGCAAAGTGCTCTATTGGGGTTGATACAGTACAATGAGGTATGCAAGGTAAGATGGGGGCTAAATATTCAAGACCTCATAAATATGAGGAGAATGATTCTAAATTCGATTCTGTATTTCACAGGCAGCCAGTGAAGAGAATCCAGTATCAGGGAAATATGTAATTTCTTTCTAGTACCTGTCAGTACACTCTCTAGAGCATTTTGGATGAAATGAAGGCTTTTATAGGAAGTTTTTAGGACACTATTGGAAAGGTAACATCCTCTAGTTCGTGAATATTTAATATCCGTCTAAACCAAAACCCAACAGCTAACAAAACCTGACTCTGCTGCCACAGATGCCAAGTAAATTCTATAGGAAAATGTGTTCTGACAGTTGTTTCTGTCCCATTAAGTTCAGTGATTATAGGATAAATTCCTAAAACATATCTCAGTATAATACATGTTCAGCTGCACCACAAACCTTATTCTCTACAGTTGGAATTCATTCCTTTCTTTTGCTGATTCACTGCTTCACTTTTCGAAACACAACATTTAGCAACTGATCCTGCCAGCAGGAATGTATATTACATCACCCCTGTGCATATATGCAGGCTAGCATTCAAGCATCAAACACTTCGTGTAGTGTTGTAGCAGTCAAAATTGCCTCAGGATCCATAGATGAAATCATACTCTCCACTGAAATCAAATGTAATAGAATTTTTGAGGTCATGTTAGTAGGGTGACTCAAAATGCCAACTTCTTGGTTCTGCTGTGGAAATCACAGAATGGACTCGATGGCCCATATAATGAGGATATGATTAACTAAAAGTCATCCTGACAAATTTGCAGTAGAAAAGGTTTGCAGACTATAGCTGCATTAAAAGGAGATTACTCATCTTAGGGCCAGTGGCTCACATTGATGATCCAATCCAGCATTTTTAATAAGGATCAATATTGGATTGTTATACAGAATGGTAAAAGGTCTAGTCTCTATGGATGTAATTACCATCTACAGTCTAGTAATGTTATAATTATGATCAAATACCCTGCTTGAACAAATCAAATATTATGTTTATATCATTATTATATTTTTTTCTCTTTTCTCTTTGTTTTCCTCAACAGGCAGAGTACAGAGGCAGTCCTAAGAAAGGCACAGAGCCAGCCGTGGACCTGCTGGGTCTGGGTAAGCCATGAACAGCCTTCTTACAGCTTACAGGATAATAAACCTTAGGCTATATGCTGACTTGTCAAACTGTATTTAAATGTCTGCCTAATGCCTCTGACATGTTTGTTAAACCAGTTAAGTTGGAAGATATTATTATATTTTTTGATTGATATAGCAATGATTGGAGGTTAAGTAATGACTGACATTATCAGAGGGAGGTTTCATGCCGTCAGGCTTTATTTGGATCATGCAGAGAGGGCTTTCATTACATTTTGATGACTTAGTATACCATCTGGCTGTTAATACACTATCAGTGACTTCAACCATGTAAGCCTACAGGTAAAACCATCGAACAGTCCACACACTGATGTACCCGATGTAGATATCAAGCATGTAAGACAAAGTAAAATGGAGCAGGTTTTACTGGATATTTTGTGATGTGAGTGGTAACCACAGGAAATGGCTATCCTCGACTGAGTCTTCAACTGAGTACAGGGGTTAAAATTCTCTAGAGTTCTGGGCCCGTATCCCTAAAGAATCTTTGTGCAAAAAGTGGCTCCTAGCGGCCAAATTCTAAGAAAATTCTCAGAGTCGTGACGTTTTCTTAGAATTTCCCCTAAAAGTGACACGACAATCCCAGTTAATATAAAAGCTATTCCTCAAGATTCCTAGCGCTTAAAAGGGCTCCTAAGGCGAGATCTGCTAAGAGCAGGGAAGAGGACTTTTAGTGGCTTAAGAGTTCCCCTAAGCAGCTGCAAAAAATGGCCAACAGAAGAGGCAGGAGAGATACCTTTATGTTCGTTCACCAACTGGGCCAGCAACAAACCTTGCTCCTCAGTCCAGTTCGGCTTGCAAGTCCTTTTTTTCTCCATTTTCTGTGTTTGTAGGATATTTGTTAACAAGCCTTTACAAATAGACCAGCCAGCAATCACAGACATTGATAAAAGCTGAGCCGTGTTACCCTCGTTAAGACCACACTGGGACTTGTAACGTTGTGATTTCTACTTCATTAGGGACAGCCCCTTGAGATAGGCCATCTTGTTTTCAATGGGGTCCATATGGGAGTGAAAGTACAAAATATGCCAGCTAGGATATTGATATGAGCAAATAAGACACGAATCATTATTTGAACAGGGTGTAATGAGTTTAAGTTTTCACATATTTTAGATTCTAATGTTAGGTTATAATCCCTACAGCTTACTATTCATTTTCCAGATATTTTCTTGAATGTGAAATATTATTTACAATTACAGTCAGCATAAGATTAGAGTGTATAATTATGTTTATTGATTTGAGGGTACATCCTTTGCTCATTCTCACCAAAAGCTCATTTCCATCAAACTTGTAGGATCAACCAATCACGGCTTTTGAAATGATGACTCATACCTAGCAACGGGGTCAACCACACCTCCTCACTAAGATAGGATTTTCCATCCATTCCTTGCTCAGAGTTCACTGAAAATGTTCTGGAATCACTTCTAAGCTAAAACTCCTGGCAAGGAATTTTTAGGTTAAGTTAGGAGCTCTCTGAGAGGATTCTCAGAATCTTTAGGGATACGGGCCCTGGTGTTTTAGATCATTATAGGGCAATATATGACTATGTATAATTATGCCTGTGGTAAATATTCTTGCTTCTCTTTTTTAACTCTCCCATAGAAAACATCTGCTCGTATATGTGTGAATCTAGCCAGGAACATCACATTTCATTTGAAAAAAATAGATTTTTGAAAAAAGTGGATGATGTGGTGTAAAAAGTTTGCAGTAATGCACTGACGCAGGGATCTTCTCTTTGTTTTCACATCATCATCGTGATCTAATGGGCTAGTTAGTCGATTGTTTCACATCAGTACACTCATTACATTCCATATGGCTGTTAAGAAACCACACGCGTCAAAAATAGCATCAAAGAGTAAAGCTTCTTTGAAGCTTTGAAAGTTGTGTTTGACTTGAAATCCGGCAGCCTAATTGTATCAGACTGAGGAACCAGCGAGTGATGCATTTTCTGTGGACGGTCCTTTCATGGAATGTAAATGCAAGGATTTACATTTGGCAACGATCACATTGTGTTTCTGAAATGGGTCATGATTTGTGCGACGGCCATCATTCATTGCGCTTGTGATACCAGTTTGGCATCTTATACAGAAATGAAGAAGAATCGAAGAAGTGGGGAGATGTTGCCCTTAGTGGTGCAGCATCCCTTCCCCTTTTACATGCAGGTGCATAACCATGGAAGAGAGAGAAGGCAGAAGGACGAGCAGATACAACATTACAATATTCGATGTCCCACATCAGTTTTGTTGCTAGGTGTCTAACTAATCTTAAGGCCTTCGCATGTCCTTCAAGATTTCTCTCATCTTTAATCACGTAATGAACTCCAGAAGTGGATAAATTTTTGAAAACAAATCAATTTACTTTGACATAAAGGCCACACGTGCATTATTAAAGAAGTTACCTCTTCAAATAAGCGATGCGTTGGCTCAGCTGGGATTATGTCATGAGAAAATATAGTCTACAGAAAAATAAATATTTGTCTCCTTCCTGCATTCTGCTTCACTTTCTCTTTCTTTTATGTAAATAGAGACATTTCCACTATCTGTTGATGCAGAAAAGGTATAAATTGAAGCGTAAACATTTAGCAAGCGACAGAAAACTGATTCTGAAAATTCTCTACATGTCTCTTCCATTGGTGTTTTGTTTGTTGTCTAATCACAAGCAGTTTCGATTCATGTCCAAAATATATTTCGGGCACAGAATTTGTCCCTGCTTTAAGGCCTGATATTGGCAAACAACAAACACGTATCAACTCTAAAGCGCTCGGGGTCTGACAAACAATCAGTCTGACTTAAATGCCTGTGGTGGATAGCAATCTACTAACACCTGTGGTGTAGTATATAACCAACAGAGAAAATAATAAATTCACAAATAATACAAGTGTTAACAAACAAAGCCAGTTATGATTTAACAAGTAAAAAAAGTAAATGTTAAAAATATTAGATACTATATAGCTACTATATTTACATGTCTTAAAGACTAGGGAAGTTGTGATATTCCATTAAAGTTTAGCAACTGGGATGGGTACTCATGGCACTCAACAACCTCGAAAAAAGGAACTTGAAACATGTAAAAGCCACAAAGTTATAGTTTGAATTTAGAAGGGGGGGATAATCTAGACACATTTTTAGACTGTTACATTTTAGGCCATAACATTAAAAAATGTACAAGGGTATTAAAGGCTTCACAGTCACAGAAGAATAAGGATGTGAAGTCCTGGCTGAAAAAAGTAAACTACAAGAAGAACACTCAGGAGCTCCTAATGGAAGCAAATAACCACTTTCCAGACTAGAAGTGAGCATCAGAGATGCACTGAAATGTACAAGTGGACTCACAGCGTATCCAAAAAGTATTCACAGCGCTCCACTTGTTCCACAGACTTCCTCCAAAATGGATTATATTTATTTTTCACAATACCCAATAGTGAAAAAGTTCAGAAGTGTTTGCATGAAATTACAAAATTGATAATATGCTGTTAGCCTGGTTAGTATAGTGGTATCAGTACCACAATACAGTGGAAGTAATTCATTGCAAGTAAAACTTCTGTGTTGTTGGTACTTTGCGATACAGTCTTTACAGATCCTTCGCTTTGAGATCTGTCTCAGAGAAAAAATGGGGATTGTGTCCCTGTTTTTAGTTCAGCAACTTTCTGCTTGTGTTTCTTTTCTTTGCCTTGTGTCTCAGCTGGTGATTTGGTGGTGATGTCCTTGGGTTCTAGACTTTAGGCAGTCACTGACTGCAAAAGATTTTCATCCGTATATTAAAAAGAGTCCTTATATTTAAAATTATTTTATTTGGTCCATTTATGGTTTAGCCTCTGAAAATGGGGAAGTATGTATAACAGTGGATGTAATTCCTAATGCTTTCATTAAAGCCCGTGAAAGTCAGCACTCATATCAGACTTTCAAGGGCTGATATGACTCCACTTTGATGGTGAAAAGGCTGGAGTGCCCACTCTGGGTGAGGGATGAGTTGCTGCCCCAAGTGAAGGAGTTTGAGTATCTCGGGGTCTTGTTCACGAGTGAGGGGAGAGTAGACCATGAGATCGAGTGATGGATTGGGTGGTCAGAAACTCTGGGTAGTGACGGACAGAATGAGGTCGCAGAGACAAGCGGTTGAAATGAGTTTATAGATGGGGTGAGGAGCTCGGTCATTTGAGAGGGGCTCGGAGTAGAGCCGCAGGTCCTCCACATAGAAAGGAGCCAGTTAAGGTGGTTCAGGCACTTGACTAGGATGCCTCCTTGATGTCTCCTAGGTATTCCTAGTGTGTCCTACTGGGAGGATGCCCTAGGGCTGACCCAGGACTCAATGGAGAGATTATATCTGTCAACTGGCTTGGGAACATTTCTGTGTCCTCCCGGATGAGCTGCAGGAGGTGACTGGGTTAAGGAAAGTCTGGGTTTCTTAGCTTGGACAGTTGCCTCCGTGACCCAAGTGTCAAAAACGGCTGGATGGATGAATGAATGCGGGGGCAACATTTCAAAAACTGTGGTATTCTCAAAAAACTGAAGTATAGTTGTCAGGTTAAGGTCAGTGGTTCACAGCATAGGGATTTTGGGTTTTTGGACCAGTTTCTGAAGGATTACAAGATAATTCTGGGAGGTCATGAAATGATTAAGAAAAGTGAGAGTGCATCCAGGCTAATTTTTTTATTTATTTTTTTGTGACGTCAAAGTGTTGTAAAAATGTTGTGAAAAATGGGGCAAGTTTTTAAAGTAATTTAATATTTTAAAATATTTCTATAAAAGTAGCAGTTTGACTAATAGGATAAGGATCAGTGAAATCAGCAGGTGACCAACAGGTGAACAGGAAAAGGAACAAAACGACCACATGATTTGGATCAGATCTTCAAAATAAATATGGCAAAGCATCATCTTCTTTCAAGTGTGGTGTGTTTAAAAAAAAAAAAAAAAAGTCAATGATCTGTGCAGAGAAATAAAATCCAAACACTGTATCAGTTATAGGTAGGACTGCTTCAATTACACTCAAAAGGAATTCAGCAATAATTAAGAATGTACTGTATTAATAGCAGGAAAAATCTTACTTTGCTTTTTTGGGCTCACCTTAGACTCTGGAAGGAAGACTTTTCTGCTTTTCCTTACTTTCTGGCAGATAGTGAGCAGTTTTGATATGTGCAAGTAATCTTCCTCTACCCGAAAACTCAGATTTAAGAAAACTGTCTTATGCTTTTTTTCTCCACTCTTTGTTCTGTATGGGGGATATTCCTAATATGAAAATCTGAGGCCTCAGTCACACAGCTCTACAGACTGGTCAGTGACCGACCTGACAACATCTGGTTGCCAGGGAAAAAATGTGCATGTCCTGACAGATTGTCAAGTGGTTTCTATACCAGGAGAATAAAACAAGCTTGTTGTGGCAGGGTCAGTCTCTCAAAACTGGTGGAAATCAGGTGTTTAATAGTTGTGTTCTCATATATTTCTTTCTTTTTTGATAAAGCTTATAGTTAGGGCTGGATCAGGTGACCTTCAATCCTGTCTTAGTTATGCTGCAATAAGCCTAGACTGCTGGGGGCTTCCCATCATGCACTCAGTGCTTCTTCTTCACTCGCCTCTTTTAACTCTGTGCTAACACAACACTTAATCATTAGTTAGTTTTCTGCCTGTCTCAGCCCTGGTTCTGCTGGAGGTTTCTTCCTGTTGAAAGGGAGTTTTTCCTTCCCACTGTTGCCAAAGTGCTTGCTCCTAGAGGGATTTCTGATTGTTGGGTTTTTCTCTGTATTATTGTAGGTTCTTTACTTTACAATATAAAGCACCTTGAGGCTCCTGCTGTTGTATTTTGGTGCACTATAAATAAAATTAAATTGAATATATAAACCTAAAATATTGTTTAAAGTCTACTTTTAAAGCAAGTATGAGCTATAGCTATTATAAAAAGTCCAATATTCCCCTCTCAAAAACTCACATTTTACTTATTTAATTGAGTCCGTTTACCCGCCTTTACCCGCCAACACAGTATCTGCTTTACTGTGTTGGCTCCTGCAGTTTTTTGATTGATACTATTTCTTGACCCAAATGCTCTATGCCAAAGCCTGTGGGTAAAACTGCCAGGCAAAATCCAGACAACTGACTTGTTTCTGCCTTCGCAGATTCCACATCTATTAAGGCTATATATTAGAACATGGGATTTGGTGCCCTTTAATTCACTCCAGTTGCCCCGTCCAGCTTCCACTGGGCAAATCACCCAGGAACTAATATAAAACGCCCCCAAATCTCCTGACCTATATCAGAACCTCTTATATCTGATATAATTTGCCATCAAATCATGTGCTCAAATGCACCACATTCTCTCTGGAATTTTTTACTATCAGTCTTACAAATACTCAGACTTGCAGCTTCAAGGTGGTTGAGAGGTATTGTGTATACCCAGCATGAAAGCATTTTAATGACATGTGTGCTTTGTTGACAAACACAACGGCACAATGTCCAGAAAGACTGAATGCATCGAGGATATGACATTCAAAAAAGGTCACAAGCTGGATTCAAACCTGTGACATTTTGGGTAGACAGTGTGCGTCTTGGCCCATTAACCGCCAGACTTTTTGCTCCATGCTTGTTGACCTTAATCCTGAACAGCAACAAGGCAGAAGAGGCAGCCCGGGTCGCTTTAGGGTTTTCACCATAAATTTGTAATGTGCAATCACCCTGTGTTTCCCCGATCTCGGACCATATTATGTCGAACCGAGGTGAGGGTAAGCTGCGCTGCCAGAAAGAGAGTCGGTGAAAATGGCATTGATCACAAAAATTCCCGACGGCAGTATGGAAAAGTGAGAGTAGTCACCCTGCTATAAATAACTAATGCTGCACACCTTACAGCCATGTAGAGTGGATGAGATTTCACACATAATCAATAAGTCAAACATGTGGCTGTGTGCCTTCAGCACCTGTGTGCCTCTTGTATTTCTCCATCCCTCCAAGTCTCTGGTTACATTACTCTGCAACCTTCAAAGAACCTCCTTTGGCTTATGTGTCTGTTTTTGTCAGTTCAGTTTGATTTTGTTTGGTATATAAACTGTGTTAGAGATCAGATGAGTGTCCTTTTTCTTCTTTATTTTTATTTAGTGTGTGTTGTATTCATTTTATTGACTACTGTCTGAAGACATTGTAAGGCAACTTAAAAATTAGGTATTCCCTGACCTTCTCAAGTGTCCAACAGCTAGTGGAGTGAAAAAACTCATGGCATATTTTCTGCAAAAATTCAAAGGATGTGATCCTCACGCTCAAGTGCGTCTCGCCTCAGTGCCTCTTTTCTACTCCCAGCATCAAAAATGAGCAGCACTGGCTAACACTGCCTTAGAAATGGA
The DNA here is from genome assembly GCF_013358895.1 of Oreochromis aureus. Taxonomy (NCBI): domain Eukaryota; kingdom Metazoa; phylum Chordata; class Actinopteri; order Cichliformes; family Cichlidae; genus Oreochromis; species Oreochromis aureus. Next base: position 6,339,365 of record NC_052954.1, on the reverse strand, counting down.
GTCCACTAATCACTAACATCAACAAAGGACAAACAAAACTCCACGTAAAAACAACAATACAAACAAATATGACATGAGATAGAATTTGTTAGTGAATTGCTTTAGTGGTTTTTACATATTTAGTAATATTGGAGTGTTCTCTGAACTCAGCTGAAGGCGGACAGAGTAGTTCAGACAGCAGTGCCACATGGAGCTGATGCAAAGCTTTCAGTGTTTGGATGCTTTTTGTCTTGCTGGGTAGTCTTTGGCAAAGTGCACAGCTTTTTGTTTTAGTTCTGTGTGTGTATGTGCATCATACGGGCAAATTAAAAACTGCTAGCAGATTATTCACCTCTGTGCTGATTGAACCCACAGGTAGCAGGACTGTGCAACAGGTGTCAAGCAAGTTATTATTAGATATTAAAAAATAATAATTATTATTATCTATATTTTATACCTAAGTAAATCCATCTGGCCAAACAGGGCCTTTGCCTGGAAATGGACAACAACACTTATTATCTAATGTTAGCTAATTTATCCAAACTCCTGAGGCTGGTAACTGAACTGACCATTACTTTATCTGCTAACGTGACAATTTGTTGCTGGTAGCTAAGCTACACCCAGCTGACTAACGTTGTCTTGTTTGCTAACATTATCACTTCATCATCCAAGTGATCCTTGATATAAGTATAGTATGCATAATGCAAAATTACTAGTGCAGTCAATGTTAATCTCGTTAAAATGACGTTAATGCCATAACCGCATTGACGCAGCAAATCTCCGCTAGCACTAAAAATGACTAATTTTAGCCATCATGTAAGGGCACTAAACAAAGAAGTATAACTAACCTTTGCATTGTATAGTAATAGCTAACATGTTGGCAATTACCCAGCTAGCTGTAACCATCTATATCTGACATACATATCTTGTTTTGTCTTATTGTTGAGCAGCTGAATAATGACTGCAATTTTTTGTTCATCGCTTTCATTTGTGGAAACACTTTGAAACCCATCAGCCAGCTGTGTTACCGCCAGATTTTTTTGGGGGGTGGGATTCGTGAAGATGCTGCTCTTCTGGCCTTTTTACTATCACCGTACTGGGAGTGGATGCAGTGAGAGATCAGAGCACAATGTCCAGATTGGTTGGAGGTGGCAGAAAGATTATTCTAACTCAAATATCTACCCTTTTCTCCCGTGCTCAGCAGAAAAAACCCTTCTCACACTCAACAATATATTCAGCCTTAAGGTGGATCAGTTACACCAGCAGAAGACCACAATGGGTTCCACTCCTGTGAACCATGGAAATATATCTGAGGCTGCGATGGGCTTAGGGTAACTGGAAAAATATAGCCTGCTCTGATGAATTTCCAGTTTCGCTGAGACTGCAGATGGTGGACTCAGTGTGTGAAATCAGCAGCATGAATGCATCGACTAGCCTGCCGTGCATCAACACTCTGGTCTGGAGGTGGTCGTTTAGTGGTGTGAGGAATGTTTCTTCCATCTTCTCTTGATCCCAGTCATTGTGGTTCGGCGAGATGATTGCTCTGAGTATTGTATCTTTTTATGCCTATGGTATCTCGTCTTCCATTGGCAGTATAACATGATATTGTACTGTGACACTGGACCTGTGGGGTAGAGCAGGGCATTCAGAGCTTTGTGATCATGGAAGAGAATCTCAAAGGAAAGCTTCCGACATTTAACGAAATTGATAAAACCAAGGGCCGAGGCTGTTTGACAGATTAGTATTTAGAATGATGTTCTTGATAAATGTTGAAGGACTTTGAAGAGATGGTGCAGAAAGGTTCATTTGGTCAGAAGGGGAAAAAACACACAAACTTTGAAGAGTTTGTGGCTGGCAATGGACAGATGCAAGGATACCGATGGTTCCACCCTCAGAATGAACACAATTTTAAGAACACTTGTTACACAGTTCAGGTCACCACGCCATCAGCTCAAAAGTCTGACTGGGCTGCTGGGGCAACACCACAGGGCCCTGCAAGAAGGAGGGGGCAGTCAAAATCACTGTCAAACCTCCTCATGTAATGGATGCTCGTGTTCACAGCATAAAGTGGACAAAGTGTAAAAGTTCCACTGTGTGTTTAATTTCTGATTCTATATACATTTTCATAGATGAAGTTCAGCTCGGCAGATATTTTCATTGTGATTTTAAATTTCACTGACTAAAAGAGCCTTCAACACTTTTGCCTTAAAAACTTTAGGCGCATTCTGGGAAATTTGCACTTCCTGACCTTGCTGACCTGACCTCCCTGTCATGTGTGCAAAGTGCCTGCATACTTGTTGATGCTAACAGTGCAGCAGTTAGTTTTTTGGTGAGCTTGAGAGTGCAGGCATTTTACATTATGTTTAGCAAGCAAAGCAAAAGAGCGGTGCTTAAAGGAGAGAGGATAACAGGATGAAGACTGGATTTGAGATGACGGTCTGATGAGTGAGGGGTTTGTTTTTGTGAAGGATTGAAACATTGTTGCCACTTTAATGTTGAAAATATGCATTCATGCTGTAATATGTGTGTGTGATAAATGTAGAAGCTGGTCCTCTCGAAACAATTGCTGAGTGAGAATTTCTATAAATGAGTGTGCTTGTTGTACAGTCACCCATCCAGTCAGTCTCTGAGGACCTGTGGTTAATGGGCTTCTCTCATTTGTTCGGTGCTTTGCAACATTACAAGTGTCTTTATGTTACTTTAGCGAGGCTTAATCTGTTTTATGTTTGGGGTAGCTTGGTTGAATAAGATGGTATGAGTATTTATTATATGGCGTTATAGCATATGCTTCTGCTAGATAAATTTGTCCATTTCCCCAACCTCAGACTGCGGTTGTTGTCCATGGTGCAGTAATTTAAAACATTACTAATTATTCCAGTATGCTATTATTTATAGACTTGCAATGTGTGTGTGTGTGTGTGTGTGTGTGTGTGTGTGTGTGTGTGTGTGTGTGTGTGTGTGTGTGTGTGTGTGTGTGTGTGTGTGTGTGTGTGTGTGTGTGTGTGAGAGAGAGCAAGAGAGAGAGAATGTTGTTTCCTCTGGTTCAATGTGGCAGTAAGGGCCCAAAAAAATATCTGCCCCCAGGGCCTGTCACAGAGTTGTTACACCTGGCCATCAGCTATGAGCTCAATAAGAAAGCAGCTGATCATCTTTTTGACAGTCGAAAAACAAAAGTAAATATTTGTGGAACCAGAATTTATTGCAGTGGTGTGTACGCCATGCAACCCCAAACCAACCAGTACCAACTTGGGTTTTTTTCTTTTCTTTTTTTCACACAATAGTGGAATTATTAAATTCATTTTCATTTCATCCCATTTTTATTTATTTATTTATTCACTATTCTCGGCTCTGTATGGAGTCAGTAAGATAGGCGCTCTCTGGGCTCATAGCTGTGGCTTGTTTATATTCTAGTAGTAGCAGCAGTCCAAGATGTTAAATATGTAGTTGGAAATGTGTGTCTATTTAATGACATCTCCTACTTTTGGCACAGTAGAAAATAAAATGAATGTTTAGAGCCGTCTGAAGTGTTTAAGCTCACATGGATTGTTGTATGTTTAATATGAGCAGCTGCCACGTTATAGTTAGTGTAGGCCAATAATCGCTTAACAAACAACGGACAATCAACTGAAAATCATCACGCACAAGCACTGCACTGAAAATGTGTGAAAACCTTAAACTTAGACTATTGAATGCTTACCGCTCAAGAGCATTTTTAAAAAGGACAAGAAAATCCTTGGATACATGGAAAAAAAAATTAGGTGTGGCTCAAGACTTTTGCACATTACGTAAATGTGACTGGGGGAAATAGGAACCCAGAAATGGTGGTGAACTGGTTACTCTGAGTCCTTTGACTGCAGCACATCCTCACTTTGTACATTCATAAATATTCTTTGGAGAAGTTGCTTCACAACACCAGCATCAGCAGGTAATAAATATTTTCTTTTCACCCTTTGACATCAGTGGAGACATGGGAGGAGGTGGTTTCTCGCTCTTCCTTTATCTTCTAACAAACACATTGCAACTGCAGCCGCTCCTTCCGTGTCCGTTTTCCACTCTCACTTCTCTGTAATGACTCTTCCTAACAGCAGCTAATGGCTGTGGTCACCAGCCGGGCTCGTGCTCTTTTTTCTGGACTCCCAGAGTCACTTAAAGGGGAAGTGGGGAAAACTTAATTTCATGCCCTAGTTGGGACTTGTGTTTTGAGGAAGAAAGTGGGTTGAATTTGCATATCTCTGCCTTCATGGCTGCATTAAGATGTTGGTGAATAACTAACAATTGCAAGGAAGTAAAGTCATCTGGTCTTTTGACCAATGGAGTAAAACCATCAGAGTGTTTTGTCATAAATACATGTGTCTCATCAGGTTATTGCATTAAAAATCAATTCAAAGCTTAATCAAGTCAGATATTTTACCACATGTGGTGCTGACCTTCATGTGACAGCTCTCCCATGCTGAATGAGACTGTGTGTGAGAGAGAGTGAGAGCAAAGGGGTCCCGAGTGATTATGAAACACACCCCCTGCCTAAACTATTGGTCTGTTTCCATGGTGAAGTTGAGAGTGCTCTCAAGAAGCGGCTCCATCCCATAATAAGGGATGGCGGGTGCAGTGCCTGACATGGCAGTGATGATGAACCCTATTCTCCTTGCAGCTCATTTCCATGGCAATGGCTGAATGAAATTTTGGTAATGGAGGGGTGGGCTCAGACTGGTAGGAGGGTAACTGATGCGTTTCACATCTTTATTTTTCTCCCTTCTGCCTCGGTGTCTGACTTGTATCTGTCACTCTCATCAGACCATAAAGCAGTTATCATAATTATGATCGATGTTATTCTTTATGCAAATTCGTCTTTCTTTTTTCTTTTTTTTAAAGTAAGTTGGAAGTGATTTAACAGTCAAAGCCAAAGCCAGGCTCATAAATGACACGCAGGGATCGTAAAATGCATAAAGGGCAAAATCGCCAGCTTAAATATTGGGATGGATGAACGTCACAAAGCATTCATTTGAAAATGAGCTTTAATAAGTGACTTCAAAAGGATGTCGAACCCGTCTTTCTGGCCTTCTAGCAGTAAATGCTTTTCCTTGTACTGTTCTGTCTGGCTAAAAGAGCTCAGACTTGTTCACACTTTAAAAGGGCTAAATTATAGATGTCTCATCACTGTGGTTATATAAATGACCTCCGCTGCGAGCTCTCTCTCTCTCTCTCTCTCACACACACACACACACACACACACACACACACACACACACACACACACACAGCCAGTTGACTCCCTCTTTTTGACTCCCTCTTTTCTATTTATCACGCTCTCTCTCTCTTTCTCTCCCGCTTTCTCCCTCTTGTCTGTTAAATGACAGCAGTACATTGTGTACTTTTTTTTTCTCCCTCCAGCACCATGGGAACTGCTCATTCTGGACTTTTTTTCTGCATTGATACTGTCTTCAACAAAACTCCAAGATAAACTTAGAATATAATCTAAATGCATAACACCCAGGGCTTGAAGTTCTGTGGTGGTTCAGCTTTGACGGTCGATAATCGAGGATCTGTGCTTGCTTATTTTTGGCAACTGTCCTGTAACAACTGTGAATGCATTCAGGAAACCTGCATTTTGTATGAATACAGCAGACCTATGACAAAAGGAGGAACCAAAAATAAAAGTTTGTTTACTCTGTGCTCATCGTGATAGTTTGTTTTCAGATCCTGAATTTTTGATGAATTTGTCAAATGTTTGATACCAGGGTTCAGAACAGTCATACTCAATGTTCTTTATGTCTGGAAAGTTGTGTTTGACGTGAATCCAATTAGGCTACCAGTCTTCAGTCTCTGACTGAAGAAATGGTGAGTGATGTATTTCGGTGGATCAACCTGTCACGATAATGGGAGGATTCATATTTAGTGGTGATTACATTGTCTTCTTGGCTTTCCGAAACTTTCCGAAACCACAGCTGTCATCCATTTGGCTTGTGGCAGCGTGCTAGGCTCTGGGTTTTTTGTTGTTGTTGTGGTTTTTTTTTGGGGGGGGGGGGTTGCATCCTATACCACCAAAGTTGGAGACAACCAGAGACAAGACCTCCCAAATAATTAGAACACATGCTGCTACAGTACATGCAGGAGCAGGTGGGCTGACAGCAATGGAGCCATAAGGAAGGAGCCATATTGACATCCAGTATCTGTACTCGAGTAAGCCAGTTGGTGTCTGTGTAGGTTCTCAGTCATCCAGGTCATGGTAGTGGTGTCCTCGGGATTCCCATATGCTTGTTTGCCATTCACCTAGGGACCATTTTTGATCCGAGGACACCACAAGGGTTACAGAGCTTGGAAAGAAAGTGACTGGACTTCTTTAAGTCTCTTGAAGACATTTCACCTCTCATCCGAGAAGCTTCTTCAATTATACAACTAAATGCTGTATAGTCCTGTATTTTAACCTTAGTGGGAGTTGTCCCTTAAGAAGGTTGTTCACCCACTATTGTTCACATGCCTCATCACATGAGCCAAGGTGTGACGAAAGGTGTGAGTCATTATCAGCAGAGGTTTTGGGTGAAACAGTTGTAACACCCTATCATGTGACCTACTGATATCACCTGACGCAAGACGTGAGTGGGGGTTGAGGTGCTCAGATGGGATCTCAAAACTGGATTATAGATGGCAGGCAGTTGGTGTCGTGAGCCACCCATCTGTTCAAAGATGGCCGTTCACAGTGGACGTAGATGACCTCTTTCACTCTTCTCTCAAACCGCCTGCCCGAAATGTAGACCAAGCCAATGGGTGGGTTTTTGTTGTTGTTGTTGTTTTTTAAGTTTTCGTGGTAGTTTTACAAATATCCAAATCTGTATAAATCAGTTTTATTTACTTAGCTCCATCATTCCACAACAACAGCTGCTATAAGGTGCTATATACTCTAGGTTAAAGACTCTATAATATACCCCAACAATTAAACAACCCCCTAAGAACAAGATCTTGGCAACAGTGGCAAAAGGAAAAACTCCCTTTTAAGAGGAAGAAAGCTGTGGCAAAACTAGGCTAAAGCAGAGATGGCCATTAGCTGTGATTGGTTGAGGGTGAGGGGAAAGGATAGAGTTGAGGGAGATGGGGTGAAAGAAATTCTCCAAGACATAAATACTCCAAACATAAATTGATTCAGAAAAAGTACAAATTGGTGTTAAAATTTCACCAGAAGGAAGAAAATTTAGTGTCTGGAGCTCAAAATGTTCTGTTTTCCACCCGACCTTACTGGAGTCATTCTTGATTTGTGTTTTGTTTGTACAGTAGGTGTCCTGTCACAGTTAATTCAGTCATTGTCATATACACACAATGCTGATAAACATTGTCAGAGTCTGGTTTTGATCATTAATTTGTACTCTATACTTTTGTTAATCTAACTAAACATTAATAACAACACAAGGTCAAAAAATATTTGCACTTACAGCAAATCAATTTTCTAGTAGTGCTCCAAGGGCAAAAGAAGAATTTTTGCAACAGAGCTAGCTACTGAAGGATTGCGTTTATCAAAGTTGTCTTGAGCATGGTAATTTTAAAATGAGCTTTGTGGGAAGATTTGGAAATGAGTGTGAGTGCATGAGAGGTTTCTACACTGCTCAGAAAAATTGAAGGAACACTTAGAGAGCACATGGAAAACAAATTCATGCTAGATATCTATACTGATATGGACTGGATCGTTTGTTAGGAACAAAAGGATCGTTTGATGGGAATGAAAAGTATCAACCTACAGAGGGCTGAATCCTGAAAATCAGATTGAACAAATGAGGCATCAGTCTAGTCCATTCTGCCAGACTTTCATTGTAGTAATTCAGCAACTGAGGTACAACCTGGCAGCTGGACCAAAACATGATGTCCCTGAGGTGTTCTTTTGGATTTAGATCTGACAAGTGTGGGGCACAGTCAGTGGTATCAATTCCTTCAGCCTCTAGAAACTGTCGACATACTCTTGCCAAATTAGGCTGGCCATTGTCGTGCACCAGGAGGACAAGCATGCACCGCAAAAGCATGGCGTCATGTTGGGTCTGAGGATTTCATCCCAATACCCAATGCCAGTCAGGGTGCTGTTGCCTAGCCTCGAGAGATCTCTGCATCCCTCCATAGATATGCCACCCCAGACCACCAAACAGCAATCATGCTGAACAATGTTACCGATAGCATAATGTTCTCCACATCTTCTTCAGACCCTTTCAGGGCAAAAGAAGAATAATTTTTGCAACGTAGCTAGCTACTGAAGGAGCTAGCTCAGGCAGACCTTTTCACATCTATCACTTGTGCTCAGGGTTAACCTGCTCTCATTCGTGAAAAGCACAAGCCATGAGTGGTGGACCTGCTTATTCTGATATTCTGTGGCAAATGCCAATCAGGGTAGAGGATGTCAGGCCCTCAGGCCATCCTCATGAAGTCTCTTTCTGATTGTTTGGTCAGAGACATTCACACCAGTGGCCTGCTGGAGGTCATTTTGTAGCTCTGGTAGTGCGTATCCTGTTCCTCCTTGCATAACGGAGCAGATACCAGTTAAGGGCCTTCTATACCTCTTAATCCATCAACAGGGTTAAGAGCCATAACAGGAGGGTGAGCTTGAACAACAGGCAAGCATCATTTGTTTGTGCAGAGAACAGAACCTGATCTACAGCAAGTAGGATATGTGATTATGAGCAAAAAGACCAGTTTTGTTTTCAGCCTGTAAACAACTTAATTCTGTTGTGAAGCTGTGAGAATTTAACAAATTTTTAATGTTAAAAATTATGTTGCAGTTTTTAACTGTGTCTTATTAGCTTCATTTTCAGACCCAGAGATTACTGGTTAAGGTGAATTTGTATTTACAGATGGCATCAAAAAGTGCACAGTGTGAATGCAAGCAACTCCTAGTTCAAGCAGCAAGGTGGATGTCTCAGCCAGATAATGATGTTAGCCATGTTAGCCAAAAGATGCTTTTTACAGAAGGCGGTTAATTCAAAGCAAAGATGTTAAAGGATATCAGACTAAACAGTAAAACACAACTGTTTCAGACTGAAAACTGTCCTTGGATGCAGTTTTCACTCCTATTAGAGACATATATATCTTTGTGTATAACTGTGCTTGTGGTGTCCTCATTAAAAAAAGATGCCATTTTGTTATTTAATACAGTTCATTTAATGTCAGATCAGGCTGGGCATACTCTAAAAATAGCCTGTGCATATGTAGATTGTTGCCGAACATTCTTTCTTTATAAATACCAATTTATGTGAGGAATTTTAAAACAAAAAACAAGCACATGCATGATTGTTGTGTACATACCTCACTTAGACATGCAGCCCCAAGTTTTATTAGTTTTTAAAAGTTGTTAGAGTTGCTTTCATTCTTGATCTGTTTGCTTCTGTCAAATATTTTTGGGAGGTACTGCACATCTCTTTCTATCTCTGTTTCTCTCTTAGATGCTCCAGAGGGGGGTGGGAAGGGCTCAGGCGGTGCTGCACCAATTGGTGATGAACTGGATATCTTTGGACCAATGGTCTCCAACCCGCTCCCCTCATCCAACAACACACAGCAGGCTCAGGTAATGCACTCTCTCTCTCTGACTTTCATCAGCTGCTTATCACTGCAGGCAGGCTGCAACACACAGAGTCTGCAGAGAAAACACACACACAGCAAACACACCATCCACCTTGTACGTGGCGACACACACTCTCTGAGGATCATATCAAAGCAAACCCCGTAGACTCTCTTTTATTGAATTAATTTGACCAGTGTCCTTCAAAGGAGAGTGTGTGTTTGTCTGACAGGGAGCAATAACGGCAAGCTGCTACAGTGAAGACAACAGCTGGGAGTGATGGAACGCAAGCAAACACCATCACTGAATTTGTTGTTTTCTTCTTTAAGATGTTATCTAATTAATGGAAATGAAAGACACTATATAATTCAAATGTAGAACGACACGGAAATGTATAACACTACTTTTTACCTGTTGTTTGAAGCTGTGACTGACCACAACCATATTGGTGAAAGATTAAAATACTTACATTTAGCCCAGTATTTCAAAAACTGGCATTTTAAAAGAACAGTTTTCAAATTTTAATGATATCTGTCATATTTCAGAATACTGACAAATACTGTTTGAGGTTGAAAATGTCAGTTTCATAGCCTGGACCTGTAACCAGGGGCTACATGTTATTGTGAGCTATGCAGACCGAAATGTTCATGTGACCTGTGTGTTCATCACATGTTTGATAACCAAATGTAATTGTTATTATTTTTTGGAAAGTTGGCTTCATATTCAGCTATTATAAATAGACATTTAGCAAAAAATGAGCAGTACAGTTGTGAAAAAGAGTTTTTACAGCACTGCGAAAAACTAAGTATGTCTTTTTGGTGTGTCCGTAGGAATTAAAAGGTAAGTAGAACCCATGTGTTGCTTATCAAATAGCCTTGATTATTTCTAAGTGTGAAAACATCTATAAAAGAAGAGTTGTGACAATTTGATGGTTTTTGGCATCATGTTAATGCACCTGGATGTGCCAAACCTCGCAGGAATGGATATCCTAGCAAATTCACCTCAAGGTCAAATCCTGTTATGCTCAAATTGCAAAAAACCCAAGAGCAACACCTTTGACTCTCCATGGCTCGGTTAGCATGTTAAATGTTAAAGTCTATGACAGTAAAATTAGAAAAAGACTTTCTGAATATGGCTTGTTTGGAAGGGTTGCCAGGAGAGTGCCTCCTCACTGTAAAATAAGCACGACAACACAGCTTAGGTCTGCTGAGTTGCATCTGAACAAACCACAAGCTTTCTAGAGCAATTTTTTTTAGACAGGCAAAATCAGAATGGATATGTTTGGTCATAATGCAGAGCCCCACCAAACACAGCATGTCAGCACAAACACCTCAGATCAACTGTCAACTCTGTGGTGCACGCTTGTTTTGTATCCTCAGGACCTTTGTACCTTGCAGGCATTGGCTCAACCATCAAAGTATTCTAGTCAAATGTGACACCATGTTTCCAACAGTTGAAGCATGGTCCAGATTGGGTCATGCAGCAGGACAAGGATTCTAAGCACACCAGCAAAGCTAATCAGTTCCAACTAATACTTTGACACCAGGATCTTATATAATTGGGGATTGTTAGAATTTTAAAGACATCGACTATGTTAGGGTGAGTTAATATTGCATAACCTAAATACTGTTAGCATCATTTGTTTAGCTGCTTACAAATACTTCTAATAAAGATAACAACAAACAAATCTATAGAAGTGTTGGAATCTATGTTACAAAAACTTTACAATATATTTGTGCCTAGAAAACAGAGTTTTGTATGTAGCCCTTATAAGAGGGACATTGTCACAAAAGCGTTTAGGCTATGCTGAAGACTGTGTATGCATGAACAATGGGCCACACAATGTGGAAACAATCTGGGAACTCTTCCTGTGGCTCATGGAGCAGGGAGGGTTCCATCATGACCAGAATAATTGGAACTTATGATCTTGGTTCCTTTGAAATGTTGCATTGTAATGTGGACTAGGTCTGTGACACCTAGTAGTCAGCTGCCATCTTCAGAGTGACTTTGGTGCATCAAGACAGCAACAGATGGCAGTGAGACAGAGTCCGTTAACAGTTTGCTATTAAATGGGGTCAAGTGGCTGTCACATGCAGTCTGTTTGTCACAATACAATGATTAATTGCATTAAATCTGTGGAAATCGCACATCTCTTGCCATCTACATACATAGATGGCAAGAGATTAAACAGAAATTTACCTTAACACTTTTAGTCAGAACCTCATGGATTTGAGACAGAAGTTCAGAAATTCCTTCACACATAGTTGGTTAGTTGACCGGTACAGCGTCCGCATCACTACGGCCAACAGAACCACATCATCTGCAAAAAGCAGACATGAGATTCCGAGACCACGCAAGTGAACACCTTCTGCCACTTGGTTACGCCTAGAAATTCTGTCCATAAAAATTATGAACAGAATCGGTGACAAAGGGCAGCCCTGGCGGAGCCCATCACCCACCAGGAACAAGTCCGACGTATTGCTGGCTATGTGGACCAAGCTCTTGCAATGGTTGTATAAGGACTGAATGGCCCGTAGCAATGGGCCAGACACCCCATACTCCTGGAGCACCCCCCACAGGACCCCCCGAGGAATACGGTCAAATGCCTTCTCCAAGTCCACAAAACACATGTAGACTGGTTGGGCAAACTCCTATGCACCCTCAAGTATCCTCGAGAGGATAAAGAGCTGATCCAGTGTTCCACGACCAGGACGAAAACCGCATTGTTCCTCTTCTGAATCCTTTTAACTCTATTTGGTTGTTTGCTGTTTTTCAAAATCTTTAGAGGTTATGGTTAACATAAATTTACTTTAGTAAACCAAACTAATAACTAAAACTAGATATGAAAAAAAAAAATTAAGGTAATAAAACAACCAAAACAATTAAAAAGCCGAAAAGATTTTGTGAACTTGGAAAACAAACAAAAATAAAATAAAATAATTCTTTTAGTTTGTATTGATTAGGTCAAATTTGTTATCACAAACTGAGGAGGATGATGATGTCGGGTTAGGGTTATTATAAACAAGCCTACACATTCTGCAAACTAACTAACAGTAAACTGAATTAAAAACAAAAAGTTCAAACAAAATAAAAATAAAAACTAATAAGAAAATACTAAATTATAATAACTCAAATAAGTTAATAGTCTCATTACATTTTCGGCACCAAGAAATCATGTGTACCACCATGCACAGTCAACCCCAAAGATCTGAGCCTGTGAAAACCCTGAAATATGCTCCATGAATACTCACCGGGGTTTAAAGAAAATAATTACCTTTTCAATCACGATGACAATATTGGTTAGAGATGTTGAAATGAAATATTTATGAGCTATTTTCCTCAAATCATTAAGAGCATTTTTACAAAATAATTGAAACTTGGGAAGACGATTAAGGACAAGGAGAGGGCAAAAAAAATAAAGTAAATGAAGGATGAAGAGCAGAGATGAAGCTGTTGTCCAGTGGGTGTCTGCAGCCATATTGGGATTTTCATTTTCTGGGTAAACAAACAGGATGTTCATCCGAATGAGAACAAAAGAAAATTGGAAAAGAGGTTGATGCTTGACTTCATTTTTCCTCCTTTCCTCTGCTACTTTGTCAGCGACTGCTCTCATGAGGATGGGGAAGTTGTGTTGAATTAAACATTTTCAAGGAACTGTTCAGTTTAAAATGCGGTTGGCGTCTTTCAAGCATGGCCTTTGACCTTTGATTCACATGGAAATGAAAACTCACACTGTCAGGCAGAACCACATAATGTCTATTTATATAAATGGACAGTGTCTGATTGACACATACTTGCAGCTGCACAGAGCTACATGTTAAATATACGGTAAACACACACGTATGTGATGAACTGTAAAATCTGAACTCACACACACACATTGAACCATCATAGTAAATCACGGTCAGGGTGAATTTCACTCTCTGACCTGTTCTTAGGATTCAAATTGTACACCTCACTCTCTCACATACACACACCGCGGTGCCTCCTGGGGCAAGACCAGGCAGTGGCTCACAGGAGACCCAGGCATAAAGAACAATTATGGGCTTCTGTAACTGCAAGCTCTCCCTGTGCCACTATCAGCCTCCCACTTGCCCTATAATCTCCCCTCCATGCTCACCTCCTCTGTGATACCATCTACTGCAGTGGTGCTTCTGCCTCACACGTTGGCTTATTTCCATATATTCATGAAGTTGTTTTTTTTTGCTCTGTCAGTGAAGCTCTGGTGTGGTTGCAGTGTAACACTGGATGCAGCTCTCCTTCAGGTCAAACAGGAAGAAAGGTGTCAGAGAGGACATGAAGACCACTACTGAGCTGATGTAAAGTTAACATAGCATTAGTGTTTGTGTAGGTTCTCAGGCATCCAGGTGGTGGTAGTCTCAGGAGCCTGAAAAGAAGGCAACTGGACTTCTTTAAGGTTTTTATTTTTCAAGGTGGGGAGAGGTGAAATGTCTGTTTAGAAAAAAAAACTCGAAGAAGTCCTGTCTTATTCTTTTCAAGCTCTTAAGAGTCTTTCTTTTGCATTTCCCAGTTTGGTATCAAGCTTCTGCAAATTTGTTAAAGGCAATTTCTCACTTGGGAGAACAGCTTCAGCTCAGTGGGCCGTTATAGTTTATAGGCATCAAAGTTTCCATAAACAATATTGCCAAAGCTATAACAGTAGTTTATAGATTAATATCTAGTTTATATAAAATATAATCTGTCCATATATGTCAGGGGCTCACAATAATAGTGATATTAGCAGTAATGTAGCAGTTAGAGAGCTATAGAAGTTTTTAAATTTCATCGAGTGTTTTAGGAAGAAGTGAATTCCTGCATTAACCCCAGCTGTCAAACAGTCACCACATGTTGTGTTTACTTTTGTTTGCCTTGCTTCGTTGTGCGTTTCTTCCTTGGTTCCCATTTTGTCGTTGCTGAGCCTGAATCTGTCTCTGCTTTCTATTTCCGATGCCGAAAATATCTCGACTCTGGAAAGTGCTTGAGTTGGCAGATATTGTAAAATATTTTTGGCTTTTCGGTTTTTCTTTATTATTTTTTTTCTCACATAGTTATAAATTGACTTAATCTCGCTTGTGTTTAGAAGACATCTAATGCTGCAGTAATAGCTGCAGATATCAGCAGTTTCGTTTTTATCATTAACCCCTCTAGGACATTATCTGCTCTGACAACAGCTGTAACTAACTAGCCAATCAGATGACAGAACAGAATGATATTCGGTAACTTAAAATGACGATAGGTGAGAGAAAGGTATCACAAAGTCGGCCGCGCAAACATCATAATCCATGGAGACTTCTGCCTAAGCTCGTCTGTCAGCCTGTCTGTTATTACTGCAAACAAGAAGGGGCTCAGAGCCAGTCTCTGATGTAACCCCACCCCACCTTAAACCCATCTGTCACTCCTACCACACATTTCACCACTATCTCACTCTCATCATACATGTCACATACTTTCCTGCCGCTCCTGACTTCCTCATGCAGTACCATAGTTCCTCTCGTTGCTTTCTCTCAAACGTGTCTATAGAGACACCCCAGATCTTCTCTGCACTTCTCCATCAACACTCTCGAAGCAAACGTCACATCTGTAGCGCTCTTTCTCAGCATGAAGCCATACTGCTGCTCACTGATCGTCACCTCTCTTCTTAACCTAGCGTCAACCTCTCTCCCATATCACCTTTACCTCTTTGCACATCACCCTTCATCACTACCAGTACACTTCTTCTCTATTCCTCAGGCGTCCTCTCGCTCTCCAGGGTTATATTAACAATCTGGTTAAAAAGTCCACTGCTGTCTCTCCTAGACATCTCCTTGTCTTACATCTGCACCAGCTGCCTTTCTGCTCTTCATCGTCTTTATAGCTGCCCTCACTTCCTCCTTAGTAATCTTCTAAGAAATTACTTAGTACCTTTCTGTCTCTGTCCATAATTGTCCTAAACTGCTGCGCATCCTTTCCACTTCTAATTTCTTCTTTTCCATGACAATCACATCTTCCCTATATTTTCCCAGTCAACTAGCAACTCTTCCCTACGACCTGAAGCTTGTCTCAACTTCTTCCTGAACACAGAAGACACAAATGCAGTCAAGATTGCTGGAGTTTAATGGTTAGATGCCATCTGTGTCTTTACTTCCCAATCGTAGCTTGGCAAAACTAAGAAGGCAGGTGGTGGATTTGTAGTTGGTGCTTGTGTAGTTTGGAGGGATGTGTCTTTATTTAGTCTTTTACAGAACCAAAAATGTAAGAGCAACAGTGTGATAAACAGTGTGTTTATCCAGTCTAATGTAAGCTAATGATGTTGGCTTTCTGCCTGCAGTATTAATCAGGCATTTACTCCACGGCCAAGAAATGGCTTTGAAATTACTTTTGAATATTGATTATTTTTTCAAGACATACAAATGTATTGTGAAAAACTGGATGTTTTATATGTTACATGTAGTTTAGTGTGGTGCTAATAACGTTGCTTTGCGTATTTGGAGAAAATTACTTTGATGTTCTTTAGGATGACATTGCCAAAGTCAGTGCTCCTTCATCCTTTTCAGACTTTCTCTCAACACACACATCCACAAATGTGCAATAACACTAATGTGCAATAATCTTTTCTGGCATCGTTGTATTTTTACTCAGTTGTATATAGCATTTGTATTCTATTTTTATCTTATTGTATATTTTATTCTACTGTATATAGTATTTTATTTTATTCTATTCTGTACAGTTGTGTACTGTATTTATTCTTATTTTATTTTATTTTATTCTAATTTTTGCTTCATAACTTTTGCACTGTCCACTTCCTGCTGTGACAAAACAAATTTCCCACGTGTAGGACTAATAAAGGTTATCTTATCTTATCTTATCTTATTTAAAAGGAAATATGCAAACAGGGTGACCTCCATGTTATCTCTCTACCCAATCAGGATCGCAGACTTCACCTTGAGCCTTATGCTCTCACTCTGCCCAAACATATCTGCTGTACTAGGAAGATTCAAGGCCCCCCTCCCAGGGCCAGTTGACCCAAATTACTTGAGCTGATTATTTTCTCAAAAGCCTCCAGTAGCTGTGCAGGTTATCCATACAGCTACACCCAACCCCACATCTGATTGCATCTGACAGTCAGACAAAGTTAAAAGATGTCTGCCTTTGTTCATCAGCCAGGACCAACAGGACTGATTGTTTTCTAGTTTCTTTAATAGTCTCAGTTTTTTTTCTTGAATAGCATCTCTAATTAAACAGTTAATAGAGAAGACATGAACAACATATTCATTATTCCAGAAAACAATGTCCCAGTGACATTCCTGGAGACCGGTGGCACTGTGTAACAATACTCTGTAAATTTAAGAATTTATTTTCTGTACAAATGCAATTAATGAAAGCCATTAACAGAGCAGTGAAAGCTACATGAGTTTATTATTTGACACACTGTAGCTGTCGTATTTATCTGTAACTGAAACGGTCATTGACTCGGTGTGTGAGATTTACATAACATCAAGTCAATAAGTGTTATACAAGTGGTGCAGTCTTATTTTAGTTTCTTCTCTACACTGTATTCCCCCTTCCGCACCAACCACAGTTTGCCCTCTGTTTGCCTACACCTTAGACCTTTTTTCCCCCAACCGATTTTATGCTCTATTATCCCCTCTGTATGTCTCCCATCACCCCTATACTTCCATTTTCTTCTCTTTCCGCAGGTGCTCACCATTCATTCGCTCACAAGAATATATTTTCCTTGAATCTGCACACACAGCACTGTTTCTATTTATCCATCCTCTTCATCCTTCAAAGGTCTCTTTCCTGCGGTGTTTTACACTTCTTTCCTTCCCGGTACATCACTATACTGCTTACAGTATATTTGGTTACCTTGATGGCAGCCAGTCTTAATGCAACATATTGAAAGTAAACAGGACTCAGTTTTGTTTGGCATTTTTATCTCATGTTTTTAGTTTCTTTTTCACTAAAATAATGCATACAGTGCTACGCTGAGTTGTATCTGTAGGTTTTTCTTTCAGCCTGCATACATACCATATATAACTGAACAGCCACTGAGTGCTACTCACATAGACTCATATAGACTTTAGAATGTATAATTTAGTTTTAAAAATTGTCGAAGTATTAATGATCTAATTATCAAGCACTGTGGACCATCCAGTCTGTCAGTGTACCATATACCGTTGAATCATCAAATCTTAACACCACATAGTAGGTAGGTCCATGTCTTGGAGTGGTTCACTTGCTGATAGAACACTTTTAGTCTCAGCGGTCAATCTTTGGTCAGATGTGGCTGCATCGTGGTGCGTCCCAGGATCTGGTTGAAGTTTCTTGTTATTTTCATTTCATTAGTAGTTTTAAAACCATTTCTTATCATTTGTACACTGACAACATTTAACTGTACCTCTCATTTAAACCTTTTAAAATTGGATAAATTATTAACAATGAATTGATTGATTTAATGCAATTGATGGTTGGATTGCAAATAACCCTTCACAGCTTAACACAGACAACACAAAATCTCTACTTATCACTTCACACTAAATTAGACAACGTCTGGGGTCTTTCACATTTACTGTAAAAGCTAATTTATAGAATCTTTGCTAAGCTAAGGCTTTTAACTCTCATTCATAATAGGGGCGGCTGTAGCTCAGGAGGTCGAGCGGGTCATCTACTAATCGTCTGTACTGGCTTCCCGGTCAGAGTTAGGGTCAGTTTAAAACCTTGGTTTTTACTTTTATTCCTTATGAGGTGAAGTCCCCACTTATTTTGTTAATTTACTCCACCCCTATTCACCAAGCCGGATCCTTAGGTCCATAGATAGAGGTGTTCTTGTTATCCCATGTAACCATCTTATAACTAAGGGGAATTGTGCAGTCCAAACTTCAGTCCTCTTTGCTCCCTTGACTCTGGTCTCTGTTTCATCCTTTAAGAAATTACTTAAACCTGCAAAAAAAAAAAAAAGAAAAGTTTTTTTTTATTTATGCCTCTAAAGCACATTGTAACTGCTGTCTTGTTTTGAAAAGAACTATAGAAGTAAATTCTTACTTACTGGAAGTACTACTATTAATGTTGATGTTTTTAAGTTTGTTTTATCATTGGTGTTAATATTAGATTTATATGAAACTTAATTGGGCTCACTTGTTATACTTTGGCATCCCTGAGTTTAGCTGGCACATACACCCACATACATCACGTCACAGATGTGTTGGACAAACTCATTTTATCTTAAACAATGTACTGATTCAGTAAGGTTGCTTTTTGTACTGTAGCATTGACTTTAGCTGTATTACTGTTGTACTTTTTAATGCTGTTTGGCAGATTAGATAATGATAAGAATCAAATGATCCAGAGGGAGAATATTCGTAGTGTTGTGGGGCTAGAACAGACAGTTATCAGATTAAGGAAGGCCGTATCTGCAGGAGAGCTGCGATATCTTTCAAGGGCTTTGAATACTTCATAGACTACAAGTGAGTGTTGGATACTGGCTGTTTGAACCAAACAGGCTGCTGTCCCATGGCCCTCTGCCTACGGTACTAGACTATTATTTCAACAGTTGTGTTTTGTTGCTGTAACAGTTTTCTGTTCAGAAGATGGATTTTTTTTTTTTTAACTTTCTGTATATTAACATGTTTTTCATAGTTCTGTCTTCAGATTTAATTAAAACTTGGGGGGGGGGGGGGGTCTGCTTTTGGAGTGAAGGTTTGCTTGTAATTGGAGACTTTTTTTTTTCTCCCAGAAAACAAGGCAATAGGTCATCTGCACGAGCAGGGTATTATCACCTATAGTTATTCTTAACTATACCCTAACTACTGCATGACCTTACCTTAACCAAGTTAGTTTTAATGCCTTAAGTTAAATAGTCTGCTCTCAGGCCTTGCCAGGGCATCAGATAGTAAGTGACACAGATGTTTCAGTCTCATCCCCATCACATTGGGATGCTTATAAAGGACCACTTGGCACCCCATTCAAACTCGATGAGTAATTTTTCATTGTGTAAAGTCATTACTATGAATATTACTATGCATATTTGAACACAAACTCAGATTTTCAGAAACACAGATTTTGGTGCCTAAAGCATGTAAAAGCTGATTAAATACGAAACTTTGTGGAGTCTGTATGTTCTCCATGTCTGTGTGTCTCTCGGTTAGTCCTGAGATAGACTGGTGAACTGTCCGGGCTGTTCCCCTTCTCTTGTCCTTTGACAGCTTTGATTGGTTCCAGCCCAACCGTGACTCTAATGTAGCAGAAAGATGGACGGATGGAAGAAAGTAGGTAATCTGTGAGTGAAACAAGCAAATTCAAAAAGCAAAAATAAAATTGCTTAAGCTGGATGTGTCAACCTTCCTCTACCACCACTCTATGTATCTGCAAACATTTAGGCAAATCAACATAACAGCGAATAACACTGAGGTTATTGACTATTTTTCCCAATAAAATTTCCCCATAATATGCAAAGGCCTAAAAAGTAATTATATTCCTATTATAACCAATAGAAGACCAGTTGGTAATGTTTGAAATGGCAGTTAAAGTTGATGTGTATTTGCTGCTTTTATAGCTCAAAGCGCAGCTCATTTTGATGTTAATAGCTGAAACTAATGGTGTGCCTTAATACAGTATCAAAACTGACACTGTTTTTGTTTTTCTCTGTTTGACCTTTGAGTTACTGTTGAAGTTTTACTAAAGGTACTGACTCACTGTAACACACGTCCAAAGATTCCCACTCGACTTGATTTTATTTATATTGTGTTTCACTCTTTCCTTTGTTCACAGTTCAAGGTTACTTTATTTGTCACTGTACAACAGACGTGAAACTTCTTGCACAACTTCTTAAAAATGGTTTTCCTTGTAAAGTATAAAAGAGTAAAAGTAATAACAGAATAAATGAGAAAAGAAAAAATGGAACAAAATAAACTTTTCTTACAGTCAGTAATTTCAGTGTGCTAACATGTGCTGTGAACATAAAGTGAATGTAATTCCCAAATCATTGTTTGGGTGAACTCACAGCAGCCTTTAAAGTGGTGATGGTCTTTGTGGGAAGACTGTTCAAAAGTCTAGTGGTGTGTTTTTTTAATGTCCTGTATCATCTGCCAGAGGGAAGATATTCAAAGAGAGAGTGCGCAGGGTGTGATGACTCCTTTATGAAGTTTATTGCGTTGTGTTCCCAGTAAAGATGGTCCTGAAGCATCGAACAACTAAGATAGTGAGCAACTACCTGCCTGCACAGAGATTAGCTCTGCACAGACCCACTGAGTCTGGGTTGCGCATTTCTAGCTTGTGCTGACAGAAGGTTTCAAATGTGTGCGCGCGTGTGTTTCATAGAAGTTCAACCTCTTAATGTCTTATTGGGGACATTGTAGCTTTTCCATTACATGTTGCTGCTGCCAGTGCTTTAACACAGATGCCAAAGAACATGTGCGTCATTTGGAGATCAAGAGAACGCCAGTTTTGACATCTTGGAGTTAGAGCACATTGACCTAACCGATCAGCGAATCATGCCGGTGAAAGTAGAGCTTAAAAGTACAGTGTGTAAAGTCTCACCGCTAGATGTCAGTAGATTGCAGATTGGAATTATCTAAATTCTGTTTTCTTTGCCCGCCCAATTAAAGTGCATAATCCTGACTACGAAGTGAATATGTGTCAGTATGTGTCCGCGTCTGTTTAGGTGTCTTGAAAGAAGTTGTTAAACTGTGAAATGAGTCTGATATGAGTCAGGAAAACTCACTTCTATCTGATCACAGCCATGCTGAGCTGACTTGGTAAGAGTATCCTGAACTTTTCTTTTAGTTAGCTGCTGTTTTCCTTGAAGTCAATCTCACATTGTGTGACAAATTCATATGATGTAGTCAAACTGTTTGTCGGAGGGAAAGCGTGATTCTTAGGACTCTCGAGCCTAAAATTAGCTAGCTAGCATAATATTAGCTTGTAACCAGCTGTTATTGCTTCATTGTCTTGTTGTCAGCTGTCCAGAGACAGCAAGTTCATCTGTCTGCTGACGATGTGTAATTGCAACAATATCAGGAATAAATAAGCTTGAACTGAAGCCCTGAATAGAAGTCAGGGCTGCAGATCATATGTTTGAGTTGAGGAGGAAGATGAGCTGCAAATGAGGGAGGAGAGAGAGCAGTGGTTGTGGAGGTGAAAGACTTAATGAGAAAGAGATGATGAAATATGTTAAATGGTCAAATATAGTTGGAACTATTTGTGATCTTTAAATTAAAACTAACCTATGAAGCGTAGTGTATGTGACGCCACATATATAAAACATGATTGGGCGAAGAGGCGCTGTCCATTTTAATCACTGTACTCTGTGGCAGTTTTGTGTTTTTAATAGATTGATTTTAAGTTTATGATAATGTATTGATTTGTTGGAAGACAATTATGTTTTGAGTTAATGTTTTGAGTACAAAATTGTTTATTTCTATAATATAACCTTTAAAAAATGGTTTACTGTACACATAAAATGCTTGTAAATAAAACTCAAACACCAGTATCCTGATTAAAAGGTCAGGTGTGTTTGTGACACCAGTGCTCCACCTCCCTTCTAACACTGACACTTGAAAAATAGAAACATTGGTTAATTGAAGGACTTGGTGATGGTTGAGTCACTACATTTGTTTCTTTGTCAGCAACAAATCTGCAAAACTAATGTCCTACGAATGTTCCAGCCTCAAACAGAAACACATGGGATTTAGATGACCTTGTGACATTACCTGTTATTGCAGACTTCTAGATCTATAATGAGTATATATTATCATATGCTTCCTCACTCACATCAGTCTTCTATAAACAGGTTCAGACTCCCGAGAGAAAACCCCACAAACCAACATGCAGCGCCACCTCTCACACGCCGGCTCTTCATTTCAGTTCCTCTCCTATACATACGAGCCATACACACAATAACACAGTTTTCACAGTCAGTACACATCCCCTGATTTCTACACATGTACACAGACATACTGAGGAATGAATTTAGGATTCGGCAGGCGGATATTGCTTTACAGCTGTGATTAGTCGAGCCCGTGAAGAAAGAGGAAGCCGGCAGCCTGCTGATTTGGGCAGCTATTAACCGGCATCGGGGCGCACTCGCCTATCTGTGCATATGTCAATTATAAAAATGCGATTACAGCCTTGTAGGAGGGGGAGGATTTGTGTTATCCCCAGCTTCTTGCGCTCGCTCTCCCTTTCACACAAACGCACTTTCTCTCCTCGTTCTGTCCTCTGTCTCTCATTCACCTCTGCCTGAGTGTGAAAAATGCAGTTATGAGATCATTTTTACTTGGAAAACTCAAAGTAATGTGGTGGGGAGTGAAAGAGGGATAGAGCAAGGAGAGAAAAAGATTTCTCTGTGTTCTTTTTGTTTCCCATTAAAACTGTTTTCCCCACATAATAGTAATAACATAAAATTACCTAAAAGCTCAAATGTATTATAGCTGCTTGTAATTCTTGGAGTAAACAGTTTTCTCAGGCAAAATCGAACCAAGTTTGCTTCGTTATCTTTGATTTTCTGAGTATAGCATCTCATAGAAATTCCACCTCTGAACTATGGCAGCTGAGCTCTGGCGGAGTGATGCGTTAAGCTCGGTCCAGGATCTGACTGCATAATGAGCTGCTTTCTTAATAAAACAGACATGCAAGGCACACAAGTTGAAGCTGAAAAGCAGTAAAAATGACAGCAAAACATTTGTTTATCAAACATTTTTAGTCAATCTGATCTTCAGCCTTAAAAGCACAGTTTAACTTTTACAGGGACACTTATGTCCAGGTTTAAGAAAATCCACATATTTAGCCCTTTATTGTCATTGTACATGTTCAACGAAAATTGTGGGCGCTCCACACCACCTGTGCAGGAATAAAATATAAAAAGTGGACAGCAGGAATCAATAACAAACAGGAGAAAACAAGAGAAGAGCCTGTTAAATAAAGTTGCTGATGTTGATGAAGCAGGCAGGTTGTTTTGATTCAATTTCAATTCAATTTTATCTATGTAGCGCCAAATAACAACAGCAGTTACCTCAAGGCGGTCTATGTTGTAAGGTAAACACCCTACAATAAGACAAGGGAAGCAGAGAAAACCCCAACACTTACTATGAGCGAGTGCTTTGGCGACAGTGGGAAAAACTCCCTTTTAACAGGAAGATACATTCAGTGTTTCATGTCCACTTTAAAGCCTGTACTATAAGGCAAGTTATAGATCATCTGGAACAACAACAAATATTTTAGACGCCCTTAAAAAAACACTTAGAGACTTCCAGGAATGGTGTTAATATTTTCCAGAGAACTGATTGATTAGGCTGTGATCTCAAACCTGCTGATCTCTAATCATGAAAATAACCTGCTCCAGAGCTACAGCATGAGTTACCATGGTGATGTACCCCCAAAAAGGTGTGAACCACCTTCATAATACTGAAAACGGAGGGTTAAACATAGAGTGACCTCACTCAGCCCCAAATTGTGTTTTTCATTACTGGACTCAGCAAATACCAAAACAAGGTGAAAGCAGGGGAATACAAGAATACTGACACACAGACTTAAAGATTCAAAAAATAATAATTACTATAATTTTCTACCATCTTTTCATAGTCACTTTACTATGACCTCCATAAAAACCTTTGTGAGGTATAGAAGAAATTTGAAGGACTCAGGAAAAGGGAAGTACCGAGCTCAGAGAATCTAAAGCACTGACGAGGTGGGCAAAGTAGGTGCAAAATGTGGGAATGTGTTCCTCAGATTTGTGCTCTTTTTACAAAAATAGGGACCACAAACAGAGAATTTATGGCATTCTTCCTCTCAATTAAAATCTTGTCTTTATTCGTAATTATATAGTAGTTGTTTTACTTAAAGCTATCTGGTCTTTAAGTGATGACATATGAACCCTGCTTCTTGGTCCAAACTACTCTGTGTTTATTAAGGCTGTTTTCTTTTTAACATGTTTCAATGCTTTGTATCTTGTTCTGTTTATCCCGAACAAGCCCCTAAAAAAAAAAGTCAGTGATCACTGTCGGCCTCTCTGGGTTTTATTATCGCTATTCATCTGCAGCACGTTTTAAAGCTCAGTTTTTAAAACCTTACGATGTAACTACAGCACAGCCCATGCAGCAGTATATTATTGACTAACCTCGTATTGTGGATGGATTATCTCAGTTGTTCTCCTGACTGAAGTTTGGTCCGTTTACAGGATCCTGCCATGCAATCAGGAACCGTCACGTTAACTCTTATCAAATGGAAAAAAAGTTAGCGTTCATCCTTCACCTTCACTGTGTTTATATTATGCTAACCATAGCTGTGTATGTAGCCATCACGTAGCACATCATTATTTTCCAGCTAGCCCAACTTCAGTAACCCTACAAACGTCACTACTGTCTTCATTTATGTTGGATATGATAGCAGAGCTGTACATTTTAATTTTTTCAGAAGTCCCTCATTCAGAACATGGTATATTATGTTTAGATGGAAACTAGTGAGATAACTCTGTTAAACTTCATAAATTCTGTTTTCATGGATGCCTGGATGTTAAACTTAATTGTTACACCTGGTAAAGCAGCCACACTGATCATTTTATTACAGGTGAAAGAATTTAGATAGTTTGTAACTCTGTGATGCTACAGTGTTCGTTTGACTTTGAGACCTGAAGCGGACTTTGGACCCGGAAACAGCTAATGACGTCAGACTTAATAGGCTAATTAGTCTGCAAATTCTCTTTTCCTCTTAAAAATCACATCTTATTACGTCCCACTTAAGCACTTTGGTCATCAGTAATCGTCAAACGTTCCCGTGTTAGGCACATCTTTTTTTCTTGTTTGTTTTTTAATAATTGAACCGCATGGTGTTAAATATAAACACAACAATAAAGAAACCTGTATCGCTTGACAGTCAGAGTAACAGAATGGTGTGGTGTCTTTGTGTGACGTTTAGAAAAGAGCAGCATTTTCACTGAAGTTGTGACGTTCTGATGAAGCAGCTCTGCACATGACGATGTACCTGAAGCTTGATGATTGATTGACGAATGATTATTTTTTGTGCCTTTTATGAATCTTTTTAACACATAACTGAAACATGAGAATGGCAAAGCTAGCTTAGATAATTTTAGCTTAATGTTTAAAATAAAGCCAATCAGCTGCTCTTGTAAAGCTTTGAATTGATGAGATTCTTGGATAGTAACCTCTGCTGCCTTTAAACTGCAGAATTACTACAGTGTAAGTCAGGAGGTCAAACATGGATGCGCTCTCCAGGAAAACGTGGGCATTCAGTTAAGACCAAGGCTACTGAAATGGAACGAGGTGACAGAGCTTTATCATGAATATGTGTCATTGCTCTTCAAAGGTAACAATAAAAGGCATTTTCATGCATTAAATTCCCATAATTCCCTGAAAAACATCACATTCTCCTCTGTTTTCTTTGTATGAGGAAATGATTGCCATGACTCACTTAAAGCTATTCATACCGCCCATTAATGCTAAATGTGCATCAAAGTATGCGTCGCCTCTGTATTTTTGTGACACCTCAACCAGATGTGGAACACTGTGACTTTAATGGTAACTTTGTAAACTGTATGCGAGTTGAATGAGTTGATGAAGTGCTAGACAGGCAAACGGATGAATTGCATTTTGTTGAGAGTACAACAAATAGGGTGAGGAGGCAGAGAGCAGTGAGGTAATGAAGCAGTGACCAGCGATCTCGATTTTTGCCTTTGTTTCTTTCTCTGCTTATTTTTCTTTTTCTTTCTGGAACACTCGTGGGCTAATTCAGATTTTTCCAAGGCAAGCTTTGCTTTTGTTTTTAGGAAATTAACACAGACACACACACACACACACACACACACACACACACACACACACACACACACACACACACACACACACACACACACACAGCCTATTACGGTTTTAAAGCCACAGATGGTCTATCAGAGGGGAGTGTATGAGTATTTCAAGCAGTGATGGAAAACCGTAGTGAGCACGAGTGTGTATGTGTGTGTGTGTGTGTGTGTGTGTGTGTGTGTGTGTGTGTTTGGCTGTAGAGGTCTATGAATAGTGACAGTGAGGAAAAGGCTGTCAGAGCAGTAATTCAGAGCTCTGGCTGCCCTCATCAACACCAACATTGAGCAAAAAAAGAAAGAAAGAATGGAGCCTTGTTGAAGAGGCTTTCTATTACACAATATGCTGCTACGAGCCCTGCAGCACCTCACACACTATGAGGATGGTGTGTGTTTGTGTGTATTTGATGTATCTGCGTATGTAGAACTGCCACTGTGAACGACGATACACATGTGACATTTCCTGCATGAATTTCTTTTGCATTTAAAGAGAGCAAGAATGGTGCATCTCTTACATTGTGTGCCACCTGTCTAGCTTTGGCAAAAAAAACCCTTCTGGACTGCTTTGCTGTTCTTTCAGTGCAAATAGAGCAAATTCTCCTGGAGTGTGTGGCAGTCACAGATGGTGGAACGAGTGAAAGGCCAGTGGAAGCTGTTTTGTTTTAAGCTAAAAGAGGCAACAATTTAAAGAAACACCTTTGAGGTAAAGGACACTGATTATGCTCACTCTTATTTGCATCACCTCATCCCAAACACATCTCTTGACAGTAATATGATGTTTTGAAAGACTGCAACCTATCAGCCACCTTTACTTCATCATTTAAGGGCATCTTCTCCTGCACCTCTGCATAGTGGCTGCCATTTTTGATCACTACATGGAATTCTATACGTGTGCCTCTGTGGTACATGCCTGTTCTCCTCCACTGTTTCAAACTGTGTTAAACTGTGATCTGGCAAGTGGTCTAGGTGATAGGATAGGATTTTTTGAAAGTGCAGTGTTATTTGTACTGTACTGATTCATCACTGGCTTCTCTTTGATGGCGTGTGCAGTTACACATGCAGACTGAACTAGAGATGGCACGATACTACTTTTTTTATGTCCGATACCAATACCGATATCATAAATTTGGATATCTACCGATACCGATATGAATCCGATATAATGTGTTTTTTAATCAATAAAACTGTTTTTTTAATATCTTGCTGCATTTTGTATAAGTTCATACTCAAGTTTAAATAAACAACAACACTAAAGCTATTCTGTTATACCTGTATGCAAAAAATACACTGCACCCAAAATATTTCATAGTTCAGCAATACTGATCAATCTAATAAACTTAAACCTACTCCATCCTCCCTATTCTGGTATTTTAAAGAGTAAGCAACCTAAAACCCCCAGCAAAAAAAAAATAAAAAAAAATAGGGAACCCCCCACCCTCCACCTCATGATGCTTAATCGACGTAATCAACTTTAATTTGATGCAGTGTGGAAAAAAAAATGCACAGAAATAAATTATTTTTCAAGAATAATTAAATAGATTCAACATCTTTCTTCAACAGAATTGCAGACTGCACAGATGGTATCTTCCCAAAGGAAAAAGTACTATAGCTTACATCTATTAGACTTATTAGTTACTATATACAATGATGGACTTCTATACATTTTACATCAGATTAAAACTTTGGTTGTAAGATTCGGATAATTATTTATTAAAAGCTAGACATTTTAAATGAGAATAAGAAAGAAAAGTATGTCTTTGTGCCCCCTTTTCCCTGTTCATGCCCTATCGACCCCCCTGGCTAAACTTTGCTAGATCCGCCCCTGCACAGTTACCAGCAGTCAGCTACGTAGAAAAGGATCCTGGTGTAGAAAGTAATATTAAATAAATTCTAACAACAGCTTATCAAGCTTAAACGTGCTGCTGTTGTTCAGCCGCTGGTTTCCTCTTTCTGGTGCAAAGTGGGCCAAAAACAAAGAAGAGAGACGGACTCGCAACAGAAAAGCCGATCAGCTGATCATTGATCAGTTTCATGACTGAAGTAGCGGCAGGAGAGGGAGGGAGAGAGAAGAGGCAGTCGCACCATATATCGTTGTTAAGCTTAACGCGGGAATGCTTTACAAACATTCAGAGATGAACTTACACACTTGCTTTACTTCTCTCTGGGATAACTTCCTCTGAGATGAAATGCTGGTTTGGTAGTGAGGCTACAAATACACACAGCCGCTCTATCACGTGACACATACTGCTCCGACATGCTACGGTTATGAGCCGAGTTACGCCATGTCACAAGTTTTGTGAGGTGCTTTTTTGATATTTAATGGATCGGATTACATT
Source organism: Oreochromis aureus (assembly GCF_013358895.1). Classification (NCBI taxonomy): domain Eukaryota; kingdom Metazoa; phylum Chordata; class Actinopteri; order Cichliformes; family Cichlidae; genus Oreochromis; species Oreochromis aureus. The sequence continues at coordinate 6,310,735 of NC_052954.1, read as the reverse complement.
TTTTATTTCCCTCCGATATCCGATCCAGTAATTTAGGTCAGTATCTGACCGATACCGATACGTAATATCGGATCGGTCCATCTCTAGACTGAACAGCTTGGCATGTTTACATGCCTCTATGTTGGCCAGATATAATTGCTAGATCGCGATGCACACTCCCTTTCCTGATCCTCATTATGAGTTTTCATTTGTTTTGTTTGTTTGTTTTTTTATATATACTAAAAGGTATGTAATATTGTATAACAGATTAACCCTCCAGTTGTGTGCACCCCCAGCCCCTCACTTCTGACCGGGAACACCACAGATGTAACAAAGTTGATTAAAACACTCTAAATTCAACGACAGAGGTGCTCATCACTTTTATATGTTCAAGTGCATAGTGTGGAGGATGTCATAAGGCCTCGAGGCAACTGGATGTAAAACACAATATTTATGAGTTTTTAAATTTGTAAATCGGTCAGATTTGACCCGAACACGACAGGAACGTGGGACAGCAGCGCAGAGGCTTCAGAACTTGTTTTATAATCCTTTTTGTTTAAAAGATTTCTTCAGTAGGAAAGTAATCCAGTTGTCAGTATTTCCACTGCTACACAGCAAACAATAAATGTTAATAATTAATGCAGCAAACTTTATTTTCCCAATTGTAAACAAACACTGTTTAAAACGGCGCTCATGTTGCTGCCAGGGCAGAACTCCGTTTAACACACTAACCCGAACTGCCCATCAAAGTGACCAATCATGTTAGGGCCCTCGTGCTTCCTTTGAGCTCCACCTCCAAAAAGTCAAAAGTCAGTTGATTTGAGTCGAGCACAAAGAGCTCCTCACGAGAGCGTGAAACTGCTGAAACTTCTATGCACGCAGGTTCTTGAATTTACCGCTAACCCTCCTACCGCTGTGCTCTGTGGAAGATGGCATATTCCAAACAGAGCTCTCAAAACAACCCAGACGTTATGTTCATTAACAAGCTATTATTATCATTGCAATACAGCCATAAGTAATGTCATTTGTCTTTGTGGTTCTAGTCCCCTCTGGAAGTGATGGTCACTGGAGGCATGAAGAGAGGAATCACTTCCAAATAAAATACTCTAAAGAGGACACATTCTCATTTCCAGCTCCATGTGTTTATTCTTGGAAATCGGGCTACTAGAGTAACCCTGTTTATCTTGGTGCAGCTCCTCACTTCCTCCTTTGTGTTAAACAGGCAGTTTTAGCCCCTCTCCCTTTAGGCAACTTTCCTCTGATTGTCTGCTTCCCAAAAACAGGAGATTGGGATGCTCGCAGCCAAAGAGATGTGCTTTCATGATCATATTATTGATCTGTTTCACTCACGTATGCGTGTGAAGCCTGAGCTCTTGGTTATGAGGGATTACTCGTGTATACGCTAATCCCATTCTCTGAAACTGTGGCCATGTTTAATATGTGCATCCACAAGTGTCACAGGACTCTGACCTTAAAAGTACATTAGTAAAGGAATCCTTATCTGCCATTATCAATAGGAGTGATTACAGGAAGCACACCCCCCGTTTCAGTATTTAAATTGCTTGTGAGTTTTAATTTTGACTTGATTATGCTAAAACCCTTTTTTTAAATTGCTGCATTTGAAAACGTCACGGTGGTCAATCTACTGTTATTGTGATTCCTAAAATAAATAGACAAATGGTCAGAAGTCGTTATTAAAGCTCTGCATCAACAAGTAGACATCAGAAGCTAGTTACCCAATGTTAGTGCCAGCTTGGTAAAGCTCACCCCACCTGCCAGCTGCTTTAATTGGCTCACATCCCACATGCTCCACATGTTGCAGCTCCCTTCCCAAATCATCCCGGATGATGGTCTTATCTCAGCGGTTCAGAGCCTGCAGACTCTGTCTGAGTCATACCGTCGCTTCCATAGCACTTTCTTGAAGAAGGGAGCTGAATGGCTGACGATTACCGCAGCCTGGAGATTTTGAAGTCTATTAAATGTATTCTTTTTAACTTTGCAAAAAAAACCCCAAAACGCTTAGCAGGAAATAGACTTAGCTTCCATGACTGAGTTATGTTATATAGCTCGCTGACATGAGGCGGATCAGGTGTTCTCACCTTCCTTCATGCTAATGTTCTGTGGCTATTAATAGGAAGCTCCTCCTGCCCCCTTCAATACCTGACTCACCTTAACTGGCTTCACTTGAGAGAAAATGGACCGTGTGTGTGTGTGTGTGTGTGTGTGTGTGTGTTTATGTCTCTTGGTATGACTAGCCATCCATCTTACCTCCTCTGCTCTTGTTATTCCTCCATCCTCGCCTGCCGCTTTTCATTTCAGCTCACCCTTGTTCACTTTGTTTTTCTCTCCTCTTTCCACCCCTACCTTTACTTCCACCTCCACTCTTTTTCTTTTTCCCCTTCCTTTTCCCTATCTTGCTTCTCCTGCCCCACCTTTTCTTCTCCATTCTCCCCTCCACCTCATCTCCGCCTTCCCTCCTCTAGTCGGATGAAGTCTGCAGGGAGAGACAGAGGAGCGCAGTGCTGCCTGCTAAGCAGCAGAGGACAACACATGTGCCTGCATTTCTGTGTGTGTGTGTGTGTGTGTGTGTGTTTTATGTGTTGTGTGTGGGTGGTGTGCAACTTTGTGTAATATATGATGTGTGCTTGTGACACTGACTGCAGCGTGTTTATTCACTGCAGAGCGGCTTGCAGGAGCTGCTGTTTATCACACTGTCTCTCCTTATCTTCTTCATGCTGTCTGTCGCCTTGCCCCTTTCTATTTTCAGTCTTTGTCCCATCTCTTCACATGTGTACACACACACACACACACACACACACACACACACACACACACACACATTCCCACAGACACCTGAGCAGAGCTTTTAAGCAGGTGTTGTTTTTTTGTCAGCTCCATCCATTAAACATAGTGGGTGTGTGCATGGAAGCTGTTTTTTTTTTCTTTATAATGAAAAGGTGTATGTGAGCGGAGCAGCGTGCGTGTGTCCTGTCTCCAACAGTTCACGTCTTCCTCTCTTTGCAGCGGCCTAATTAATGTCATCCGTCTCACTTACACTGACAATGCTCCTCTCTTCTCTCTCCTGTGTTGTCTCCTCCGTTCTTTTCTCCCCTTTCTTGTCCTTTATTTAACTCTTGCTCTTCGGCCCTTTGTTTGACCCCTTTTTTCCTTCCATCTTCACATCAGTCTTTTTCCTGTCTTGTGCCATCTTTTCTCTCTGTGGCACAAGACAGTCATACCTTTGAGTAACCAAAGGTATGACTAAATATATTTCCAAGCCCGCCATGCATTCAATGATGCAAACCTGTTGGATTTATTTTATAATTATTAGGAATGCAAACAAGAGAATATGTCAAAATCTGCCAAACACAGTTTGATGGACAGAAAATGTTATATTCTGATTTTTAATTTGTTTTTTGTTTTGTTTATTCAATAAAAGTGATTTTATGGCTGCTCATGTTTATTTGAAAACTTGCTCTCTTGTCTTCACTTCCTTCAGGTTATGTCTTTCTAACCGTTTCCTATTTTGCTGGCAATTAATGTGTGAAATGTGAGTAATTGGCATTTATGCAAAGCAGTTTAGCAACAATGAAAAGAGCAGCAAAGCAGACGACACTGGACTGAGTAACTAGTGAGAACTTTTTTTTTTCTTACTCTTGGACTTACTCAAGTACTTTGACATGATATAAAATCTTATTCATCTTTTTTTTGGCCTTGGCCCCTTTCACCTTCCTTTAAGCCAAGTTTCTTCTGATTGGCTGCCCCTCATTAGCAGAGGATTTTACACAATGGTTGGGAAAGGCTTCTCTGCTCATGGCCAAGAGTAGAAAATATCGAACCCTGAGTTTTTGGCTCACAGGGATCACTTAGTGACTGGAAGTGGAAGTCACTGTGAAAAAGCTAAAGCTCCACTCACACAAGGAATAAAGACTAGCTGGTAACTCCCAGACAACTTAAAGTCACCATAGAAAAATGCATATTCCCCGACTGGTTAGCAAATGGTTGCTGAAGGTTGCTGGCAGTCACTGGGTAAAATCTGTCTGCAGTTACAAAACTCGTTGTGATTGCTTTGGATGCTGCTAGATTGCTGCAGCTGCCCGTAGTTTGCATGGAAGATGTCGACTTGTCTGCAAAGACTTGCCAACACACAAGCGGCAGTAACCACGACGGAAAACTGAAAACGTTCTCCTTCAAATTAAAAGTTGTGCCTTTCTGCAGGTGCAGCTCTTAATTTGAAGGCAAACATTCTCCCTTTGCTGTTTGTGTCACACTCGTAACACTTCCCCTACAGCTCAGACAGTAAATGGCGAGTTGGCTGGTTGGTGTTGGTGGTGTTGTGTTTCTGCCAGTGTGACTGGGGTCTAACACAAACATTGGCATTATCATTTGAAACTATGACCGTGTTTATTCTCATGTACGTTAAAGATAAAAATAAGTAAGACAGAAACAGGTGAGAAAAAAAATCTAAGCTCCTCTGCCTTGTTTGTCTGGTCTGGTTCTTTCTGCTGATTAGGTGAATAAAGGTTCTGGTCACACTTTAAGATTTACATTACATGTACATTTTTAGGGTATGGTGACAAGAGCAACTACATGATTGTAGTGTATGAGAAATATTCTGTCTGGATGAAAGTCTATATATTCATGACATTTCTCTCCTTGCCCTGTGTGTTTCTGTCTGACAGTCCGGCTCCAGTATAGCAAGTCCACAGGTGGACCCCTCCACCTCCTCCTCTTCTTCCTCCTCTACTTCCACCACTACCACGGCGAAGGCAGAGGAGAAGAAGCTTTTATCTAAAGACTCGATCCTGTCCCTGTACGCAAGCAGCTCAGTGGGCAGTCAGCCACAAAGCCAGCAACAGCCTGCTCCAGGACAAGGTAACACACACATGCTCTCATACAGCCAGCAGTTATTATTAACCCTTTGCTAATCAAGTCAAAGTAGCTTGATCAACTGACTCAAACTCACATTTTCAATTCAAGCAGAGTCACTCAAGTTTGCAGGTCTTTTTAAGGATGCAGTTTGCAGGAGGTGTTTCTAAGACTGGTAGAGGGAAAAAAGAAAAATTGGCAGTTTGTTGCTAAGGAGTTGTGATTTCATGCCACTTGTATGGACCCGTTTTTCTCTTTCTGTTCAGGCTCATTTGTTTACTGAGCTTCAGTGTCTTTTCTCAACTGAACTATGTCGACAAAAAGGCTTAAAAATGTGTTTTAAGAAATCACATTTATTATCAATTTCATACTAACCGTTCTACGAAAGATCGAGCATGGTGTTAGTTCAGACAGGAGACGAAGCTCATGTTCAACCACAATCCTGGCAGAAAAGCTGATCTTCAATACTCAACTGATACTCTTCTACTAGGGCTGCACATGTGCCAACCACCTGGCAACCCACCTCAAATCAAGGCTCAATAAAGGTTCTGGCTTTCAGTTCTGTTCAGTGCTGGGTGGTCTTCCTGCTTCCAAATCTAAATTACAGCAGTAACAAACTTCTTTTAACTTCGGTGGTCTTGGCTAAACTGTTTACAACTACACTGTGCAACACACCGCACTCAAACCTGGGATTGGATGTTACCCACAAAGATGGTGTAGCAGTGAGCTTGGCATTGATTCTCAACCTCTTAGTCTTCTCAAGATCCACCAAACAAAACTAATCTTTACTTTATTTTTCCCATTTAACTTTATTTAATTGCATGCATTGCATTGCACCATTGTTTCTGTGACCATGAGCTGGAACCTACTCCCAAGGAAGGCCAGGAGGATTGAACAAGGACCCTTCTTGTTGTGAGGTGACAGTCTGCACCGCTTCACCACTGTGCCGCCTCAAAACTCGAAATAAATCACATTTTTGTTTTGCGTTTGACCTATTAAGTGTCAAATTACTGCTAACATCTTCATCATATCAACGTTTTAAGAGGGCGAAAAGGCTGATGATCTGTTTATTGCTTGGAAAATGATCTGCAAGTGGCTGGAAATCTGCAAATGAAGGCAGCAGTGTGTCTGCTTGTGTGAAGAGAACATTTTAGCCTGGCCAAAAAGCTGTTTATTTTTGGTCTACATTTCAGAGATGGAAAAAGGAGACTGGTGGAAAACAACATAAACAAGTGGAGTTGTGGCTGACTTTGGAGAGCAGTCAGAGGCTGAGAGCTCACTCACACCCTGCATAGCTTCACTGTGTGCTGACATTGTGTATGTGTGTGTTTGTCTGGTAAAGCTGATCTATTAATCAAGAGAATTCTTACTTGCTCATAGCCTGACACCTTTACAGATGCACACAAAATGAAAACGAATGGCATTCTGAGCTTTTGGACCTTGAGAACCTTTTCATACATTTTATAACTCTTGGAGGAAGGACGGCTTTTTTGTATCTTCACTCTGCAGAAACTAGAAACTATCTTTTTATTATTTTTTTTACTTCTGACACTGACTTCATCAGTACAACAATAATTTAATAATGAAGATCATGATTTGATCAGATTAAACAAAAGATGGAAGATTTCCTAAACCTGGATGTTTCAAGTGTTTTTTTGGAAGCTACAAAACAATTTACGCTACCCATACACGTTCCACAAAAATTTGCTATACAGTATGCTTTTCTTAGCTTTGTTCTTATCTCTGGACACTCACATGGACCTTGTGACCTCTTTGGAGAATCACCCCCACAATGGGAGCCTACATTTTTAATGACTACATGCTGCCACTGCAGAAAATAGTTACTGTTAAGGCAAGAGGTGTGGGACCTGTTATCGTAGCAAAAGTACCGGCAAGTGCATCTGGAGAGTTGTGTAACTGTATCTTTATGTGTCTGTATGTAATCAGATCTGAAAATGTGTAAAGGAATCTTTAAATGCATTTTGAGCAATCTGATTACACACAGACACACTGAGATCCAGTTACACACTCAACAGAAAATATTACTGCTACAGTAATAGCCCCACACAAAGAACCTCAGCAGTTACTATTTATATGCATTACTGGACTCGTGGATCAGAGGACTGAAATTCAATTTACATTCAATTCAGTTATATTTATATAGTCCCATTTCACAACAGCAGTCATCTCAAAACACTATATGGTAAAGGCATCACAGTGTCAGAGAGAGAACTCAGCAATCAATGAAGTTCTCTCATTTGATTGCTAAAACAGAGACCTCTTGAATGAGGCTCGAACATCAGAACATTTAGAAGACGAGGGAAACAGACGAACAAAGAGCTTAAAAAATAAACAGGATGAGACGCAGATTGCGGGAGAAAGTAGACAGAAATTACTGACATGTGCTAGTGGCGTGTAAAAGAGGAAATGGGAGAAGAAAACGCTCAGTGCATCATGGGATCAAGGGAAGTCCCACAGCAGCCTTTGATTGAAGCAGAAAATTAATCAAACTTAATCTTAAAGATTGATTAATAATCTTAAAAATGGATGGTGTTTGACTCTGAACCCAAACTGGGAGCTGGTCCAAGCCTGACAGCTGAAGACGCTGCCTCCCATTTTACTTTTAGAAACTCTAGGAAGTTGAAGTGCAGCTGCAGTCTGAGAGTGACGCGCTGAAGTGGGATGATCTATGAGATCTTTAAAATATGAAGAGGTGCAATGATTCAGAACTTTGTATGTGAAGAGAACCCCATGCTTTTTTTTCCAAGACTAGAATTAACAGGAAGCTAGTGAAGCCAATGAACCTAATGTGGGAGTAATATGCACTTTTGAAGAAGCTTCTCGGATGAGAGGTGAAACGTCTTCAAGGAAACGTAAAGAAATCCAGAGCATGCAGCAGAAGGCCTGGGGCTGCTGCGTTTAGCCTGGCTGAATACACCTGCCTGCTCAACCTGTGAGCTAAACCGGCACTCAAGGATGTTCTTAGTGTAATTAATTTTTTTTAACGTGCAAGCTGAAGGACATATGTTCAAAAATGACTTAAAGGTTCCTTGCAGTAGAAATGTCTTATGAATGTAGCGCGTAAACAAACATTACACATACACGGTGTCTCATAAGCTGGCAAAGATGTGCAGGTTATAAATAAGACCTAGGTGTTTGCACACAAACAGATGCACACCTAGACAATATTCCACACACACATGCATGTTAGAGGGAAGAACCATCATAAAAACGTGGGAGAGTAAAGATGAAAGGTCAGCGTGCTGAAAAGCAGAAACGTCTAGTTCACACTGCATTTACTAGGGTCCCAGTGCAGCTGTAAAAATAGCGAAGTGTCTGCAGATTCGCTTTCATCTCACAGTTATTATGTGTAAAGACTGAAGTGTCAGGAGAGTGTGCATGAGCGCCTGTGCGAGGATGTATAGGTAGGCGGACGTTCACACATACATCATACATCAGCCTGTGTGAGAAAGCATTAGTGCTGCATGTTTTCTGCTTGGTGGGAGGAAACAGGCAGCAGATTTTTACAGCAGGCACATGCATTGATTATAGTGTTCCATGTTTACACTGATGTATCAAGGATTAGGAATGGATTGAAGGGCTTTCTGCGTATTGTCCTCTCTGAATCCAAATAAATGCAGATTGAGATCAAAGCCAAAAGAACCTTGCCAGGCTAATGCTCAAAAATCAGACTTTCATCCTGCATGCACTGTATGTGTGCGCGGGACCGTGTGCACTTCTCCGTGCTGCAACAGAAAGGCTCTAAGTGCAGCCAACAATGAGGTGATCAGAATGTCAGAATATACAGAAGGCAAAAAAATATTGCTTCGTCAGTGATCTGTGGATTAGTTATTTGTCCATGGATCTGTACTGATTTTTGTGGCTTTATAACAGCTAAAGACTAAAACCTGTGAGGCATTATGACTTGTGCTAAAGAGGATATATTATAATATGAGAGGAAAGTCTCTCATTTTGTACATACACAGAACAAAGCAGAGAGGCAGGCAAAAATAGTTTGTTTTTGCCCACCTGATGGTATCAGACTAACTCTGCAGATGTCCTTCTCCCCAACAACCTGTTCTGTTTCTTCTTGTGAGGTTATGAAGTGTTCCCATACCGGGTGAACTATGTAACTGGTAAGAGGTCAGGATCTCTTACCAGTTGGTTTTTCCTGGAAAACATCCAGTGGAAGTCACACAGGAAACTTGAGCATCATCATCTGGTTTAAATGAGCTAACTGTGGATGTCTTATCCTGTATCCAAGGATTGTTTCAGCCAAAAGTCCATGTGATACGCATGAAAATTCCAACACCAGCCAAATCTCCGGTGAGTCCTGGGGGTCTCCTCTTCGTAGGACATGCCCAAAACCCCTCACCTAGGAGACATAATCACTGTGGATCACCAGCAGCTCTACTCTTGAATGACCAAGCTACTCACCCTATCATGCATCAGACGCTGGTTCAGTCTGTCTGTCAATCTCCCACTCCACTCTTCCCTCACCAAGTACAAGATCTACTTGGTAGTACAAGATCCTGAGATACTTAAACTCCTCCAATTGGGGCAGCAACTCAAAACCTGTAGTGTGCACTTCCCTGTTTTCTGGCAGAGAATCAAGGTGATTCTATTTCCACTTTCTTCACACTTGGCTACAAACCATTCCAGTGCGAGGAACGGAACACAACCTAATGAAGGCAACAAAATAGAGCATCATCTTTAAAAAGCAAAGATGAAATGTTGAAGCCTCCAAAGTGTAGACGCTCCAACACCTGGCTACACCTAGATATTCTGTTCATAAAAACTATGAACAGAATCAGTGATTAAAGGCAGCCTTGGCAGAGTCAAACACCCACTGTAAATGAGCCACATTTAATGCTGGCAATTTAGACTAGGCTCTTGCTGTGGTTGCACAGGTACCAAATTGCCATTTACAATGGACTAAATACCCCATTTTCTCAAAGAACCCCCAATTGAAGCCTTTGAAGTAAGCAAAACACATGTAGACTAGTACCGCATTATTCCTCCTGGATCTGAAGTTCAAGTAATGGAAGGATTCTCCATTCCAGTACTCTGGCATAGACTTTCCAAGGGAGAATAAAGAATGTGATCAACCTATAGTTGGAACATAACTTCCGGTCCCCATTTTTGAGAAAGAGAAAGAGTCCAGCCCTGATAAAGAGTCCAGCCACAGTAGGGAGAAAACTCATCTGTCGAACATGGTAGAACCAAGTTTCTATTTATTAATGATGTAAATGACAGAAGTAGAAGGATGAACTCATGAGCTCAGATTGAGCCAAATGCTTCAAAACTGATTGGATACAGCTTCATAGTGCAAATGGAAATTGTTTTTGTACTTGCACAGTAACCAGTTTGTGTGGTTTCCCACCATACAGGCATACAGGACTTTATTCTATATACTGCAAGTACCTTGCAGCGAGGTGACAAAGTCAACCACTTCAATGAAAATGACCCAAAACATATTGCTATAGCAACTCTGCAGTTTTTCAAGGAAAGAAAGTGTATATTCGTTAATACAATACAGTCATCTGATGTCAGTCCATTAGAGCATACTTTCAGTTACTGAAGGCAGAGAGACCCACAGAAAAACCACTGAAGGTGGCTGCAGTAAAAGCCTGGCAACTTAGTGCCAGTCTGCAGGAAGCATTTCACTGTTTTTAGGAAAGTCACTGTATCTTTAGACTATGAAATGCTGACATTACAGCTGTTTTAACCACTGCTGATAACCTCCTTAGTACCAGCTGAAGGTCATTGTCTCACAAAGTCAATTTAACAACATTGTCTTCAAATAACAGACAAAATTCCAAGGTCCACAAACTACACATCTCATCTGCCTCAAGTTACACCAGAGCTTTTTATCACTTTTTCACAGTGACCCAGTGCATTGCTGATGGCATTTGGGCAATACAAGAGCAGCTAGTGGCTCTTTGGCTCTGAGAAGGTTCATCAGGTCATCATTTTTAATAAAAATGTCAAGAATCTGCCTTTACCTATTATCATCCGTCTTCTTGCCACACACTGAATGCAGCACACTTTGGTGACCTGTTAGAGATGTCGCACTTCAATGAAATCCCAGTAAGAGGATATCACATGCAGCTCTTCACCTCATTGTTCTTTGTTCATTCCCTGTTTGTTTTTATGTTTTTACTGTTTCTCAACATCTCTACAGGATGAGTGCTAGTACGTTTGTTTGTTTTACTGTTTGGATTTTTGGGATGTTTGACTTCTTGAAGATTCTTATATTTGAATTTGAAAGCAAAGTTTGCACTTCTAGGTTTAGTTAAATGTTCGCTTGATACTACTCTGTTGTCTTGTATTGCAGGCGGTGTGTACATGGGCCAGCCTCAGATGCAGTTCACTCCACAGGGCTACGCCACAGCAGTGGCTGGAAGTATCCCACCCACCACCACCATGATGGGGGGAGGGGCCGTGGTGTCTGGCATGGCCCTGCCAAATGGGGGCTACATGAGCATGCAGCAGGGTGCGATGCCTGCCAACCAAGGACAGAACATGTACAGCATGCAGCAAGGACAGTGGAGTATGGGCCAGGTAACAGGAAGAAATTCAAATCTCTGTATTAAAGTGCAGTCAGAATGATGATTAACATTTAGCTTTTTGCCCACTCCAGTTGCTGTGAATATATGGATTCACACTTAGTTCTGTTCCCCAATTCTGTGTGGAGCACAGTGCAGTAATAACCTCACCAATTTAGTAAAAGCCCAAGAGGTGCAGCTTTAATCAGCTATTCAATCTTTTTTATAACCAGGGTTACTGTATAATAATATGAGTTTTTTTTCTTATATTCTGTCACATGCCTTTATTCCTTTGTTCCTAATTCTGAACAGAAGAGTACATTACTTAGTATATAACCTTTGATTTAGGACCTTTTAATACCACTTAGAATGCAGAATGCAATTTGATGATTTGTGTGACTTGATCATTGGTAATAACTTTTTTTCTAGCCAATTTGGAATGAAATTACATAATAATACCATACACTGTATATAACAGATGGTCATAGCTACCACGATGCCATCCACTGGTATATTAGCTTCCCAATTTGAAGCCTCTATGATAGTGTCTTACCCACCACCATGTAGATTTCGTGGAGCTGCAATCAACCTTATTTGGACAAGAAGGTGAAAAGTTAAGACCTACCATCTAACCTCCTGAGAACCAAGGGAAAAAAAGTATCTTTCAGATTTTCCCACTGCAGAGGACATAATGAATGTGCTGGGTCTCAGGAGGGTGAGGCTAACAAAGCTTTGTTGCATAAACTGTGTGGGTGCAACCCATTGTCCTGTTGATGTTGTCCACAACTGTGATTATCTCATTTGGAACCATCATTTCATCATTTTCATCCTGTTCGTCTTATAAGAATCTCATAACATGAATTCACATGCATCACGGGTCACAGCTCCTTAAGGTCCAGCCACAGCATTCAGCACATCAGGGTGAGGCCTGGACTTTGACTGGGCCACTCCAACACCTTCAGTCTTTTCTTTTTCATTGATTCTGTTGTAGATTTGCTGCTGTTTTTGGGATCTTTCACCTGTTGCATGACCCAATTTGGACCTCACATTGTGACTCTAGAATACTTTGGTATACAGATGAGTTCATGGTCAACTCAATTGCTGCAAGATTCCCAAGTCCCATGGCTCAAATCATTACCCCTCCACCGCCTTCCTTGGCAGTTGATGTGTTTGTGCCTGAATTGTTTCATAACTGTATTTTTCACATGCCTGTATATTGTAGAATCCTTCATTAATGTTGTAATGGCCCACTTCATGGCCATTCATAGAGCTAATGTTACTGAAGGAGCATCTGCTGTAGGATTTCCTTTCAGTGAAGTGAGTCCTTCCAAGATTAGTCCAACATTCAGAGAGTTTTGGTGACTTCTAATCACATCCCTGACAGAAATGCTTTTAGATTATTAAACTCGTATTTAACTGGTGCAGGTGATTGCAGTCTATAATGTGGAAGCATAGTAAGGGTTCATCTGATAGAACAAAATTAAATTGGATGTGAAAAATTGTCTGTCCAGGGAAAGATGTGAAACAGACACCAGCAGCAATTCCCCTTTATGTGTCTACTGTCACGGTTCTGGGTCGGTTCGACCCAGTATTTTGAGTTCTAATGTTTTGGTTTATTTTTGAATGATCATTTTGTTCTCTGGTGCTTTAGTTATTATTATTATTTGTGATTCTGGTTTAGGGTTTAGCTCTGTATCTAGTCTGCGTCTTTGTGTAGTGATTTCTTGTTTCCTGTTTTATTGTGAAGGTCTGCGTCTCATGTGAGTGTTTTCAGTTTGCCTCCCTTGTCTCGTCATGTTAATCACTCCCAGCTGTGTCCCCTACCTGTGTGTAATCTCCCTGTGTTTCTCTGAGTGTATTTAAGTCGTGTCTTCTGTCATAGTAGTCGCTGGTTCGTCTGTGTATCTCCCTCCGTCGTCCTGTGTGGTTTCCCTATGTTTTCTACGTCTCCCTGCATCTCTGGTTCATGTTTCAAGGTTTCAGGTTTGTTTTTGCTTAGCTTTTCCCAGTTTAGGTTACTCTTAGGTTTTGGGTTTTGTCCACCACGTTCCTGTTTGTTTCACCTTCGTGTTAATAAAGCTCGCTCACTACTAAGCAGGCCACATCTTGGGTCCGTTAATAATTCACACACGGCTTGCCCGCAAGACGTGACAGTTACATTAATCTTTTCTTCCCATGGTCTCTAAATCGAAAGAGGAAATATGACGTTTTACACAGAAATCACAACCCTGTGAACCATTACAAGGAAAAGACACCCCACATTGTCTTTACAGAGCCTGAAGTTCGTCTTTTGAATACTCTCTGTGGTCACAACCTTAAGGGATTATTATGTATACAGTTACATAATGTTGTACTTCACTGGTTCTAAAGTAGGATCATGCAGTCAGATTGTATCAGTGAAGTCCCCAATGTATATTTCTATCCAATGTTCAGAGCAGGCAGTCGTGAAATACAGTAGACCTCTAAAAAGAACATTCCACAAAGACATTCAGTCTTTTGTCTCATCCAGAAAGGATTCAAGAGAACTTGGAGCATTCACCAGCTTTCATGTGAATGAGTTTTCAGGGCCTGACAAATGAGTCATGAAGCGATTCAGGTCGGCTTTATTCAGCCTAGATCACAATGGCTAAATCTGAATGAATTTTTAAATATGACGCAGAAGTTACAAAATTAGAATTTCACATCAGCTCAGTTCACTGTTAATATTTTCTTGACTACATCCTCATTGCATGATTTTTCAGTTTTTCTGCACAGCATTGGCAGCATGTAGGGATTTACATTGACTTTTCTGGAGGGGGTTTGGCACAGAAATGTATCATGATGGTGCAACAACACCTGTTCTCCCTCTTAATATCTTCAGGACTGCCACATCCCCCACAGCAATCCTCTCATCGCGTCACTCTGTTTTTCTAAAGATGTTTTTGAGCGTTTTATTGATGTCAAACTGTTCCCTCATTGCCACTGTGGCTAGCTAGTTATGGGTTAAAAAAATCAGAGAGCATTAACAATTAAAAGTTCTCATTAATCAGTCCTTATCATTTAATTCAAAATATATAAACTGTAATAATACAAAAGAAAGTTCATGTGGTGCAACTGAAATTAAATAAAATGAAAAAATAAAAATGTGCGAGTACCAAAAGCTACAGTTCATGTAATGGCCACTTGAGGCTCCAGTTTGAGTCAGTTCCCATAGACTCTCATGTTAAAATGCCTAAACTGAGCCATGAAATGGAAATGTTTACAGCCTGTTTTTGGTCTCATGGATAGATTCACCCTTTTAAAAAAGTTTCTTAGGGTTTAAAACTGGGAGTGCAGGGCACCACAGTAGCTTACCTAGTAGAGTATATGCCCAAAAGAAGCCTGAAGGCCAAAAATAAATATGTAAAAATATGCAAAAATAATCCCTGCTTTGATCAACAGATGTGCTTAAAATGTCAAAAAAAAAAAAAAAATAGAAACAGAGAGAAAAAGGAATTCAATTAATCAAATTCTAAATCCAAAAATATGAAATGAAGTCTTTTTTACATTTGAATTTGAAAACAGTGTCCAGCAGTGTGTTAAAGAAGTGCAGAGGGTGGTCAGGATCCATTATTTATATAGCCATTTATCCCTGCCACAGTGCGTTTGGATCACATCAGCTGATGGAGGAATCTTAGATTCAATTAAATCAAACCTTAGATGTCCATAAACTTTTTTTTTTTTTTTTTTTTTTTTATTGTACAATGTACCAAAATACATCGCAGAACTTAAGCAGACCCACCAAAAATGTACAATTATAGGTGATGAGGAACGAAGCAGCCATCAATCAAAGAAGAAAGGAAAGGCACAGTAATAGAAGTCTCCAGCAGCATACAATTGTCTTAATGTCCTTCCTTATAAAGTAAGATATAAGTAAATTAAAAAGAAAAGAAAAAAAAATAGTAATAATACTAAAAAAAAGAAGAAAAAAAAAAGAAAAAAAAAGGAAAACGTACAGTCTACGCACATACAGTCTGTCTACATTAGCTTAGAAGCAGCATCAAAAAATCAAGTAAGGTGTGAGCTTTATTAACATTACATTTGTCTAATGAAGCCTTCAATAAGGAGACTTCATTTTTAAAAGCAGTAAAGATCGGAGTAATTTTCAAGAAGCGACATTTATGAATGAAGAATTTTGCGACTATAAATAGGTTGTTAATCCCAAATTCTATTTTCTTATTTTCTGTTTGTAGGCCAACTCTAATTACTTGAAAGGTTAGAGAAGGGCAGTCAATATTTTTAGAGGTTAACCAGTACTGGAAACCATCCCAAAAAGATCTGGTGCTTTCACATGAGTAGAAAAGGTGCTCTGTAGTCTCAGTATCAGTGTTGCAAAATGTGCATGTGTTCGTATCTATATTGAATTTCTTGTGAAGATAATCCTTGGACGGGTATATGGCATTTAACACTTTAAAGTGAATTTCTTTAGCTTTTGGCGGAATTGGAAAGGAAAGATACTTGGTCAAAAACCTAAAATTATAATCTTTAAACAAATATTTTCTTGTTAATTGAGAAGGAAAAAGTTGCTTGGTTAGAATTGTCCTTAAAAATTTGTTATTGCAAGTCTTTCCTTTAAATTGACGGTCATCGATAAATAAGGATGGTTCACGGATTATAAAGGAAGAATAGGTTAAACTGGCTTTAGTCATCTGAATCATTGCAGGGGGAATGGCTTTCACAACTTTAATGAATTTACTTTGAGTACATACTAAGCCATAATTATCAATAAATTTATTATACGATAATACATTGCCGTCATTGTCTAAAAGGTGTAGAACGGTCCAAATTCGTGATCCATCCAATCCTTATAAAAGAAGGATTTTCTTTTTATCAATATACATCGGTTGTTCCAGATCGAATTTGTATGTGGAGAAAAATTGTGCTTGTAAATCATTTTCCAGTACTGGAGAACCTGTTTATGAAAATTAGATAATTTAATTGGTAATTTGGAGATTTCAAAATCACAGTTTAAGAGAAATTCAATGCCACCAAGCTTCTCAAAGATTACTTTAGGGAAGTAAAACCAAATATTATTTGAGCTATTTATGAAAGACTGCAACCATTTAAGTTTGATGGAACCATCCAATGCTTCAAAATCAATCACATTCAATCCGCCTTCTTCTAAAGACTTCACTACATCATTCTTCCTAATATAATGTTGCTTATTTCTCCAAATGTAATTAAAGTTAATTTGATTTATATTCTTGATTAGTCTATTGGAAACATATAAACATTGAGATGGATAAATCAGTCGCGAAATACCTTCTGTTTTGGTAAGTAGGACACGTCCAAAGATGGAAAGGTCTCTTTGTAACCAGCTGATTAGGATCTTTTTAGATTTTTGGGTAATATGCTATGTCCATAAACTAAGTTATGTGTAAGGATGAAAGATAACATAGAGAAAAGGTGTTGAACACATGGACAGGCATGACACCATCATATCATATGATATTACATAAAAAAAGAAAAACAAAGCATGTCCATACTGTCCAAATCCAGTGGTATTAAGAGGTGTTAAAGTGTTATATCTGAATCTTCTTATGCTCTCTGAACCCAGGTGTATGAGGTTACATCTTACAACAGAGATTATTCAGAGAACTGCCTCTGAGATGCTTTGGGTTTGTTTGTTTTATATAGTTGTCTTTTATTAACCTATTGCATTCACTCCTTTCTTACTGCCCCTAACAAAGTCCAAACATGAAGCTGACTGAAAGTCTGAACCCTCAAAGCTCCCTTTGAAGTTCTGTCTAAAATGTGATGACCAAAGTGTCCTCACCCCTGTGTATGGAAGTCAGTAGTCCGCACTAACGCAGCTGTACAGTGCATGAAAGTGTTTGTGTGTGTGTGTGTGTGTGCGCGCACGTGCATTTTGTGCAGGAGATGGAACGGTGAGCTGATGAGTGCTTGGTTAGCTGACACACATGCATTACTTCACACACACACACACACACACACACACGCTCACTCTCAGCTCTCTGATGACCAGATAAGTGAGCAGCACTGCACCAAAGCACATTCATAATAGATAAGACCGAATGGAGGGAAGAAGGGGGTGAAGGGGAGTGAGTCAGGGATGTGGAAGAGGGTGAGGGATTGTGAAAAGAGAGGAGAGAGGGCAGGGAGCATTTAGGAACAGTGGGGAAGTTAAAGAGGGTTGGAAATAAGCCAGGAAGTGGAGCTAAAGGATGGAGAAACCCCAACACCCACCTCCAGACTCTGAAATGACAGAATAACTCTGTGTTTGCTCTGATGAACTCAAACAGTAACTTTTCTCCTCTGTTTTCTATCTCAGATGACCCAGCAGATGTCAGGCATGGCTCTGAGTGGTGGAGGGCCTGCGCCAGCTGCTTCCAGCCAATCAGGCGCCCCTGGGGCCGGTTGGCCCGCAGTTCCATCGCCAGCTTCAGGCCAGACCCTCAGCACTCAGCTGTGGAAGTGACAAGGATGGAGTCCAGAGGATGAGGTGGTGGGGTGGGGAGTGGAGGGCAGCAACATGGCAAGAAAACAGCCATATTTTCCAACCAATCCATGTCCTTACAGCTCTGATTATATACAGCAAGGACAGTCCGTGTGCCCCAACACACCTTCTCCGCAGTTCCTTTAGAGGGCCAAGATGACATCACAATGGATTGAAGCAGTAAAAAGCAAAGCAAAAAAAAAAAACCTGGCAACCGCTATGTTGCGTCTATAGTCATCTTCCTCTTCTTTTCTGATTTCCTTTTTGTTGTTGTCGGAAAAAGACAAAGAAAACAAAAGAGATGTAACAAAGCTGCTGGAGCAAAAACTCCAAGTGTCTGTAATACTAAGATGATATCATTACCGAACTGGATAGTTAGTGAGTAGTCTCTCAGTATCTGCAGTAGAATTGGCTGTCTTGTGGTTGGTCTATGCTACCTGTCCTCTCCCTTCTCTCTACACTGTATATTGTAATGGTCCCTCTTCCTTCCCTCCCTGCTCCTTTAGGGCAAGCACAGCCTCGTAGCAGATAATCATCCAAGCAGTACTGTATTTATGTGAAAAAAAAATGTGAATCTCCTGTTTTTTTTCAGAGGCGAGAGGTCAATGCTTCAGCTCAGAAAAACTTTGGTTCAAGGTTTTTTTAGCCTCTGCTGAAATGAGGTCTCGCTGACCTGCTAATACAGTAGGTGTTACTTTTGTTTTTGCACTAATGATCAAACAGTTCAGCCATTTTCCCTTTGAAACGTGTGAAGTCAAGCTGTCTTGTTACAGTCTCTGCGGGTTCAGCTTATTCCCACAGCAGACAGTGTACTGATTACATACACCAGTGGTTTTCAGTTGTAGGGAAACCACTTGCCCAAGGTTCATAATAAATTTCTGGGTTTATAGTAGACTTTTTTTTTTTAAATAAACAATTAAATTGTTCCATTTTCTTTTCTATTTTATGGTTTTTGTTTTGATAGTAATACTTTTATTATAAAGTATTATATAATTATATAATAATATTTTAAAGTTGGAGAAGTAAAATATGTTATGCTTGGGCTTGCTGACATATAATCTTAAACTACTGTTTTCGCCACACATACACAGATTTAAATATATAAGTACATATTTTCTTGAAAAAAAAAAGAAGAACCTTAATGTTTGCTGTAAAGCTTGAAGCTAAGATGCAGTTAGCTTAATTTAGCAGACGATATGCGGATATGCTAATCTGGCACTGTTCATAATGATCCAAAAAAAAAAACAAAAAAAACAAGCAAACTGAAGTCTCTCTTAAGTTAAGCAAAATCTCTAATATATCACAATTCAAACAATTCACACTGTAAATGTAAATATATTATCACAGATTTCCCGATTTCTAGACTTTGCGTTATTGTATGCTGTTAGCTGCTCGGCAATTGATTCACAATTAAGATGCCAGAGTTACTCGACCCTTAGCTTATCCTTATTACATATTCGCTTATATGTCAGACGAACATCAATGTGTGTTGATTAGATTAGTTTTCAGTTTTTATTTTTATTTTTGACTTTTTAAAACTGTTTCAAATCTTTCCGTTCATCTAGTTGCTACATAGCGCTAGGGCAATTCTTAACCTACAGGTGCTAGCTAAAAGATTTTTCTGGAACTGGTCACCGACTCACCTGCTTAGTTATCTAGCGACATAACAGGGACACACTGCAATAACTGCACTCTTTCATCTTGAATACCATGAACATACATCTCTTTAACAAACAGAAGCCATTAGCACAGTTAGCGTAGTTATTTACAGGAGCTAATGTTTAACAAAGCTGAGGCTTTGTTTGACGTCTTTTATCGTTATATGTATTTATACACCCAAACACACGTACGTGCATACACACACATCTCATTACCCAGTATACTTTGTCAACCGAAGGTAAACTTGTCCATGTTTATCAAGTTGATGGCTGCATTAAAAAAACAACACAAACCTTCAAATGTCAAACATTCCCTTTAAGTCTCAGTAATTGCTGGGCGGTCCCGCAGTCCCCTGGGTGCCTTTGGTAGCCTTGCTGTGATGTTTTGAAGTGTTTCAAAACCAAATGAGTTAAGTTTAGTGCAGACTGGGCTCCAACCCAGTTAAAATATTCCTTGTTGTTGAAGTGTGCACCGTCTCCCATGCGCCTTGAGGGAAATTAAATCACCACTGGAATCCTGGGATCACAGCAGTATGTCTCAACTAAACTTTAAATAGCAGAGCAGGTACTGTATCAGTGGTTGATTGTGATTCTGCGTCTCAGATTTTTGTTAAGTGGTAAAAAAAATAGAAGAACTGGCAGTGTGGTCCCAACTACTGAGTTGGAAATCTGCCTTTTTATTTGAAATTCTGGACCTGTGTGACACCCAAAATGCTTGTCCTTCCATGTATGATGCTGTAACCGTATGTTCCGCCATCCGCCGTGTGATGTTTTGTTGTGTGTAGTACAAGAAAAGCACAGTTAGTCTGCAGCAAATAAACCTGGATGACCAGTCAGAGGGCTAGACTGGCAGCGGGAATGGGACTGAACAGTGAAAGATTAAAGTGGACCTGTATGAAAATCCTGGATGGGTTCATCATTACATCATCATTACTCTTCAGTTCTCCTAAGAACACACAAGCAAAACACACCTACACACAGATCACACTGCCGAATGCCGATGCAGAGATTCATGTCTGTACAGGGTCCCTCTGCCATGCAATAACTGTAGCACTCTGTGGGAGAACGTGTATAACAACATATTCTTAATAACTTAATGTCATCCAGGTTTATTTCCAGTGTGTTTACATTTTCTGGTGCCTAGTACAGAGAAAAAGATGTGTTTTATGCATTAAAACTGTAAATATACAGGAAATTTTCTGTGATCATCTTTATTTAATGACTCTAAAAGTATGGTTTTATCTTTTTCAGATCTTTTACTTTTCTCCTTTTTTTCTGATGCCTGTTTTACAAGTGAGTCATTTGAAATAAAAGCTGTTGAATCCTGGCTAATAAGGCTTGTTTTTATTTCTTGTGTGTACATCAAACACAACTGTACATACAGTCCCCTCTAAACTTCAGTGCTCAGGACAATACTGCTGTCAGGAAAAGAGCTCTTTGCACATTAGAACCGTGAAAGTGGCCGTCTGTGTTGTACCGCTTATATACCAGCTACTCGATTTCTTTTCCCTTCTCTGCTGACAGATGGGTTTCCTTTGTTGTCAGCTCACAGATGCTACATTATTGATGGCTGCTTGTCAGGAGTGTTGTTACTTGATGTGGGCCACTTCCAAACTTCATTACGTTCCTCATATACACGGAATAGAAAACGCATGTTGTCACTTCATTAGGTTTATATGATCAGCTCATTATAATTATTAAATAGCATTTAGGCATCAATCAACTTGTACAGCATTAACTTTGAGACATTCATGTGATTTAATTTAAACAAAGAAGACCAGAGGCGGCTGTTCCTGACAGGATCTGATTGGCATTTCACAGCCAGCAGTCGAACTGAAAACATTATTGTGAAATCTGAGCTAAAACTTTGAATAGTAATGTTCCAGCAATTTAGGAAATACACTTTCTTCAGTTTCCACGAGTGAGGTGAGAAAAAATGGCAGAGTTGGAGCCTAGCTTAGCATAAAAACTACCAGAGAAAGAAAGCCTGAATTTTTCAATTGCCTGACCCTAATTAAAGTTCAAAGATGCCTCTACAAACACATTTGAAGCTAGTTGCTACATTATATCTAGAATTTTTTAAAAATTAAATTGTAGTGGGTTATGTTGCATTTTATAGCAAAGACTGTTATCTTGTTAGAACGCTAGCAAGATATTAGTGAGATTCCTTAAAGGATCAGGATAGCTGGTTCTGCTCTGTTTAGCTAACAATGAGCAAAAATTTAACACAGGATCTGTGGAGGTGTTTAGAGTCATTACTGGGTTTATTTTTTTAAATAATTCTATTTTACCTTCCAGTTTACGCTAAGCTAATTTTATGTTAAAAGCCTTCTGATACCAGTTTTCAGCACGGTGGTGAAATTGGTACCAGTAAACAATCATGTTTCCAAAAATGTAGGGATCCAGAAATACCTTTTTTTTTTTTTTTTTTTAATCAAACTTACATTGCGGTACTTCCCAATACCAAGAACAGAGATACTGAATTACAGAATTCAAATAAATGTTTCCTGTAACATGAATGCTCAGATGGCTCCGTATCATCAAACTACTGTTAATCACACCCACTGATGTTAAACTGTCTTTAGTCCACTGCAGTTAAACAGAAGAATGTCTGGAAGTGGCCTTATGAAGTGGTGAAACTAAGGCTAAATGTTCTGAAACTGGCTGCTGATGTTCCTTTTAAGGTCATCTAATATCATTTGGATTTGCAGACTTTGGGCAGTGACTGGGAATGTTGTCTTGCTGCCTCTGTTGCAGTTTTTAATTGAGCCTTCAACAGACTACCAAGGGTGTCCACTTCGTCTCACCCTGTGGCAGCCTAGAAAGGCCTTAGTCCACAGTAACCACGTTCCTGATGAGTTTATGACCTCAATCACACATTTTAAATCCTAATGAACACAACACAATTCTTATTTTGCAAATTTTAGTCCCAATAAGTGTCCAGAAGAACAATAAAGTAGAATATGCTTTAGGGTGGGCTTACTTTGTGACTGAAAAGCAGCTACCCTATAAACATGTAGTGTCCTTAAGTTTCACAGCTGTGCTCGTGATGTCTGGTTTCAAAAAGCTGATGACAGTCATAACACCGAACTCAAAGTTTTGGGAACAGGACTTCACAAACTAGTGGGAGAGCCAACTCCTATTATTGGAGTAGCTACATGAACACAGTATCAAATGGGTAAACAATACTGGTGGTGGTATCAGTGCATCCCTACAAAAATGTTAAACATTCCTTTAACACTAGGAAACTTTAGCAGTATGCCTCTATCATACAATACAAACAGCTACCAAACATCCTGCACACAAGCCTTTTCTTCTTTAGCAATTCTATCACGAGGTCATGGTTTCAATTAGGACACAGAATTGTTAATTAAAAACAACATATCAATGATTTGATGCATCTCACACTTTTCAGTTCAGCAACATGATATGTTACATTTCTAGTAACATTTACTTTTTACATCAGCAGGCTGTGGATGTGAGGAAATGAACAGTCCAGGTCGTTCCAGTTTGTAAAAGGTATTTGGTGCTATCCAGTTCTCACAGAGCAATGTTTGAAAGACAGCAAGGAGTCTTGAATCATGCAGCTCCTCAGAGACTCTGTCCATCACCAGCAGATTGTATTAACCCGAAAGGCAGAGGAAAGCAGAGTGCTGCTGGTAGTCTCAGCCAAGAGATGACGGGCAGCACCGATCACACCTCGATGACGACGGTGTCCTTTCGATGTTTGGGCTCGTTTGCGAGATGTGGTTTCTCTGTGCGAGTGTGCCAAACCAGCACCTGAAAAAGAGAAGAGGAAGAATCAGAAAATCTGCTGGCAAAGAAAGCATAATGCACTAAAAAAAAAGAAGAAGAAAAGGCAGTTGTGTGAAACATACTCCCATTGATGGTTTCATGCAACAACAACAACAAAAAAAAGGAATACAACAGCAAACCATCAAACAGATATAAAAAATATGGGGGTGGGGGATTGGTTTTACAGTAAACATCAGGGTACATTAAACTCATTTTATTGTTGAGATATAGAAATGCAACATCACCAGGAAAACAAGTCTATCAGAACAAACATAATAACTATACATTTAATGTATCGTTACATTACACATATAAAAAAAATAAAGAACCAGCAGATGATACTGATACTGTTTCACTCTTTGTTTGATAACGGTCCACTATTGTCAACTAATAATAGTGGGCTAAATCTGTCATAAGTGTATGACAGTGGGAACGACTCTATTCGGGGGCTCTGTCCCTCCTCTCTCCTCCTGTATAGCTGCACAATGGTGGTCTGATAATGTGTCTCACTGTTCATTTTCTTACAAGCTTTCTTATGTTTCCAGAACAAGCCTTCACAGAACCTAACTTGGACTCTATTCGAAACATATATTTGTAAACTTAATAGGCCGTCCAACTAAAAAAATTGTACTGGTCATTTGTTCAGACCATCTGAAACACTCTGATGTGCAGCCTTGTTAAAGTCGAGTGTTAAGCGGCAGGCGACACAGTGTAACCTTTGCAGTTCCTCTAATGGCCACTTGGGACTGAAATGAAAAGTGAGTCAATCCCTGTGGGCTCCCATGTTTACAGCCTTGCACACAAAACCGTTTGGGGTTTCGGATACTGATGAGACTTAAAGTTAGGGGTGGAGCTGCTTTGACTGACAGGTGTGTCCACACAGGGGGTTGTAGCTGTGTGCTAGCTTGGAGTTGGCGGAGTGTCTGTTTCCTCTGTATTCGTGCAGTTGATGGTCTTTGAAGCAAATCTGATTGAATTATCTAGATTTAGTGACAGAAATTGTTATTAATCAGTTACTTGGCACAAATTGAAAGCCTTGTGTGATACCCTGGAACTCCACCCTTTCTCCTCCCAGAAAACTAAAAGGTGGTTAGGTGTTGGAAAAAACAGAGCTAAAGTTAACATGCATGCAGCATGGTGCTTTGATCTTTACTGAGAAGGAAGGTTTGTCATTTTAACTGCATAAATCACTGACCATTTATTGTTCTATGAAAGTATAAACTATTATGATTTTAATACAAAACTTTGAGGGGCAATATTTACTGACACAGATCAGTGGTGATTTCTACTCAGTGGCTTCTTGGTGTCAGTATGAAACCAACATACTGGTCTAAATCTAGTGTGCAGTTGTGTTTCCACTCATGCAGATGCATTTTGAGCCTTCAGTCCTCGATGATCTGCATATGAAATGCCTGTGGAGTGAAAAACAAGTCTGTGTTCTCTGCAGCAGAGATAGCATTGTATCCTCCTGCTGTTGGATTTGATGGTGCCGGTGCGCCGGGAGGGATTCCACTCGCAGGAAACAGTCTGACACCTCGAAATGGATTGAATCAAAAGCAGCACGCACCTCACTGCAGCTGTTTGTCTTGTGTTTTCAGTCAATTTCACAGTAATATATTGGTGAGAAAACAGTACAATGGATGCAAAGATTGATATTTTCCTGGAGAGGAGAACAAATTCCATTCTATATAGTTTCAAGTGAGTTTTTTGGGGGAGGGAGTTTATAACTAATGAGCCCATAATTCAAGTGTGTCCGAAACTGCACACACAGTGACTCACAGAAGCATGATTTATTGCTGGCTGTGGACACTGACGTTGTTTTTGCGCTTCCTCAGGTGGAAAGTGTCACTTCCTGCACACTGAGTTGCTAATTGGCCCGCTTTGCATATCTAACGAGGCTAATGTAGCAGCCACTAAAGTGCTGCTCCAGAGCTGTGGGGAAAATGGTATCTGTGCGTGTGCGCGCCAATTATGCAGCCAGAGTGCGCTCCCTGTTCCCCGTACACTTTTCTCTTCCCCCCAGTTTGCTCTCTGTTTTCCTCATTCATCAAGTCCACTTTCTCTCCCATGGCCTTACTGCTGGTTTTACCTCAGTCCTATTTCCTGCACTAGCTTTCGTTTCCACCCTCAGGCAACTAGGAGACAAAAAAAGCTTTTTTAGGTTAGAGAGCCCTGTGCTTTTTTTTTTTTCCTTAATAGCATATGGAGGGGGAAGGCCTGTTTCTACCCATCAGCAAGAGGAACTTATATAGCAGAACTTTTACCTTAAAGGGGACCTATTATGTTTTTGGCTTTTTTCCTGTCAGAGCTCTTCAGATCACAATTGGAGCATGTGGCAACTGTGATGCTACCGATTGGTTTTGGATTTAACAGTAGTGTTTGGATGCCATCATGTTAGTTGGAGTTTGATTAAAAGTTGGATGCTAACTTATAATGCTTAAGTAGCATGCTGCATAAATAAAGTGCACAAGTGCATCACACAGACACACAAACCTGATTGTCTTTAGCCTTTTGAATTTTCCAATAACTCTTTAAATCTATTCAGTTATGTTTTATTGAGCTTGATGTTTGTTATTAGCTCCTCACATTTGTCCTATAACGCTGTGTTTTAGATTGCTCTTCCAGTTTTGGAATTCAGGTTTATTTGTTGTGTCTTTTTTCTTGCGCTCTTCGTTTTTATTAGTATTGGGCTGTGGTTTGATTCTAGTTTGTATCCTTTTGTGTCATTTTAGAGTTTTTGGTTCTTGTTGTTAGCCTTGCAGGGAGCCTGGGCTGCTGGAGGCTTCCCATGATGCATTGTGTGCTTCTTCTGGGGCGATCGTGGCTCAAGAGTTGGCAGTTCGTCTTGTAATCGGAAGGTTGCCAGGTCAACCCCTGGTTCCGACAGTCTCGTCGTTGTCGTCGTGGATGACTGAATATGTAAAGCGCTTTGGGGTCACTAGGGACTAGTAAGGCGCCATTTACCGTTTTACCATTCTTCTTCACTCACTTCTTTTCACTCTGTATGTGTTTATACATCACTTTCCATTTAATCATTAGTTATTATTCATCTCTGGCTCTCTTTTGTCCTGTCTTCCTCCTCTCGCCCTGAACCAGTTACTTCATATGGCTGCGCCTTGCTGAGCCTGGTTGTGCTGTAGGTTTTTTTCCTATTAAAAGGAGGTTTTTTCTTCCCACTGGCACCAAGTGCTGTCTCGTGTGTGTTGACCGATGGGTGGGGTTTTCTCTGTATTATTGTAGAGTCTTTACCTTAGTTCACTCTAAAAAGGGCCTCGAGGCAACTGTTGTTGTGATTTGATGCTATAAATAAAAATAAAAATATAAATAAAACTGAAATGATGTGAAATTTAGGTTCTAGCTTTGGTTATTGATGGACAGTAATGGATTTGAATCTGTTATTTTAATGCCTTAGTGTTTTCTGCCTGTGCTCATCTTTATTTCAGTGTGTCTTGTTTTCATTTCAAAGTAAATATATTCCAGTTTCAGTTTCTGCTTAGGTTTTGTTTTCTTTTACTTAGACTTTGAATTACACTTTTTATCTCCTCATTATTCTATTCTGGTGCTGTTTCCTTATTGAGCCTCTGGTTTCTGTTTGCTTTGTGCTTTTCAAGGAATAAATTCAATATTTTGGTGTTTCCCAGTTTCTTGAATTTATAGATTGGTGTCATTGAGGAGGGATCCTCTATCTCACTCTGTGTTTGTTTTATTTTTGTTTTTTTAACCTAACTTCTTTTTTATTTCTTTTTTTTTTAAAAATTATATCTTTATTTGGATTGGACAAGTAGAGATAGGACAACATAAAGCATCTGCATAGCAGTGTACAAGTAACATATGAGCAGAGTCCATTCCGGGTTTTTAGATTTAGTTTAGGAGAGCAAATGATGTACAACAATAATCAGCAAATGCATATTAGCCTCCTTTGGCCATTACTGTGAGAGTTGTTCACCTGCTCTCCAAAGGGAGATACTTAGAACACATTACATAAAACTATAAGCACAAACTGGGGGGAGGTCTGTGCTGCTATCATGATAAACAAGTAAATAAATAAACAAATAATAATAGTACAGAGAAGAAGAAAAAACAGGTAACAGTGAAAATCAAGTGAAGTCAGCTCTGGTGGGGGTAATAAATTGTATCCAGTTGTTCCAACTTTCGTAGAATTTGGCCTTTTGGTTTCTTAGCAAATATGTCAATTTTTCCATCCTAAATATCTCTAGAATAATCCCAAACCAGTCCTCTACTGTAGGCTGGACTGGGCTTAACCATCTTCTAGTAATTGTTTTTTTACTTGCCACCAAAAGTAATTGTGCCAACTTAATCTCACTCTTACGCTCCAGAAAGGGGATCAGACCCATATATAAAACCTTAAAATCTAAAGGTATTTGGACATTGAAAACTGCACTTAAAGAGGTCTGGACGCCTATCCAAAAATTTTTTAACTTGGGACAATCCCAAAAGACATGAAAGTGGTTAGCCACGGTCGAGCCGCATTGTCTCCAGCATTGCATATGGACCCCTTTGTATCTCTCCTGGTATGGTGTCTTGAAATACCTAATGATATTTTTCCAGCCATGTTCCTTCCAGCTCATAGAACTGGATGTAGCCCACTGACAGTGCCAAATATTTTCCCATTCACCCCCAGAAATAACAATCCCTGATTCCCTTACCCATTTATCTTTGGTGTATAAAGTATTATCCTCGCTGGCACTAGAGAGAGCTTTGTATAATTTGGAGATGGATTTAGTAGGAATCGTGGTTGTGGCATTTTTCAGAATAAGGAAAAAATGCGACTCAACATCACTAAAGTCAGACAATTTGCATTCATGATCAATATATGATCTCAGCTGTAGATACCTGTGGAAATCGTATTTTGTCAAATAATGGTTATCCGCGAGGGCCTCAAATCTGAGCACAATATTTCTATGAGTAAGAGAGAGGAAAGTCGTAAGGCCGTAGGATATCCATGCTTTAAAATTAGAGTCGTGTCTATTTGGGATAAAATCTGAATCAAAAGCAAACCACCTGAAAATTTTTAACATTTTATGTATCCCACAGATGCTAATTACCCTCTGCCAAACTTGGAGGGTGTGAGTTAGCCAGGGGTTCCCCAAGGTTTCCAGCCGACACATTAAACCCTTATCTGCCATAACAGCTTGTAGAGGGAGCCGGTCCACTAGGTTGGATTCCAGTTCCTTCCACCTAGCTGTATATGTTTCGTTGCACCAGTATAGGAGAGGGGTTATTTGAGCGGCATAATAGTAGTTCTTGAGGCAGGGGAGGCCCAATCCTCTCTTTTCCTTGGGGAGCTGTAGGGTGGCATATTTAACCCTTGGCTTTCGGCCCTGCCAGATAAATCTGGAGATCCACTTGTCCCACTCAATAAATTGATGGTCACACACTTCTATTGGTAAATTTCTGAAAAGGTAAAGCAGTCTGGGAAGCATGTTCATTTTGATTGCGGATATCCGGGAGCTGAGACTCAAAAAAGGGACCGGATTCCATCTATGCAGATCATCTTTTATACTTACAGATATTGGCTCATAGTTTGCCTGGAAGAGCCCAGAGAGGTCTGCAGTCAGGTATATTCCCAGGTACTTGATTTTCTCATTATCCCAATTTATTTTAAATTTCCTATGTAAAGCTGCAGAAGCTGTGTAATTTAAGGTCATCACCTGTGTTTTTGAAATGTTAATCTTATAGCCAGATAACTTCCCAAAATCAGTTATGGTAGACATCAACTCACTAAAAGACCTCTCTGGGTCCTCCAGGCAAACCAATACATCATCGGCAAACATTGCTACTTTATGTTCAACTCCTGATAGTGCAACACCCTTAATGTTATCATTTTGTCTAATCGATTGGCCTAATGTTTCTATGAATAAATCAAAGAGAAGTGGCGAAATTGCACAACCCTGTCTACAGCCACGTTCCAGGATAAAGGGTTTAGAGAGATCGCCATTCACCTTAATTCGGGCTGAGGGTTGAGCGTAAAGACCTTGAATTATTCTAATAAACTTATCTTGAAAGCCAAACTTCCCCAGAACCTTGTATAGAAATACCCATCTGACGGAGTCGAAGGCTTTCTCGGCATCTAAACTTCCTATTATTGATTGAATTTTATTTTTTTTTATTTGAGTAGAAATGTGTAATATTCTCTTAATGTTGTCACTTGTTTGTCTATAATGAATAAAACCAGTCTGATCTAAATTGGTGAGGGCAGGTAGTAACTTCTCCAGTCTCTGAGCAAGAATAGAAGTAAATAACTTGTAATCCAGGTTAAGAACACTGATTGGTCGATAATTTCCACATTCTCGTTTATCTTTCCCCTCTTTTGGGATGATTGAAATAATTGCCTCCCTCCAAGAGGGTGGGATTTCTCCCTCCTGTAGAGTATAGTTAAATGATTTCAGCAATATGGGGAGTAGATCTGCCCTCAGGGTGCGGTACCACTGGGAACTGAACCCGTCCGGCCCAACTGCCTTACCTGGTTTTGATCTGGAAAGAGCTACATTAATTTCTTCCGCTGAAATGGGATGTATTAAATACTCATTTTGAGAAACGAGGAATGAAGGTAATTCTAAATGACTTAAAAAAGCATCAATACAGTTCTCCTCAGTAGCATTCGGTTGTGAATACAGTTCACTAAAAAAGGTCTCAAAACATTCCTGAATATTTTCTAATTTAGTTTCCAAAATGTTAGTTTTGGGATCCTTAATTTGATATATCGTACTTTCCTCTAGTTGTTTGCGTAATTTATGTGCCAAATATTTTGCAGATTTCCCTCCTATCTCATAGTATTTCTGCCTCAAAAAGGTTAAATTATTTAGGGCCTCCTGGGTGTAAATATCATTAATTTCACCCTGTATTTTCCTGATTTCCTGTTTTACAGTGAGATTTGCGGTGTTTCTGTCCTCCTCTTCTTTTAACTTTAGATTCTTTTTTATTTCTGTGTCATGTCCTGTACAGGTGCATCTCATTTACCCCCTGCATTCAATTCCCTTTCAGTTTGTGTATAAATAGTCATTCCTTCATTCACTGTTGCATCATCCACATGTGCTGTGTATCCCCTACAACGTTTTAGTTTCATATTCCAAGTGATTTTCAGGCTTTTAAATTCCCTGGCTTATTTTTGTCTTGATGCATGCTCAATCTTCCAGGTAATGAAGTTCTGAAAGTCAGAAAGGAAAGTTATATCCACTTAGATGAGTGACAATATGTCTTCTCCCAAGGCGAGGGCCAGCATGGTGAGCCAGATGGCTGGCTTACTGTTTCTCCCATTTACATGAATTAAGAGTTAGCACTTTGTGTGTCTTCCAATCAGCACTGGGCCCTACACTCTGGTCCTTAAAAAGAACTGCTCCACAGAGAGGATTGCTAAGTAATGGACTAATAATGCACTGGAATTTCAAACTTCTTGGATTGCTCATACCACAAAAGGCACCAACACAGGGGAAAGGTCCATTTCAATGACTATTTAGTGGATGTGAGCTGCCTCTATTCAGACTTCTATCAAAGTGGCCAAGCCCCTAAATCCAACATCCAAGAAAAAGGGTTCCAGCAACCAATGACACTTTTAGATACCTCTGTGATGTCAGTGGTTTCGAACAAAACAGTATTTCAGAACCTAGTGTACAGAAAGGACATAGCTTTGATTTACCTGATATGGATCAGACCAATTTAGGTGTTATTATTTTTTTTACTGGGTCACTTCTGCTAACAATGATTTTAAATTTCCTTCAGACTCCCTGTGACAAAAGTCTACTCAAGGAAGGAAGCATTAGAGTGAAGTAGAGTCAGATTGAAAAGATAATCATGGCACTGCAAGGAAAAAGTGAGAACTCATTTTGGATTCAACAACATACTGCAGATGGATTAAAATAAGGCTGCTTTTCATAAAAGTCACTATGAATAAAAAGAAGCATGTCAGTTTTGCAACTCAATTTGGAACTTTGCAACATGGAGTGTATTCAAATGAATCTGAAATTATGTTTTACTTCTCTCTTTTCTGCAATATACAGACTGCTGGCCAAAATGGCCAAAAAATTTCAAATAATCGTGTCAGCCTATGTAAACATAATTCAGAGCCAGACAAAGAACTCAGGCTTCAGGCTGCTCTAAAGGCTCAGTTTTTGACATGTTTTTTGCACTTTTAGCTCTGTATGATGTCAACGATGGGGGATATCGCTAATGCGGTCATCTCATGCATAAAGCCCCACGTACCTGCTGTTTAAACGTCCAATAAGAAGAGCCCTGGCTAAAAGAGAGATGGAAAGCAGCTAAAACAGCTTGATTCAGCTGCTTTTAAGAATCATACAAAAACAAAAAAAGCTGTTCAATTTTAAGTCTAAGAATAAAATATGTGAAGATGGAAATGAGCAGCATCGGTTTCGTCTAATGGTTTGAACTTCATTTAAGCTGAAATCAAATCTTCTTAGCAGTGATTCCAAATCTTTGGAGAGAATTTACCTGATTGTCATGGCTTGGGATTTTATTTATTAAGACCTTTTGTCACTTGCTGCTTCCAGTGTCTAAAAGCTTCTCCAGGCTCTGTTCTTACATTCAATTGAATCCGAAATATCTCTCACTGGAACAGAAAGGAAAAATGCATTCCTAATTTGTAAATGCACTCAAGATGCTTTAAGGATTGTGTCACCAAAAACCAGACCAAGAAGTGGTCAGAGATGTGTTTAGCCACATTAATGCCACTAAAATTGAGTTTGGCAGAAAGCTGAGAGCAATTTCTAATGAAATAGACAGCAGTGCAGTCTTTCACCCCATGGCAGCAGACCTCCCTGGGTCCCCTGTCATTCTGTCTTCTTTTTTTTTTTTTTTAAATCTTCCTCAATCAATCTATGTATCCTCTTTTCTCTGCATAGGCTTTTACCCTCCTCATCCTTTCTCTCTCCTCGAGCTCCTTTCCCTCCTGTGCTATCATCTGTCTCCATCTGTTCCCGCCATTCCCCCTCCTTTCTTGTCCTGTCACTGCTGTCTGTTGCCATTACTCTCTCGCTCTAACTACATTACAGCTCCTGACAGTCGTCTCCAGATACTGACCCAGCCGTCAGATGAGTGTTTCTGGCCTACATTGTCAAGGTCGACGTTCAGGTTCTGTGGTCTGATCCCAGATACTCAAAGTGCCCAGAGCTGAAGTTAGGGTGTGTCTGCTGGTAAAGGTATTCATATCTTGCAGTAATATTAATAACAATAAACCAGTTCAGACCAGTCTTAACCAATAAAACTAAGAACAAGGTGTAGACCCAAAATGATTACAGTTCATACTAAAAACAGACCCTGAAATAGGGAGTGCTTCTCACTCAGATGCATTACTTCCTCACAAAGCCAAACTGAATTTTAAAACACCAAGACACTGACAGTTACCATTCACAGTCTGAGTAATTTCAGAGTTTATCTGTGGAAAAGCTGAAGCTTCGAGTTGTCACACAGCAGCCAAGAAGCCTAAAGGATTTCGTTTTTTGTAAAGAGAGGTGGCCAAAGTCCCCCCTGAGACATGTGCAAACCCAATAAGGAAAACACAAATGTCTCCAAGTGTAAAACCATTCCTGTTTTGGGGTTGTCACCCCGCTAATACACCAAAGCAGCTGAAACTGATTAACAGCCCCCTCTGCTACTTAATGTTGAGACTCGCTGTGGCTCTATGTATCTGTGAGATTTCAGGTGCAGGTAGATACATTTGTCAAACTTGCTACAGAGCCAAGCTAATTGTCTCCAGTATTTGTGCGAAGCCAACAGGTCATTCCTGCTATATTTTTACCTTTTACGCCACATGTAACTCTAAAAGGCAAAAAACAGCTAGCTGCTGTTTAAACCTCTATTTACAAGGAGTAGCCAATTAAACGAAACCTAAAGAGAGACGGGCCTTTCAGAATCATGCAAAGTTGCTGTAGTAGAATCTAATGAGCAGAACAGGAACTTAATTTGTGTCAGAAAGTGACCGATCCTGATAAAAATCATGACCAAACCTGAAGCAAAATTAAAAGCTACACTACTCAATAGTGTAGAGTAGTGTAGCTACTGTGTAACTGATTGTTATGACTTGGAATTTTATTCCATAAGACCTTTTGGCATTTGCTGATTCCACAGTTTCACCTCAAGCTAAAAAAAGGCAACATTTTTCTTTATATTATACCTTTGTGCTTAATATTCAACTTTTTAAGAGGTAGCAGTGTAAAAAGTTTATGCCAAGATTTATGTCAGTCTAGTTTTGAAAAAAAAAAAAGTCAAACTGCATGTTTACAATTACTTTTGAATAGAAACTGTATTATCCGGTAAGTTTTTACCTTTTACTTTTTGATTTTTAGCACTAGATATTATTTATATACTTAAACTAAACATGATTTAGCTTGTACAGTCTTTGTTGTTGTCTTGTCATGTTTTACTGATGTGGCTATATGACAGATGTGACAGTGTGTGAGTTCTGCACTGCCTGAGCGATGTTTCGCGTTTTAGCCTCACATAAGTGACTTTATGAGTGATGATGTCACATCCCTTTGCTATTGTAACACTGACGTGATAAATGCTGATACCACATCGTCCTTTCTGGGCTGCGCTGGCTGATGACTGATGATGTCACAGGCTGCTAATAACCTGTATTAACATCAGCGGCAGGGCGCCTCCATTAGTGTAATGGGGTTGATAATGATGATGATAGTTTCAACACAGAGCTGTCTGCAGCAGCCGCAGCCAGCAGTAAATGATGATCCAGCAGCTCCAGGGGGTCTTTATCCTATTCCCTGCAGGAAACATTTACCCATAACCCAGCAGGGACTTGGACCCAACACTGTGACCTGCACACACATATCCTGAACCACAATGATTAAATTCTGTATTTGCTTATTTTGGATAAAACAGCAGCTTCTGGTATTTTTCTCTGAAAATAAAAAGTACTTGAATGCAAGCCTTAAAGAAAATGAAGTTAAAGTACTCCACTGGTAAACAAGTCTTTGAGTTGTACCATCATCGGTGTTGTAGCAGTAAAATCTGGGCACTGTTGTGTGTAACAAGCTGTAATGGTGAATTGAAATAATATTAATAGAGTAAAGTGCACTAACAGCCTACCAACAAGAGTTCTACCAAACATAATGAGAGTGAGAGTGGGTGAGAGGAAAGCCAACAGGGAGGCATCATCATCATCTGAGCTTTAGTTGTGTAACACTTGTGACCAAAGTTTGCCATCAAATCAAAAACTATTTCAACATTCATGAAGAGATGTTAACATCGCTGGTGTGAAACTCTAAAATACTGAGACGCCCGTGCTGTGATTTCCTCCATGTACGCTCACTAACACCTGTGTGCTAATGCTAATGTGTGGCGTAATTACCAAAGAAAACTGTTATTTAAACTAATCAGATAATGTGAAAATAGAAATCAGTTGACTACATCATCCTATTGTCATAATATCAGATTGATTGATTATTTATTTATTTATATTTGAGTCGGTATCGGACCGATAGCCAGTCCACATATCGGTGCATCAGTATCTCTCTCTCCAACAGTCTTCTTACGTCAAGCCTTTATGTTTACCCTGTGAAATTCACGTTAGTCATTTTTAAAAGTAATGCAACAGTCGAAGTAAATGCCTCCTGTAAAAAGTAATTTACAAAAGTTTTCTCAAAATTATGTGCTTTTACGCTTAACTGCAGGTTAAAAATTTTAACCTGAGTGTGAATATTTCCTCTAGCAGTGGGATTATTCATCCCGAGTAACCTGGGATCCAATAGAAACACAATATGTTACCCACAATAATAAAGTTGTTTTTTTTATTAATAATAATAATAATAATAATAACAACAATGTTGATATTATGAGATACTTGATACACTGCAAGGCAGTCATCAGTGATTAGGGATGGGAACTGAGAACCGGTTGTCGTAGATTGGTTTCCAGTAGTCAATTCCTTGGAATTGTTAGTCTGCCTGCCTTTCGATCCTGCACTCAAACTATAATCAGCTGATTTCAGTAAACGTATCAGAGGAGGAAAATAGCTACAGTCTAGGTCAGGGGTGGGGGAACTCCAGGCCTTGAGTGTCAGTGTCCTGCAGGTTTTAGATGTGTCCTTGATCCAACACAGCTGATTTAAATGGCTAAATTACCTCCTCAATATGTCTTGAAGATTGAGGAGTGATTCAGGTGTGTTGACCCAGTGCGACATCTAAAGCTGGCAAGACACTGGCCCTTGAGGCCTGGAATTACCCAGCCCTGGTCTAGAGGATGGATATGGGCATTTATTTTTACTGCACAAAAGGACGAGATAAATGGTAAAGTGGAAAACTGCATCCAGGACAGAAACAACCGGATTATGCTGCAAACACAACTTCACATCTTTGCAAGCATCTGTCAAGATACCAGGCTAATGCTAAGCTAGCCAAGACCCCAGGGTGAACGCTGAGTGGATGCCGACCCCAGCAGCCAGACCCTGAGGCTGCAGCCTCTATTTCTACCTGTTCACGTTTATAAAGAAGAATCGCTCTGGTTGTCGCTTTTTTGTGCTGCTTTTCATCTTGTGCTGTCAGCTTTGAATTCTACAATGAGAACCCAATGACAACTGAGAATCAATAAGGAATCGAATCGATAACTGATATCAATAATGGAATCAGAATCGCTAAATTCTTATCAATTCCCATCCCTATCAGCGATACAGCGTGATACCTGTGTAACTGGAAAAGATAAAGCACCACCACAGACGTAGTGAAATGGTAACTTATTGGAGGATTGCTACATTGGTATTGTTTTTCCACCCCTCGTCCCCGCCCACAAAAGTTACAGACCCCTCTGTGGTGTTTGTCCCATTTTCTGAATAAACTAAGTTGAGCTTGTACAAACACACGTTAGAGATGTTTTTAATTTTGTTTCTTTGTTTTGTTTATTTTTATCCAGCATTTTTTAGGTAAATGCAACACTTATGTAGTACAACATCAATATTAAGTTAATAACGCTAATATAGTCATTGAACTTAAAAAAGTTTTATAGAGAATGTAAAGGTAAGTAACACATTATTAAGTCAGTGATAATTACAACATGTTTTCCATCAGATTGCTTAGTTTTACTCCCCTCTTTCATTTTCTGCAACAGCCTCACTGTCTGCAGCTTCAACAGCAGCAGAATTTGAAACTAATTATGTTTGTTGGGCCACGCTGTGGATCCTTTTGAGGCTCCACTGTTGACAAAAAAATAAAATAAAATCTGGCAACAGCAATGATGTCCTCACGATGCAACTAAAAGAAACATTTTAAAACAACGAAGCTTCACAAGGTAAAACTCACTGAAAATGTGATGGAGTTCAGCAAATGTCTAATTAATCATTCTAGGAATTTAGTAAAGAATAAGAATAGACAACTCGATACATTTAAGAAATCAATTTAAACCTGAAGGTGTCAAGAGGACAAAGATCACAGGGTCACCAGAATCTTTTAAAACCCTCTCTCTGGGAAACCATAAACACCCCAACCCAATTTTACAGAACAGCCAGTAGCTGTTGATGTATTGGGTACTGATGAAAGGTCCCAGAGGGCATTACCAGGATGTATTTCTCAGAAAAAAATGATCAATAAACTTGAGTAAAATTGATAGAGCTATAGAAGTTGTTGCAAATAAATAACTCTTGAATCTGAGGATTTCTTCCACTGATCCTCAAATTCATCCATTGAAAAAACAACAACAACAAACACTGGTGTGATGGATATCCACTGGTCACTGCTGACTGGTCTAGAGCTGAAAAGTCAATCTCACTCTGAGGCATTAATAAGAAAAGAACCCAAAAAACAAAACAAAGAGAGCATGTAAATGCCACTGGCAGACTTGGTATTTTTTGGAACAGCTGTAGGCATCGCACGTTGAGCTCAAGCTCATGTGTTCCTTGAAAGGTAAAAACATAATAGGATCCATTTGTCACAAAAAGTCCTTTAAGGCGCCTCTGTGATGGTTGTCAAGAGGATGAGTGGCTTCATAAAACCGGGTGCCAACAGGGGCTGTGGCGATTTGAGATGAGCTGCATCGATCTAAGCTGTCTAAGCACACAACTAGAATTGATAGCGCTATAACGCGCTTTCTATTCAATTCAGGCTGTGTGTGTCTAAGTTTAGACTGTGCCACTAGCTTAAAGCATGACTCATGCTGTCAATAGCCGAGGGGGAGGGGGGATACCCCATGGTTACTGCTGTGATGGTCACTATTATTATGGCTGTAGTTGTGCCCCAGACACACAAATGTGCACATGCTAGATTAAAACTGATAAATTGGGCTTTTATTAAGCACTAGTCTGTGTCATTCACCTCCAGTGTGCAGGTCACTGCAGTCTCATCACTCTGGCCTAAATGTGGCCTATTTACAAACTGCATATTGAGCTATACCATTATTTGCTCCTGACATTTTGGCCTGTCATTCAGTTTCACAAAATGTGCACAACTGCTTAATGTTTGGACTTTCCATTGCTTTCCATCTTTAGTGGAGAAGAATGTAATGCATTGTGTGAGTTAAAATCCAAGTTTGCTCAGTGACCTTGAGGCTGTGTGCATGTAAGAAAAACAAACAAAACATATTATATTTAATTATTTACTTAGGATGGAAAGAGAAAACAGCCAGTGGGCTCCCTAAAAGTGATCGTGATTCCACCATCTTCAAGGTGTAGAGACATACAGATACAGTTGTGCAACATCAAGTTCTTCATTTTTTTCTTTAGCCTCTTGTGTCATTAATGAGAACTGCATCTCTCTGGCCCTTAACAAGTACAATGTCCTCTCACAGGATGTTAAAAACACACACAATCAATGATTATTTGGCCCCATTAAATTGAAATCTGCATTAAATAAATGTTAAAATTAAACGGATACAGATACTGACACACCACAGCTATATCAAATATATAGCACTGTTGGATCATTATTTGGATATTGTAGATCAGGTCCAATGTAGATCATTGTAGATCAGGTCCAGTCTATCGGCATTCTAGCAGTTTAGTAAAGATTAAGACTAGACACCTGGTTTTTGAGACATATTTCAGGGAACAATTTGAACTTGAAGGTGACGGGCCAAAAAATAAGGGCCAATATTAGGATTAATGTCTTGACTAGAAGAACTAAGAGAGGTCTTCACTGACATAAGCAAAACTCGCGGCCTTAAGTGGATAAATCCAGTTTCCCTCTCTTAGTGTTATCATTTTACTTACAATGTGAGTGTGAGCTAATGGTTATGGCAGGATTTGAAACCTAACTGGTCGAAAATAGCTGCGTAAATAGGTAACTACGTTAAACTGCCTTATCTAACTGAATGGACCTTTTTTTGGGACCAGGAAGTTGTATAAAGAAATTTCTTTAATACATAATCATTTGATGAATCATTTTCAATTTTTGCACGTTCTTTCAAGGCAGTACCTAACATCAGGTCATTAACTTAAAATTGCACAAGGGGCCAGGTTTCAGGAGTAAATATAATACCTATGTATAATCAGCCAAGCTTCATCCTACACTGCACAGCTAATTTTGTAAAAATGCCTGAATATGGAACTGAAATTTCATCTGAATTGCATTTTCTGCATTTCATTTAAAATGTGTCTGATCAGGTTACATGTAAGTGTCTACACACACAATATAGCAGCACATTAGTAGGAGTAGGAGGCAGTGCTTGGAGCCCAATACACTTTCACTGGCGTTATGCAAAACCAGAGAAATACACCTTAAGGGTAAAAATGAGTGA